>NC_062561.1:162805125-163120839 GCF_022837055.1 Prionailurus viverrinus
TAATATGAATTATATCAACTTTCTCTGTCCTATGAGTTGGATTTAATCACATTTTGCCTCCTCTAGTAACTTCCTTATTCAGTTCTCTTCCTGTTTTTATCTTTGATTTATTTATTATCATGGTCCTTTAATCTGTAAATATGCTATGCTTATATACTTCAAAGTATATCCCACTTCTGCTTACAACAATAAAACCCACACAAGAAGAAACAAACCAACAAACTCTAAGGAACTTTCTTGAACTACAGGATGCTATGTAGATCCTTAATAGGGTATAATGATCCTTCATCTTATAAGCCCAACATACCTGGACAATTTCCTCTTCCACACTGTTTCTCATTTTGAACCTAATAGTTCAATGGTCCCCAAAACCTCTACCTAACCGAAGATCATGGAAAGTATTTGTCTTTATGCTTACTGGTCTCTTTGCCTTAGATTCTTGTTTTCCACTTGTTGAACGACAAATCATCTAGATGTACCATGACTGACTTATGCTTTTTTTCATGCATACATGTTATACAATTCCTTGATACTTAAGCAATTGTTTATGTTTGGATAGATTCCTACAACTGCAAATAGTAAATAAAGGAATACACTATTTGTAAGTTTTGGTAGACATTATCAGGCTGATTTTTTCAAATAATTGTATCAATTTATGTACTTGAAAGCATTTCACAGGAGTTCCAGTATCAACACAACTTAGCACTGAATATGAAGAGTTTTAAAAGTCCTTGCCAGACTGATAGATGAGAAATTGTATCTGTTTATAATAATGTGTTTTTAGAAAATGGGATATGTATTGTAAGTCAAATTTCTAAAACTTAAAATAGTTAATCATTGTCATTTCCAATAAAAAAATGATCTCTTCTAGATAAAGTCTTTTTATCCAAGGAATGATGTCGTTAGGAAAAAAAAAACAACTCAGACTTTCACCTCAGATCACAATCCATAATGAAGTCCATATTTGGTTTTAAGTTAAATTTTAAAATTCATAAATAATTATATAAAATGGGAATTCTGCTTTCTACCCAGAACATGAATTGTATGATTAAATCAATAGAAATCATAAAGATAATTAGTTTTATAAAAACTATAAAATTTAAGATCCAAAATATGAATAAAATATTAAGTAAAAATATGGTAGGAAATATATGGAGTAAATATTGCATATGCAATGGAACTATCCCTAAAATATAAAGTGGTTATTTTAATCAAAAAGAATGTCTTAAAGTTTATTTTTGAGAGAGAGACAAAGACAGAGCATGAGTGGGGAGGGGCAGAGAGAGAGGGAGACAGAATCTGAAGTAGGCTCCAGGCTCTGAGCTGGAGTAAATTATGTGCTGTCAGCACAGAGTCCAATGTGAGGCTTCAACACACGAACCACCAAATCATGACCCAAGCCAAAGTCAGACTCTCAACTGACTAAGTCACCCAGGCACTCCTGATAAAAAAAAATGTTTTTAAGTCTTTCCAATGCCTTGGACCTGACTCATTACCAGAAACTTAGCTGTTTGCAGTTAACACATTTGAGTTAAGGACAAACATATTCTCTGTGAAGGTGGAGGGGAAAGAATTAAAGCCATTTTCATGAACATTGAAAAAAGCAGAAATATTTTTCTCTCCCAGAAAAGACTCTATTTTGCTGTAAGAGTTACATGCATTGAAGGGCAAGAGGATGATTTAAAGTTTGCCATAAATTACCCACTAGTGGAGAATCAAGAACTGACTAGGTTATGAAAATGCATTGTATCAGTCAAGGGGAATAAATTCCTCCATCTTCTTCTTTTTTAAAGACATGTTATCCCTTCCTTTAGGAAACTAGATCATCATAAAGTAAAACATTGTTATCTGATTGCCTCAGTTTCCTGAAGAAATATGTATCTTCACTACAATTATTTCTAATATTATGTACTCAGATTTTACAGATGCTCCTATCTAAGAAGTGTTCCTGTCTGTGTCTTTGCCTTTCATATTTATGTTATTCAGTGTCAACTATATACATATTTGATGACTTTGGAGAAAGTTTATCTTCTTGTATATATCAGACAATGAGAATTTTCATTTCTAGTCAATGTCCATGTCTATTGGGAAATGCACTGACAAATTTAATTTTCAACTACAACACTTAAGCATGATGTGTTTTAGTATCATTCATCATTAATTATTTTTATAGTTTATGCATTTCTTAACTATATTTCCCAGCTGACACTATAAAAACACTTTGAAATGATAGGCATATATTATTATTATCACTGAACAGTGGAAAAATTAGACATTTGTTTAATATTATGCTTCTATTAGCAGGAACCCAGCTTTTTGACATCTAGGATATTTCACTATACTACCCTTCATATTTCTGTATTTTCTTCTTAATTGTAAGTGTTTCAATGACCTTTACTTATATATGACTCCTCTTAACATATTAATTTTGAAATCCAGTGTTGTATGAGCTCTAAGACAACAATACATGAACACAAACTGTATTTTTCTTAAGCCCAACATTAATTTTTTCATCCAATAAATATATAGCATATACTTCAGTATATCAATTTTGGTGCTAGATCCTGAAGATACAGGCTAAATAAATTAGACATATTGGGAGTTCCAGCTTACCTAGAGCTTAGTGTCTACATATACTGAGATGTCCAATACATCTCAAACCTTAAAGCACATAAGAACCACCTGAGCACTGTGACCAAATGCACATTCTGACTCAACAGGTCTGCTGCAAATTTTGAAATTCTGTATTTCTAACAAGCTTCCAGGTGATGACAGCATTGGTAGTTCAGAAGTACAATTTGAACAGCAAGGATTTACTTATATAAATATGTATGTATAAATATATGTAGGTAGGTAGGTAGATAGGTAGATAGGTAGATAGATAGATAGATAGATAGATAGATAGACAGATAATTTTAACTGACCTCTCATTGCTGATTTTATATTTTAAGGAAAAAAATGAACGAAGAGGAAATTAGGAGAGAGTTGGTTGAGCATGTCAGGAACCAAGGATGATGATTAACAAAGGAGAAACTGAGCAAATACAAGATAGTTGTCTAGACTGGAGGGAAGATGGGGGCAGTATAAAATGGAGAAAAAAGAGGTACAAGGAAAGGAATAAATAAACAAAATTAAATTTGAAATTCCAACTAGCCCGAACAGAACAAAAGGTGTTTTACAGCCTTCAGTTAACCATTTCTTAATCACTTCACTCTTACTTGCTATTCCTAGCATCTCTGTTTAAGCACAGTGAAGAGCAGCATATGATGGTCAAAAATATCAGCTGCTGTTTGCAACTGATAATTTACTCCTCTCTCAGAGTCTTCCACCTGATGTCAAAGTGGTACAGAGCAGACCATATTTATTTTATCAGACTGGACACAGTCTCCCTTCTATAAAAACCCAGTAGGGACAGGTTGCCTAACATTTCCTTCAATCCCCAGATATTGAAGGAAAAGGAAAGAATACACCATCGCTCTCCCACACTTAGGTGAGGTGAGAAGAATAGGGTAGATGGAGTGAGGATTTGTTCTCCACCATCTCTCAGTATCAATATTAAGAATTATCTGAAATTTCTGTTGTCATCAGAAAACTACTATTACCAAGCTCATGAAATTCTTGAGTAAAGACAAATATTAGAATGTACTGTTTTGTAAGTTCACATGGGTGTAAATTATGTGAAAAACTTAAAAAAATAACTGAAGGAAAATTTAAAAGCACTTTAAATATTGCAAAATCCAAAGCAATTTTCACCACGAAATAGTTGTATACTTTAAAATATACAATGTTATAATAATTTTACAACTACATGAAGTTAAAAAAAAAGACTTAAAAGATACTTTTAAACAGATTGTGTAAAAGTAGCTTTATAAACCTGTTTTCCTTTGCCTATGATGATATAAAATGATACATACTGTCTACTAATTCTTGAAATTCTTGAAATTTTACAGCATACTTTTAGATATGTATGTGTGGAATGAACGGGGCAGAGATTTTGTAGAGGCAATTCTATCACTCTGTGGGCTCTGTGAGTAGGTAAATTGTAATACTTTAAGTAAAGATAAATACTTTATACAATGATCTCAGCTTCTAAATTAAAAAAACAAAAGCATAGAAAGCATATACCTTCTTTTAATATCATCTACCATGAACTGGGCTTGTACTCCTGAATTCTATACTGGGCAATGGTTTTCCTGTGCAGTGTTGATTCTCTCTCCAATATTTAGCATATGTCAGGCCACCCAAAGAAAAAATATAAAAAATTAATATCAATAGGATAATTTATTTAATGCTTACCAGTTTTTTAAACTTAATGATGAAGGTTCTAGTGATATCATTATTCTTCTTCATGTGATATTAAAGAGCTATCAAAATTTAATTTGGCTCAGAGAAAGTACTATTAGGATTGTTCCATAGATTGTACATAAAGTCTAAAAGTGGGTCCAACTACCTTACAGTATAACTATAGTAGAAGTCACCATGCCCTTTAGACTGAGTTGAATATTGTTCCATATCTTGTGAAAGTGATTGAGTCTATTGAAGGCTTGGTTATTTCTATAAGTTGTGTAGCTGTTTGGTATGTTCTGTTTAGTGTATGTTGGGCTGTGAGACAGTTTGTGGCACTATACTAATGCCTTGTAATGCTCTGTGATATCTTCTTATAATGTATTGTATGTGATATCTAAAGGTTAGTCACCTATCTAGAATTCTTATGGAATATTTCAATATTTCAAAGACTTCACATAAAATTCTGAGTTTGAACAGTCTCATTCAGTATAGGAAGCATACCTTATTCTCTTTCAAATATGTTGTATTGTTCTGCACAACTTGAACTAATGGAGCTGACCACAGACAAATATTTTAAATTTACCATGTGTGTTTAGAGATGTCTCATTTCAGGGATTATTTCTGACCCCACACAGAAGGAATGCAAGAAGTAATGTATAGGTAATCATTTCTATAACTGTGCTCCACTCATGACTGGCCTGAGTGGCATGGTTGGCCACAGCAGGTTTGTTGTATGAATAAACTAATGTAGTAAGTTACTGATACTTTTGAGAAAATAATTACAGTTTACTTTTTAACACATTTTCATTTTACATGACAATTAGCATCATACCAAACAAATGTGTTTCGATGAGTAGAATTATAGTTAATGTGGCACCTGGATGGAGAAGAATTTTAGAGAATTATTTGTGGAAACCTCTAAATTTACTGGTTCTATAAATACTGGTACAAAGGAGTGTTTCACAATTTTAAAATCACATATATTTTTCCTTCTTTTGTCTACAGACATCTTTTAAAATGATGTTAGCAGTGTAACAGTAGCCCACTGAATATTTGGAATGTCTTTTTATTAATTAATAAAACAAAGCTATCATTAAGCCTAAAATTATACTTCTCTTCACTTAAAAATGCCATAGATATAGATTTTATTTGAAGAGAAGAAGAGTTATCCCAGACAGGAAAAGAAAATATTGGAAATAAAATCATACATCCCATAGAATTCTTTTGTATAGATCCTGGTCTGTGCCAACTCTATGGATGCAGAGGCACATAAGAGAAAGTCATAGTTTCTTATGGTTTCAAGATAACAAATCCAGAGTATTCAAAGTGCTTAGATCTGAAGAAGTAGATGTAATGAATAATATTAAAATATTTCCTTTCCTGCCATTTGTGACAACGTGGATTGAAATTGAAGGTATTATACCAAGTGAAATAAGAGAAACACAAATACTGTATGATATCATTTATATGTGGAATCTGTTATTTAAGTGCATTTTCCTGTTATTTAAGTACATGTAAATATGAGACATAGATTTTACACATAAATTCCATATTTAGTCAGTCATTAGGGAATCCAAACTAGGCTTTAATTGATTTTCCTTTTTTTTTTTTTTTTTTTACTTGAAGCATCACATAGACCAGGGCTTTTACTTTGTGTAATATCCCACTGAAACCATCATTTAATTTAATTAGTTAAATGATGATACAAACTTCCACTAAGGGAGTATTTTGGTTTGTTTTTTTTTCTTTCTTTTTTTTTTGTTTAAGGGAATATTTCTTTTAAGACAAGAAAGGCATGACAATGTATGTGTCTTTGTATTTATGTAAAACTACCACTATATGGGCAAACATACAAATGGTCACTTTTCACAGGCTAATTTTAAAATACTTATGTGAGGTATTAAAAATAACATTTTCTGGGGTACCTGGGTGGCTCAGGTGGGTTGAGCGGCTGACTTTGGCTCAGGTCATGATCTCATGGGTGCTGGGTTTGAGCTCCACATCAGGCTAAGTGCTGACCGCTCAGAGCCTGGAGCCTGCTTTGGATGCTGTGTCTCCCTCTCTCTCTGCCCCTCCCCAACTTGTGCTCTACCTCTGTCTTTCAAAAATGAATACACGTTAAAAATAATAATAATAAAATAAAATAATAAAAAATAATATTCTCCAAAATTATACTTCACAGGTCAATGATGCCACGTGTATGCACCATATACCCTCCTCCTCCCAATAGGACAACAGCTTAGAACAAGAGATTCCTGTTGCCGTATAATAATACACTTATACATCATTAAACAAAAAAAAGCATTTTATTTCTTTAAAGTCTTTCTGAAAAAAACTAAAAGTGAAGCTTAAAATTTAATTAATGTCAACTGAAGATTTTATCTAAAAATAATATTTGGTTTATAAAGCTTGAGGTTAAGTTGAACGTAATACTTCTATGTATGTGATCTTTGAGGAGTCACTGAACTAATCAGTGCCCTCTGCAAGCAGACCAGGCATAATTTATCTCTCTCTTAACAAACTTACTAACAGGAAAAGTGGGAAACAAATAAACAACCTGGGAACACAGGCTATGCATGCAACCAAATGACCAACACCATCTGTAGATATGCAGATATATGTGCAGTAGGTATCTAGGATGGTGAGATATTTGAAAGATTCTAAAGATTGTTACCAAAATTTGTAACAACTTCAACCAGCTTGATATGGATAGAAAACTAATTCAAGGAATGAGTCTCCCATTGAGTTTTAAAGCAAAAGTCCTTTGTGGTATTCTAGAGTAAAAGAAACATATGTACAGTAAAAAAAAAAAAAGACACATATACTCAGAGAAGGAAAAGGTATTTGGCACATAGATGATGTGGCAGAACTCCATGATAAAGGCAAGAGCTTTAGGAAAGATTGAAGTTTGGTTTAGTGATATGTCATTGAAAACTATTGCGTCCATGAGACTCAAAGGAATGAATTCTCCAAACAGCTATTACATAACCAATATTGTTTTCCTGCAGAGATTATTTCTTTCCAATCATAAGTGGACTTTGGCTAAAGTCTTCCTTATAAAACCAGAAACCTAATCCAGGGCTGCATTGCCCTAGTACATACTATTATCTAGAATATTCCAACTTCTATTTTTGGAAACTAGTAAAAACTTCGGGGTAGGAGAAGAAAATAAAAATAATTATAGTGATAATTTTCATGCCTTCATTAAGATCATTATCCTAATTTTTTTACACTTCTTGGTAACTCCATAACACAGTTATAAGCTTATAGAATTGGTCATTATTTTGCTCTTGTAAAATAAGTTTTAAAAATAAAATAGCGGGGCACCTGGGCAGCTCAGTTGGTTAAGCATCTGACTCTTGAATTCAACTCAGGTCATGATCTCAGGGTCCTGAGATTGAGCCCCACCTCGGGCTCCATGCTGAGAGTGGAGCCTGCTTAAGATTCTCTCTCTCTCTCTCTCTCTCTCTCGCTCTCGCTCTTGCTCTCGCTCTTTCTCTCTCCCTGTGCCTCTCTCTCTCTCTCTCTCCCTCTCAAAAATAAATATATAAATAAATAAATATTAAAATAATCATAGCTCAGAAAAGTATAATTAACCTCATGAAGTTCTGTTCCTAAAATCACTCCCCCATTTGCAAATGCTCAAAACCAGTAAGTGACTTGCAACAAGGAGATAATAAAGTTCTGGAGGTACAATGCACAGCACCATGATTATAGTGAACAATACTGTACTATAGACTTCAAAGTTGCTAGAATATTCAATCATTTTCACTATAAGAAAGAAGTGGCAATTATATGAATTGGCAGAGGTGTTAAGACAACAGTCTTAATTTTAATCAAAGGTGAGGCTGAACCTAATAAATTATATAGATCCCAGTGCTAAAGCTTAGAGGGATGTAAGAACAAGGATTTCAGTCACAGGTGATCCTGTATTCCTCCAGTATTAACCAAACTTGAAAATTCTTCTCTTTATATTGCAACAATTTCCACTTATGCTATAAATCTTTACTTCTTTATTATTCCTGTCCTCTGATTTTCAGTCTCTTTAGAAATTCTAGAAGCCTTAGTTTCTTCTTCACAACCATACTTCACACAGACTTCAGTGGTTGGAGCTCATTACCTCCACTTCCAATTTAAATTTCCCTTTTTCTTTCCCAATTTAAATTTCCAATTTTTCTTTCCCTTATTAAATTTTTTTTTTACCTCTTCTTTGGATACATTTTTGTTTGTATATCTACATGTTGACAGAGTTTTTTCTCCCCCTCAATCCAATCAATCTTTGACCATGCATCCAATTGAGAAAAAGATAATAAAGTAAAATGTTTGTAGTTCTATTCATTGTTATGAAATGTATTCACCTGATAGTGTGCTAGTATGATTTTTCATGGCCATTATTACTTTATGAAAACATTGCTGCCAATTTATGATTAATACTTATATAATTATATTTATTTTTAAAGCTATATTTCAAAGAAATATGCATACTTTTATCTTTCAAAATCTATACTTTTACAGGCTGAATTCCAGCATAACTTAGGTTTTCAACATAGCAAATTGGTATGCTTTCCTATGTTGATATTGAGCTATTTCATATTTAAACATACATACGTCATTCATTCAGAAATTTTTTTCTGAAGAACTAAAACAAGCCAACAAATATGTTCAGATGCATGAACTGGAAATTAAAAACCAGTACCTATGACATCATCACAATCCCATTTCTATGGCTGTTTGTTTCACCTAAGGTTAACCAAACACATGACTCATCAAACATCTGCTCACCATCAATGAAAAACAGGGATGTTTAATTATGTGAGAAAACTCAAAAACTAAAGCATACTAACACACACAAATATATAGAGTACTGTAATGAAGGCAATTCGGTGAAAGATATCAAATGTAACCTTGCTTATGTACTTTTTGAAAATTCGCTTTATAAACTTGTTATGTTCTTAGAATCTGCTAAATAATTGCCATTATAAGGGTAAAATTACTTACATCTATTACATCATTACATAGATGTTCATAATCTTTATGAATAAATAAATATAATTTCTTATATATAAGAAGGATTGTAAAATTAACGACTAATTAACCAATAATTAACTATTATTTATATTAGTGAATTAATTAACATTAAATTAATTGATATCAAGGAAAACGATTAATAAAAGTCAGTTTCTGTGTATTAAATCTAATGAAATTGTCAACTGGCAAAAAAAAAGCTGGTGTGACACTTACTGCTACAATAAGATCACCTCTTCTTTCAATGACACAATAATTTTAACTTCATTTTCCAGGGTAAATGTAAATTTGGAAACTATGCAGAAAAACATAGCATACATAAATATTTGCTTGATTTTTCAATAATCCTTAATATCGATACTAGACTTACACTCTTCTGTCAGTTTTCTATTCCTTAGTAAAACATCTTTGAAGAAATTACAATCTTTAGGAACAAAAGAAAGCTCACCTTATTACAAAGTTGTGACTGTCAATCTCCTTTCCACATTCACTATCGAGCAGAATGCCAGAATTTCCAACAACTGCACAGGTCTTAAATCTGCGATTTTTCATTGGTGACACTTCAGGTAGGAGGCTGTGAAGATCCTGAGAAATATTTAGTGTCCGACGCCTGTCGAGTACATAGTGTATGACATCACCAGGCTTAAAACTGCTCTTGACCACTGAGACATCTCGTTCTGCATCTAGGAAACGAAGAATGTTCTTCCTATATGTGAAATACAAAGTTTTCCATTAATGACAACATAGCCGAGAACTGGTGATATGCACAAAGTAACGGGTAATAAAATACAAATTGGTAAATTACTAATCTTAAATTGTCAGGTGGTAATTAAAGCAACCAAATAAGTGAATTCTATTGAAATTGAATTTGTCCTTAAAAAATCATTTGCACATACATTCTCAATGATTTGTCAAATAAATATAGTATACACATCTATTTATAGAGTGAAAAAAGGTCCCCATCTATCAAAAGATATAGAAAAAATAATTTATTCTGCTGCAGGCACTCTGGGAGACAAAAGGGAGTTTCCTCAGAAAGTTAAAAATACAACTACCCTATAATCCAGCAATTGCACAACTAGGTTTTACCTAAAGGATACAAAAATACTAATTTGAAGGGACACATGTACCCCAAAATGTCTATAGCAGCATTATCAACAATAGCCAAATTATGTAAAGAGCTCAAATGTCCCTCAATTGATGAATGGATAATGAAGATGTGGCACTTATATGCAATGGAATATTACTCAGCCATCAAAAAGAATGAAATCTTGCCATTGGCAACAATGTGGTTGGAGCTACAGTGTATTATGCTAAGCGAAGCAAGTCAGTCAAAGAAATACAAATACCGTATGATTTCACTCATATGTGGAATTTAAGAAACAAAACAGATGAACATGGGGTGATGGAAACAAGAAAAGAGAGGGAGGTAAACCACAAGAGGCTCTTTTTTAACTATAGAAAACAAACTGAGGGTTTCTGGAATAAAGGTAGGTGGGGGATTGGCTAAATGGGTGATGGGTATTAAGGAGGCCACTTGTTGGGATGAGTACTGGGTGTTACATGTAAGTGATGAATCACTAAATTCTACCCCTGAAACCTATATTACACTATATGTTAACTAGAATTTAAATAAAAATTTGAAAAAGGCCAAAAAGAAAATTTTATTAAATAAAACAAAAATGCTGTGACTTGACTTTGCCTAACTAGATATTCTGCTAGCTTTAGTTAATTTTCTATAGTCATATTGTTTTGTTTTGTGTTCTGTAGTTAAGGTAAACAGAAATAACTTAAAATGGTTTGGAATTATACCTTACTTAACTCTATTAAAATGATTAAACTTCCCAATAAACCTATACATTAACTCAAATCATGTATATATTATAATTATTTGTAGAGGGTTAAAACTACATTGTATGAAAGTTTTCTTTCAAGAATCCAGGAAGAAAGATGGGTACATTAGAGGAAAAAAAAAAATGGATAGATAAAATACCTCACTAGGCATGGCAGAGATAGCTAATAGTTCCTTAGTGATCTCCCTTGCTATCTTGCTTTTAGTATTTGAATTTTCTAAGTTTTGCTCAGGCATAAGAATCCACAGCTAAAACATTTCCAAGTTTACAAACCCAAGTGCAGATGGGTTTGGTCATGTGAGTTAGTTTTCTTACATGGGATACGGGTGGATCATGTGCGTGGCTATACAAGAGAGAACTAAAATCTCAACTTGTTTGATCCACTGTATTTTAAGGTTTCTCTTTTGTATTATGGAAGCTTAGCCTATTCCATACCAAATAAAGAAATTTATAACAGATTCAAAGCTGCTGTATAAACAAATATGTATATGCTAAGTTAGACGATAAAAAAAATAAAGGTATAGCTGGCTTTTGATATAATGAAAACTCTTATCTGCGGTAACCTGGGAGTTATATCCTATATCTAATAAGCCTGTTGCTCTTGGAAAAATGGTTAAAAAGTGTTTCATGTTGTTTTATGTTGGTTGCTCCTTTTAGCAAGGCACTAAGACAAAGTCAGCCAAGTGGCAAGCTGAGATGGAAATGGCAATGACCTGTATGTAAACTGTGTGAGTTTGGTAATTGGGACCTCCAAAATGTCTCAAATACCCCAATTATCAAAAGACACAACTATAAATCAGAGCCATCCCAGGAGCAAGAGTCATTGCCTTCCCACCAAATTTATAGATTGAAATGACTTGGGAGGGAAATTGAGGGAAAGGATGGTGAAGCTAGAATAATTAGAGGAGAGTCAGAGGCTGAAGTGTTCAGAAGAAATCTCTGGGTGTGGTTATTTATACAAGGAATTAACTATAAGGAAATGGCCCAGGAGTCTAGTATGTTTTTGAGGGAATTATATTTCTAAAGAAATGATAAGCCTGCCTACAGACGTCTGAGATCACTTAATCCTCAAGCTACCAAACATATACCAGCCAGAAGCAATCTGAGAAACTCTCTCCAAGATTGGAAGTTGGATATAATTTACTGAAGTGCTCTTATTATAAGCTTGTATTCTCAGAGTGCTAAAAACAATGCCATTATTATAACATTTAAGATATGAGAGACATGTTTTCCTTTAGTGCTGTTACGGTTTAAGCTCTAACACATTTGTAAATTTTATTACTGAGCACAATGTGACCTCCTCCCACTACTCAACCAAAAGGGCAATTCTCCGTATCACACAAGCCAGAAGCATGAATAGCAAGGAGGGATGAAAAATAACTAACTCAAATATTCCTTTTTGTTTTACTTTGGTTTGCTTTAAATAGGTGTCAGTTTAATGTCTTATTAGAAAACCAGTTGACTGAAAACTTTGGCCAGGTTTGATACACAAGGGATATAACCATTAATTCTCTGGAAAAGAAAATATTTTTTGAATTTTTGCTCCAATCAGAATATCAGGTTCATAATTAGAATTTATACAGGAAAAACCTTTATAAATGCCCTATAAATGAAATTTAAAAATTAATAAAAATGCTATCAAGCACCATAACAGTTCATCTTAACTAAGTACAGATTATATGTGAAGACAATTGCTAGTGAAATCAGCAACTATAGGGTATATGAATTACAGAAAATTAAGAAGTCTTTCATTATGTTAAGAACATATAATTCTTCACAAAAGTTAACTATCACCAAGAACAGCAATCCATAGAAACTTTTGTACATACTTACTGACATTTGTTTGTTTGGAGAAAAGTTTTAGTAATGCCTGACACCTGTATTTCAAAAAAAAATTCTCATTTCCTGTGAAAATGACAAGGCTGGCTCTAAAATAAAAACTGCACGGATGTGGTCAAATCACCAAACTAGATTATCATTTTCCTTTGAACATAATTTAAAGGGGTTGTTGTAGATATTTGAAGATGTAACTCACAAGTGGTGAAGTGTTTGCAAATGTGAGGTAAATAGACCAGAGAACAAGATTTGAAAGAAGACTCTTTAACTGGGAAATCCAAAAAGCAAAATCCCTTTACTCAAGAAAAAAGTTACCACTTACGTTCTTGTCAACTGATGGGGACTTTCCAATTAACAGCACCATTGCTGTGTTATAGAGACTTCACAGCAAAATGTTTTATTCTTTATTTTTTTTTCAGGGCACAAAGCTACTGTGTTTGGACACAGTTTGCTACATACACAGAAAAGCTCAATACGTGTTTCCAGCCAGCCCAACCCCGAGCACGGCAAAATATTTTAAACACAGGTCTTTTACATTCCTCAGTATAATAGAACATCTTTAATTTGTTCACTCTTAGGGAAAATTGATATTAAAAACGAACAATAAGAGTTCAGAGAAATTTCAAAAGATAACACATTGTCTAACACTTGAGATACATGACATAATTATTAAATGCAGATAATACTATGTGTTCTTCCAATGCTCTTGTATAGGCTGAACAATTGTTTATTTTGTTAGTATAGTATTTGTCTTTTTATTCATTTTATTTTTTTAATGTTTATTTATTTATTTTCTTTTTCTTAATGTTTATTTATTTTTGAGAGAGAGAGAGGGAGAGGGAGGAAGTGAGGGGCAGAGAGAGAATCTGAAGCAGGCTCTGTGCTGTCAGTACAGACCCTGACGGGGAGGCTGAAAACCATGAATTGCGAGATGTGACCTGAGCCAAAGTACAATCGGAGCCAAAGTACAACACTTAACAGACTGACTTACCCAGGCGCCCCATGTTTACTTATTTATTTTGAAGGAGAGAGACAGAGCATGAACACAAGGCACAGAGAGAGAGAGGGAAGACAGAATCCCAAGCAGGCTCCATGCTAACAGCACAGAGCCCAATGTGGGGATCGAACTCACTAACCGTGAGATCATGAACCAACCCGAAATCAAGAGTGGGAGGTAAACGACTGAGCCACTCAGGTGTCCTTATTTGCTTTTTTTAAACTGGAAAAAGGGGGAAAGGAAACATTGAATGTCTGCAGTATGTCCTTTTTCTAATATTGAACTAAACTTTTCTATTTTAGGGCTTACATCTATGCATGGAACATTATTTTAGCTCAGACTCCTGGTGTAGGATCCAAGAAAAATTGAAAATAATTATTATGAGTGAATAATATTGTGACTTCAATGCTTAATAACTTTTTTTTTTTTTGCAAACAGTATGGAAAGATTATGTTTTTCTCCCTAGCAAGCTATAGGCATTTTTTTTTTTAGATTATAGATGTAATGGACTATAAAAAGTTCTGTAGATTTGCTAAATCTAGTTGTTATTCAGACTGTAAATCTCTGAAGAAAAAGAAAAAAAAACTAATGCCTAAGTATAATTAACTAAATGCCATTGGAAACATGAAAAATTCTTATGCTGAACTGAAACAACACTTTATCACCAAGAACATACATGCTTTTGCTCAGATAATTGACATGCATGAAAACAGCAGATTCAACAAAATGATTTCAGCATGAGAAATTATTCCTAATACTTTTTCTTAATATGTGGTCAAGTTATTACCAGATACTTAAAGCAAGGGGTCATGTTTTCTGTGTGTGACTGAAAAGAGCAACGACAGAAAAGATTCCTGACAGGTCTTCAACTGTCGTTTTGTGGCCATAATGTAACTTTTGAAGCAAAAACCTAAATTCAGTAACTGTTTTGATGATAAAGATAACTGAAGGAGTCTGAAAACATGTTTCACTTTCAGTGAGACTAAAAATCTTAGTCATAAAGATTATGTTTTGTTAGGCAATCCTGGGTTAAACTGAAAGGCTGGTTGAGACTGTTAAACTGACAGGAATAGATTCTATACAGAAACTTTTCAACTGAATTTTCAACTAGAACTTCCCTTTCAACAACACACATCACTTGAAATAGCAGCTGCAGAGTTCCAGAGAGTTAATTTACTAAACATTGTTTTCACTTGTGTAATGTTAAATATAGCTAACCTATCACCAGGTGCCACTCTTTCTTCTCTGTAGGTTTCTTGTCAACAACAAGCATACGTGCTGTGGCAAGTAAAATTTAATCTAAATGACACTGTTGACTCCATCAGAGAGTATTGTTAAGACAAATCTTACAGCTGGAACACATCACAAGTTGAGAAGCAAATTAGGTTATAAAAAGAATCAATTTTTGTAAACTTTTGACTTTAACCAAAAATCACTGAATTGAATCAATTGTTACTAATGTGGTTTATTAAAAAAAATAAAAGGTTTAAGAAATGCCAAGTGTTTCATTATGCCTACAAAAATGCAGAGAGAACACACAAATTTTTGTCTCAAAGATTATTTTCACAAGGCAATGTTTTTCAAAGCACTGAAAGAACATAATTAGCTTGTTATAGGACTTCTGAGCTTAGGGTCCCAACTGATACAGAAAGATATTCTAGCATCAAAGAAAAATCCTCCACAGCCAAGCAAAATTGTCTCAAAATGCTTGAAGAAAAGCATTTTTTTAGCTTAATTTACACCTCAGATGGCCATTTAATTATTTGGCACAGCATTTAGCAATATGGATGAATAATATATTTTATTATTTTGGAGCAAAAGAACCCTCCACTATGTGTATTCCATAAAGACTACATTTTTAGTATGAAAATAGAGCCCCCCCAAATTGTTTTCATAATAAGAGATCTGGTACCAGTTGGACAGAACTAGCTTTGAAGTTTGAGCAACAAACAATCTGTGTGACCCAAAATGTGCTCCTCTGGTTAATTACTGAACAAAGTATGTAGAAGAATTTTATGTGGACTTTGCTCTAAATGAATGCATGCAACAGTGAATTACTTTTGATAGGTAAGCATATATAAATGTGCAATTATGTTTAGTTAACCTGCAAGCTTGACCTTTTTAAAAACTTTGATGCATGACAATGCTGGGTTGAAAATATTATTTCAAACTAATCATGATGTTTTTAATCTTTCCCGATAAGTTGCTGACCTTGTACCTCTCTATATGTCCACATTTGGTATTGTAATTCTTTAGGTTTCTATTTAACCTATGAAAAATGAGGGGAAAAAAAAAACAACCCAAAGATGTAAAAAAAGGTCAAGTCATCAGTGTCGGACACGATCAAATAATCTCTCAGTACAATGTTTATGGATTTACTCACAAACACCTAATGTATCCTAAATGTATCATTTCTTGGCTTACACTAACAAAGAACAAACAACTACCAATGAAATCAAGTCCTTAACCAAAGTAATTATTTTAATTGTGAAATTAGCTGTGGAATGTATAAACTCTTCTAAATATTGATGAATTTTCAAAGTACAATGAAGGTGGAGCCATCTCTCTTAGAAAACTCCCCAGAGGTACAGTTGTTTGATGAACATATATAAATCAATTCTTGATGTGCTTATGAAAGTAGCAGTATATATATATATATATATATATATATATATATATATATATATGGCTGGAAAAATTAGTAATAAGAAAGAAAATCATGTCTACTAATGTAGGCAAAAACAATTTATCTTTAGTGACTGCTTCACATGTTAATGCAAATAGATAAATAATTTATAGGGAATGTCACAAGAGCATTATAAATGTAATGAGATTTTTAAAGTTAGAAAGATTTGTAAGCATGGTTTAATCATGTAAGATCAAAAATGATTAGTTGTAATATCCTAATCAAAACTTCAAAGTAGAATTTTAAAAACACTTGTAAAATATGTCCATACCCACTCACAGACACCAAATAATATGGTTCTTCATAAATGTTATACATGCAGGGAAGAAATAAAGAAATTTAATACTCCAAAATAGTTTATGGTTAGTTTCTTGTACGACTTAAGAAAAACAAAAACTCAGCTAACAATCAGACATTTTCATAGTCTGAATTTTTTATTACAGGTGTCAAACTGATTAATACTCACTAGTTACTACTACTATAGGCAATTATAATTTTTATGAACTGTTTGCATGTTGTACAATAATGGTTTTACAGATTATTTCCTTGTAAGGAAGTGACAACTTTGTATGTATTATTCAATATTTGCTCAATGTTTTATTGTTTACTTCTTTATCTGTTACGGAGAATCATATGAAAAGAGTACTAACATTTCATACATATTATCATCTGTTATAACGGAAAACAGATTAATCACCTTCAAAGATATGAACATAATCTTCATTAAACTGTAAAATTATAATAATGAATTTCTTCACTCAATTTATGGTTAATACCCTTAGTTTGAATATCTTAAAAATGGCAAAATGTATCTCTGTATCCTCATGGGGATCTATAGTATTCATTTTTGTATAGATACTAGAAAGGCATGGCCACATATATTAATTAAACTATTGCTAATTACTTATTGAATTTACTTATTAGACTTTACCTTATCTGATATGTTATTTAGCATACTTAGATACATTAAACTATTAAAATTTCTTATTTTACTTTACTTTCTTCCACTACTTTTCTTTACTTGATCTGTATATCCTTACCTAATTGGCCCCCTTCTTGCCCAATCTTTCAGTTTGAGAGTTCTTTTTGAGACACCTATAGATTAAATATTTCCTTTTTAAATCACCCATATTTCTGTTTTCCCAATCTACTTCCAAGAAGTAGTAATCCTTATTCTGTTCTAAACTAAAACACACCTGTATTTATGACCCTATGTAGTCCCATATTCTGTTGCTTTTTCCTCATATAATTATCTCTTTCAGGGTTTTTAATTTAAATGTGTGTATAGGGGTGTGAGATAGTGAGGAAGATACTAGATATGTATCAATAAAGAAATGAACCCCAGGTGTAAAAATGTTGAACTGCAGAGATCATGGCTACAGTCGGCCTCAGATAACTAGTTCTCAGGAGGAATACAGGCCCAGAGTCATCCAATTTTTACTTTTCTCAAGAATATACAAAAATCTGTGCTTTTATAAGGAATCTCCTAATTTTAATATTGGTTTTGAGGGTTTTTATTTATACAGTTGAAATAAATCTTGCTTGCTGACCATATTCTACCCAGAAGACACCTATAAACTGTCATCAGATTCTACTCATCTCCTCATTCTTATTCTCTGCCCACAAATATACAAAACTTCCCCTAAACTAAAAGCAACCAAGCATACACTATTTGATATTGCCGTGATTT
This sequence comes from Prionailurus viverrinus, assembly GCF_022837055.1. Classification (NCBI taxonomy): domain Eukaryota; kingdom Metazoa; phylum Chordata; class Mammalia; order Carnivora; family Felidae; genus Prionailurus; species Prionailurus viverrinus. Next base: position 162,823,500 of record NC_062561.1, read on the forward strand.
GATTTCTGTTTCCCTCTCCTTATACTTCCAAAGCTTCAAGCAAAGTAGTCTAATGATCCTACATTTCCCTGGCACCCATCTTTTAAACAAATTTCCAGACAATCTTCCAAGTATATTTCAACATGTAGTGTCTTTGCTACAACTCATTTTAAGAATTGTTATGCATACTCTACAGATGAGTGTAGTAGACTCTTCCTTCAAGTTGGTCATAATCTATATTATATGTTGGTATGATCCAAGAAGCAAGTAGATAGAAACCCAACAAACAGATCAATGGCTTATCCTCTTAACCACTAACCTAGTCTTACAAAATCTGTGCAGGAATATCCAATCATTGAATAATCAGCATTTTGCCAATATAAAAATGCAATTATTTTATCATGTAAAGGATATTTCTTTGAAACTTTTAAAACAAGTTTGATTTACTGAAATGCTCTGATTTAAACATACCAACCAATATAGCTATGTAGTTGTAAAGAAACATGATCTGCTTGCTTCCTCCATGCTTAGGAAGGTCTGGCCCTAAACTTCTTATTAGTTATAGGATTATACTAGAAGAAAATAAGATATAATAGATATATGCAGGCACTGAGATTGATTTCATGAGCTTGTTTCAGGTAAAATGCCAAAATCTTATAAAGAATAAAGAGTAAAGAATAAACCAGTACTCTAGAAAATGTACTTTCTGACTTTTGCCAATTTAGGATATAATCATTGAGACTCTTATTACAGGGGCTCACATAGAAATATCTATTCATAGGGTAAAGCAAATTTACTTATAATAGTCAGCAAAATAGGAATTGAATAGGCTGTCCTTTCATCCAGTGTGCAAAAACACAAGATAGGGAAAAACTTATAAGGAAGTTAAAGGTAGGTTTCAAAATATATGTCCACCCTGACTAATAGAATAAAAAAAAGAAAAGCCTATTAAATATTAGTATTCTGTTGAATATTTTATTCCATTAGAATAGAGACAGTATATTCAAAACTCACACATTCATCCTTAAATTTCTGACTGCATAATGATTTCAGTTTTATGGCTTCATATCCTTCATTGATCAACATTAAGTAGAGCTGGTTCACTCTTTTATTAAAGTATTCATACTTAAACTATAAATCAAGCATTCAATATAAGTTTGCCAAGCCCAATGTATTCAAGAACATGATGTGAAATTTATTATGGCTTATTAAAGAAACCCACCTTATTTCCAGCACCAAAGAGGAATTGATTTTCCAACCTTCTACAGAGTGCTGGAAGATTGAAGAGCCAGCCTTTCGAATGATTTTATCAGAACTATTGACAAGTGATCGACTCAAACACAGTTCACCATCTCTGAAACAAAACAAAAATGCCAGTTATGTGAAAGTAAGAAACATTTTATCTAAGCAGCATAATACATAATTTGACTTAGATTACTGGTAACAAATTGTCGATACAACTTTTTTCTACATGTTAGAAATATGACATTGCTGAATGGTACTACAAGAATTAAGAGAATATGACTTTATCAGGGTAATCATTTACACTTATTCTTTTTGAAATAAAAACAGTTTGCCTATAAAGGCTTTTGTGGTGTTTAAAGAAAAAAAATTTGTTTCAAACTCTGTCACCCCTCCCTGTTGTGTTTAGACAATAGAAACAGGAAGTTTGGCCAATTCTCCTGCATCTGTATAAGTGTGACTCTCAAGATTGTAATTTTGTTTCCACAGAAGGCATACAGACACAATGGAAAGAAATTTTTTTTGGAGTAAGAAGACCTTGGAATACCAGGTGATCTGGACATGTTGGTGATTCTTTCACTTGCTAGCCTATATGTCCTTGGACAATATTCTCTTTCTAGGCCACAGTGGCCTTGCTTGATCTTGAAAACTGCAATAACATTATCTAATATGCAATGAATTTGTGACAGTGGAAGTCTGTATGTGAAAGTAATTTATAAAGCATTATTGACGTGCTAATTTCTAAAATTACATTGAGTCTCAAATCATCTCAACAATGAGACACTTTCCTGATAATTGTTGGTGGTAGGGAGACAGGGATTATAATAAGGAGAAAGAAAACTTATTCACTAGCCATTTTTACTGATACTTTCTATTACATTATACACACATGTACACACACACACACACACACACACACACACACACAAAACAACTGTGCCACCCCTTTTGGTCAATATTGTCAAGCAAGTACATAATGTGGCACGGTAGGTGCTGGTGGTAGTGCTGATAGTGACAGATACCCGTGATAGTATTTGTGTCATTAGAACAGTTAAAACAGAACCAGTTTATTGTTCAAAGACTATTTTCATGGCACTTTATAGCTAGCTATAAACTGAGACTCAGAGAAACAAAATGCTACCTGTTTATTGTATAGCCCTTTCAGTATCTGCATTCATTTCTTTACATGTATGTTACCTTTTACTTGTTTTTAAATCTCAAAAATATAGTTAAAAAGGCGATTATTTGTTCAGTCAAAAAGTCTAAATCTGTATTTATTAGTAGGCAATCCTCTCCTACTATCAATGGAAACATTGCCTGTGTAACAGCTGTTAGATGAATTCTGTAATTAGAGGCTTATAGTTTGGTATTTTGGTTTGCATTCTTTTTTAAACATGTAGTTCCAGTCTGAAGTAACTCAAAGTATCACATGCAACTACTCCCTGTGAAATTTAGAATTCTATAAAAATCAATATTTTAAACTATGCTGCTGATGAAAATGATGCACTTGCATGCCTATTCATGGCTAACAATAATCATTTTATAGAGGTCATTTAAGATACTAGAAAATAGGGGCGCCTGGGTGGCGCAGTCGGTTAAGCGTCCAACTTCAGCCAGGTCACGATCTCGCGGTCCGTGAGTTCGAGCCCGCGGTCCGTGAGTTCGAGCCCGCGGTCCGTGAGTTCGAGCCCGCGGTCCGTGAGTTCGAGCCCGCGGTCCGTGAGTTCGAGCCCGCGGTCCGTGAGTTCGAGCCCCGCCTCAGGCTCTGGGCTGATGGCTCAGAGCCTGGAGCCTGTTTCCGATTCTGTGTCTCCCTCTCTCTCTGCCCCTCCCCCGTTCATGCTCTGTCTCTCTGTCCCCAAAAAAATAAATAACCGTTGAAAAAAAATTTTAAAAAAAGATACTAGGAAATAGGGGTGACTGGGTGGCTTAGCTGGTTAAGCATCTGAGTCTTGGTTTTGGCTCAGGTCATGATCTCACAGTTCGTGGGATTAAGTCCGCATTGGGCTCTGTGCTGATGGTGTGGAGCTGCTTGGGATTCTCTATCTTTGCCCCTCCCCCTCTTGCTCTCTGTCTCTCTCAAAATAAATAAATAAACTTTAAAAAAATTTAAAAAGATGCTAGGAAACATGGGGTGCAATTTACTACTCAAAGGCCCAGAAGTCAATTTTTATGTTCTGTGTTTAACGATAATAACTGTATTTGAATGAGAATATGGATATATACAGAAGTTAACCTTCACACTTTAGGAAGTATACCTTCAAGAATATGGGCACAAACTCTCACCATTTTTAAGGCTAGGGATTTTTTGCCACTCTTCCTCTCATTAACTGGCTTGTTAGTATCATCTTTTTCTAACCAGAGATTGCTATAATTATAACAATTGTTTTTACCCCCGATAAACCTTCATAGGAGAAGTAAAAATATATAAATGGGTAGGCATTTTTAAATATCTGTGGAAGATTGTTTCATTGACATGTAGCTAAAGGTACATTTTGCATGGCAAAATAATTGCTGTGATGTACTTAGTTGTATGGAGTCTTTTTCAGAACCTGTAGGATTAAAAAAAGTAATTTAAAAGTTTAAATCAGTTTTATACTAATGAAATACAACCACATTGCTCTGCTCTTTGAATAGTTTTCATTGAACTGGTGATAAGCCAAAATTCAGCTTTATTCCTGGAAAGAACTTTAAATGAAAATAGCTACAACCAGTCCCACTTCTTCTTGAGGTCGATGGAATTTCTGTGTAAGAAGCCTAGGCTTAGTGCAATCTGAGGCTCTGGAGCAAATCTCTTTGTACAAAGTTAGATGGGTCCCAAGGGATGTTTCATTTGTGACCTTGGTAGTATTCTGTCTTAAAAAGGCTTTTCCTTCAATGCAAGGCATGAAGGATGTTGCTACCCTCTACTAGTGTTTCATTCCAGATCAAACATGATTACTAAACAGCACACTGATAATATCTTTTGCATAGGGCTATGTTCAGGAAGATTCAACATATACCTCTAAAGAGAAAAATCACAAAACACATTACGGAAATAATGCAGCATAAAGCAACAGATATTATAAAGTATTCCTGCTTATATTGAGCTAAGAAAAACCTACTTACAAGATCGTCTATATGAAAGTAGTAACGGAAACTGATCATTAGTTATGTCACCAGTTTTTACAAATATTTTCCTCTTCAAAATATGAGTTGCCAGGCATCACTACAACTTATTCTATTAACTCTGCAGTATATGACAAATGATTAATTTTTTTTTTGTTTTTTGAGATTAGGTCCCAAAAGACCTTCATTCAACTCTACTGAAAAGTCCTCATAACTTAGCTTTGGAGTAAATGTGCTCCCACAGATTAGGTTAAATTTCCTCCTTAATACAAAATTATAAAAGTCATTCAAAAGAAGAGAACTTACACAAAAGTAAGCCTGAATAAAAACAGCAGGCAATTTTGTGTTTTCATTCCCTAAGCATCAAACAACTAAAAATAAAGATGAGATGTACTACCTTACCTACTGCTTAAGGTTTTAGTAGAATTCCAAATAAAACACGTAAAGTGCAGATTCTGGGTTTCTAGATTTATTAGTGTGTTCTACCCTAGAACTAACTGGAACCAACTTTGCTGACAATGGTAATATTCTATGAATGATTATTTCCACTGTCAATATTATCATGTTTCATTATTAATATGGGTGGGCGATCATTTAGTGAGACAGTCTGACATACATGGGCCAAAAGGAAATCTCTAGATGATAAGAAAATTAAGTTAGTGTCATTTGCGGTCAACTAGGAACACAGTATGTGGAAATTTTAAGAAGTCACAATCAAACCAAGTATTTGTATGATATTAAAGTGTATGCCACTCTTTCAAATACATTATCTTATTAAATGAGCACACCCACATGTTTTTACCTGTAGGACCCTTAAGTTAACACATTTCCAATTATACCTCCAAATCACAGAAAGCCAGTGAAATCATGGGCCAATTGTGAAGTAAGTGCCATTTTTTCCATTAAAAAAAAAAATGTCCATCAAGAATAAACCACTTTATAGTCCCATGCCTTTTGAGTTAAACTTTACTAACTAGTCATCATACCAGGCAATTGATATGTTTTGTTTGCATGAAAGGTTAAATTTCCAATAATTACTTGACCTATTCTCAAAGAATTCCTTATAAAATCCATGCTTCTAGTATTTCTCTGGGGATATGAGAATGTGGATGGTAGGCAGGAAAGTTGTGCTGGTGTTCTCTTTCCTTCTGCATGGAATGACCGCTCAATATTGTATGTAAGAACAACGCTGCGCTGACTCCAGATGGGACCTCCAGGTAAGAGAGGGGGGCGTGTAATAAAGAAAAGGTCTGCCTATTGCAAATGGTAGCAGGGAAGCTAAATACGAGGGTGTTTTCTTGGTGGTGAGGGGTGGTTCCCCAAGGTACAAGGATTACGAAAGGCCCTTAATTGAATGTACTGCCCACTCTCAAAGTCACGCAGTGCCTCCCAAAAGGCAGACTGCCCGTTAACCTGACTTTTGAATATCAGTCGGGGCTCTAGGCTAAATCTCCACTCTAGTTCACTCATCTTAAAAATAGACCCTGTAAGTGGCTTAGGTTAGAAATAGAGTCACAGAGATCATTAGATCGTCGGGTGAGTCAACTCCTCCACTAGAAGCACTGTTGGGAAGTTAAAACGAAATCATGAACTAGTTATCACAAGCTTTTCCACCGAACGTTTCATCTTGACGGAGAAGGGCAAGAGCGCTCAGCGGGACTGGCTGTGCCCGCATTCTCCCGGCAGCGCCAACTCTAGGGCGTCAGGGCAGCGGCCGCCGCGGCCGGGGCGCTGCAGGGCACGAGTGCAGGCGCGGCGCCGGCGCCCGCCTCTCAGCCCTGCCCCCGCACCGCCGTAATTGCGGGTTTTAATTAAGGAGGAGGAGTCCGGTTGCCGACTGAGCCGTAAAAGTATTTTTTTTTTTTTCCCCAAGAGGAGACCGGCTTCCTGCATTAAAGGCTTTCCCCTGCCTCCCCACTCATTCTTGCACCCCCGCTGCCGCTCTCGCGGGGGAGGGGAGAATACCGGTGCGTACCTCGCTTCCTGTTTGATTAACTCACGCGCTCGCCTCACGCTTTCTCGGAGCAGCAGGGGAGCGACCGCAGCTCCGCCCCAAGAGCGGGCCCGCGAAACCCAGCCGGGCTAGCCCAAGCGCGGCGCCCCTACCTGCGCCCCCTGCCCCTCGTCGGCGTCCTGTGCGGTGCCCACTGGCCGGCGGCGCCCAGGAAAGGGCCAAGGAGGAATGCTGCCCGGGAAATGTGGAGTGTCCCAGGTCGGTCATTTCCCTCGGAGGGACTCGGGGTGCGCTCCCCCATTCTGGCGGCGGTTTAGGGAGGCCCGGAGAGGGCGCCTGGGCAGCACGGGGCGCCTCTTCTCGCCTCACGCGTCCTCCCCCCTCCTGCTCGTCAGGGAGCCGAGGGCCTGAACCCTCAGAGTCCTGGCGAGGCTTGGCGGCTTTGTCTGGGCTCACGCGTCTGTTTGGAGCCCACCAGCCCAGAAGGGAACAAAGAGCCTCGACCCCCTCACGCCCAGCCTCCGCCTCTCCACCTCTCCCCCGCGCGCCGTTTATCACCTTCCCTAAGACCCCTTTGTCTGCCTGGGAAGCACAAGTCTGCCCGAGATGCCCACGTCCCCGCCCAAAGTCCTGCTTTCCTGACAATTGAGCTAGGCGGCGTTTTCAACCCACCCACTCCCTATGTAAACGACCTCATATAGTTCGGCTTTTCTTCTCTTCCCCAGAATAGACCTTTTACAGATTTGTGATGCATAACGACCATCCAGCCCGTCAGCTTTCTCATTCCCTTCCAGTCCCTTTCGACTGTACTTCTGCTATCTTAGTTTCCGATCGAACAGAAGATTCTTTCTGTAAGTATAAGCCTGCATCTTGCTCACTTAAACACTCATTACTTAGGGAGGAGCAGGAATATTAAATGGAGTGCATGAAGTTTGTGTGTGTGTGTGTGTGTGTGTGTGCGCGCGCGCGCGCGCGTGCACCTTTTAGCAGTCCACACACACACACACACACGCACGCACACACACGCAAAGACTCTATCTTCGTTTTAATAACTGTCAGGGAACATAAAAATCAGGCTGGCATCTCTGCCAGCGTGGAGTTTCCGATAGCGGACGCCTCCGGATAAGGGAGGATTTCCGAAACAGGACTTTGAACAGAGTTGACAACCAGGTTCACATCCTCAGAAAACGCTTCCAAGATATGTAAGCAACACAAAGTTGCAGCCACCTCCTGGGTAAACTTCAAAGAAACAGAAGCCAGGGGAAGGGAGGAAGGAAGTGTGATATTTAGAGAACTTACTCGGGTGGGGGAAGCTTCTGAACTCATTTAGACAAACTAAAGAAATAGCAGAAATATAGTCTGTGAGAATCTACAGTACCCAGTTGCTAAAACTGTAACCATGACGCCCATGCGTTTTGCCACAGAAGAGCAAATAGGGAAGAATTCTTGGTTGTACTGGAGTTTCTAATTCAAACGATACACAGATCTACCCAACGAAAAGAAGAGTAAAGAATCAGTGGAGACACATCTCCTGCTTTCTGGGCTTTAACTTCAGTCTTTGAGGAAGCCAGGCTGTCTCCAGTATCTCCTTAGAGTGATGGGCAGAAAAAGAAGGACAGCCACATGGGAAATAAAGCCACCTCTCCTGAGTTCTGCCCAGGGATTAAAAGGACAAAGGCGCACGTTCTTTGTTGACACTTCTGCAGTGACTTCTCCTTGGGCGTGCGAGCCCCCGGCGCGAACACAACTGCCACCATCACCACACAGGGCAAGTTGAACTCCTACTGAGAACACGCCGGGGAGAAGCACACACACCTCAACAACAGCCTTTGTTATTTAATTCATGAGACTAAACGCACAAAAGCTCATTATGAACACACACACTCTCCCAACCCTCACTCTCCCGTCTATATTCACATTTCATTTATGGCTTGACTTTATTATTATTATTATTATTATTATTATTATTATTATATCCTGAAATGAAGCTTTGCATTTACCCGATGAGTTGCGTCTCCTGGTGCTCCTCAGTTCTTGCTATTTCTTTTGTCTTATAAAAGATCAGGAGCAGACTTATCGTGCAGATCGTCCACCTCTTCCTAATGGAGCGCATCTTGGGTGCCCGGGAAAGTCCTGGTTGCCCCAGCTCCCTCACCTTCTCTTGGGATAAAGGCTCCGTTTTGGGGAGATACAGTCGCCGGGGGAAATCTGTAAAATTCGAGGAGAGTGTGGAGCCGGGATCTCAGGAGCGGGTCGCAAGGGTCCTCCGCGACCGAGCTCCCGCTGGTCCTTGAGCGCTGCCCAGCGCTCTGCCTCCTGGTTCGCGCCAGCCCTGCCCCGGTCGCTCCGCGCCTCCTCCCTGGGGCTCAGGTTTCTTCTCAGATGAGACACCTTGTGCATCGGAGGTGGCGGCCGCTTCTGCAGCTGGGTTCGGGGGCGTCACTGGCCCTTCCCTTTTCCTAGCAGGGAAATGATGAGCAAAACCAGCCAATCACCAGACTGAGGGGGCGGAGGCTGCGGTTGCCTCGCGTTGCTGTCGGCTGCTTGGAGAGTAACGTCGCCGGCGCTGCCTGCACAGTGCCGGGAGAGGAAGCTCACAAGCTCACAGCCGTGTACACACACACACACACACACACACACACACACACCCGCGCACGCAAGCAACAGCAAGTCACACAACCCGGGGAGAACGCAGCGTGCCAGAAGGAAGTCAGGTCGCCCTCCTGGGAAACCTACGTATCAGCTCCCTGGACGAGCGCAGAGATAGTCTGTCCTTATCAACGGGGAGAGGACACCTCAGCCGGGGACAGATTAGAGACGCATCTTGCTTGAGAGATGCTTCGTCCTGAGCAGGGCGGGGGGGGGGGGGAGTGGGTTACAAGGGGGTAGCTTCATCCAAGAGCCTTTCCTAAACATACACACGCGGACACACACACGCGAACGCGCATACACACGCCCTCCCGAGAAGAGTGAATCGAGGAAGGGAGGGGGAAGGAGGAGGAGGACGTTTAGTATTCGGTGCACAGCTCGATCTGGAAAGTACCCATACACACATGAACCAATTAGCCGATCGCCCACTCAGGGTGGGTGGTGGATGACCACCCCGATTTAGGATCTTGAAGGAAACAGATGACAGAGGTGTCATTAAGCGCTTTATGGATATTTATGTGACGCTTTTTCACTGCCATTTGGAAACTCCTCACGCAGGAGTCAAGGAAACTCCAATCCGCCTTAAACTTCACTGCGGAGAAACAGAATTTTGCGAAAAAGCAGCCACCAAGGACATCCTTTAAATGCAAGTACACCCAGACATAGAAGAAAGAAGGGGGAAAGGTAGGAGGATAGGAAGAAAGGAAAGAAGGAAGGGCACGTTCTTCCTCAAAAATTTCAGTGATGCGTGTTTAGCCTCTGATTTACACTCTCTCCTCCCTCCTACTGTTTTCCTTACTTCTGTTGTATTGTGTGGAAGGGGCACTTTGGAGTCCTAGTTAACCGTGAGTCTGAGTACTTCCTTCACTGTTCTTTGGCCTCGCCCTCACCAAGAGAGAGAAGCTTGCTGTTCTAGTTATATCCATGCCTTGGTTTGGTTTTGCCTCATGGCTAGTGGGATGGATGGGTCGGGAGGCACCCCTAGTGTGAGATCTTGCCCGGAAGCCAGGATTTACCCCATCTGTAGGAAAGGTTCCAAGTTCTCCGCTTTCTCCTCTCCCCACCCCACGGCCTCTCTCAATTGAATCACTTGTTCCTTAGGGTTGTGCAGTGGCTCCAGCTGCCTTCCACTCTTGGCCCCTGGGGCTTATACCTCCCCAAGCCCGGAAATGGTGAGGCCCACCACCAGTCCTTGGGGGGAGCTGAGCAAGAAGGGGAGTTCTGAGTTACTAGTCCCCTAGCAGCTTAAAATAACAACTATAGCAGCCAGCACCTTTGCTTAAAATTCTGAGGTACCTGCCAATGTTTGCCATTCTTCGCCTAAGGTTTAAGAAGTTAAGAGCCTCTCAGTTCTCAAGCCTCTTATTTGCAGCAGAGTGAACTAAGGGGTTGGGTCTAAAATGCTCAAAGGAGCAAGTAATTATGAGTCTTTATTGACACTACAAGTGGCCCGCCGGGAGCCTTTGGAGTTTATTGATGGCTAGGCAAATCCCGCTAGCATCTCTATCACACTGACTTCTCAACTAGCAGAAACTGCAAGAATAAAACAGCTTCTTAAGTTAAAAGGGAATTGGGGCAGAGAGGGAGTGGGCAGTGCATGGTTAGGATTCTATAGGTTAATTAATTAAATTCTTTAGGTTAACATTTGGTTTCTAAACAGTAAACAAATATGTTTTGGACTCAAAACGCTCGCTGATGGGAATGGAGTAATATGCATCACTTAATGAAATTTGTCCAACATATTTTGGATCAATTAATATGGTCCAGGAAATCTGTGAGGACATGGGGACACAGTTGAATAAAATATAGCATCTAAGGAGGGAGGGAATTCATTCACTCAGAGGAGGTCAGATTGTAAAAGAATTAAGTTACCATGTGGCACCTTGGACTAATGCCAGCATTTTAAGTATCTCCTATCTGCGTAAGCTGCAGGGGAGCAGTAGATGGAGTGGTTGGGAGTGGATGGAGTTGTTGGGAGCAAGGAAAGTGAGCTTCCTGGAAGAGGGCACACATAAAGTGGGGTTTGCACATCTACCAGGGCAAGCCAGGCAGAGGGAGGATACAACACTGCAAACAAAGCAAGATTTTGTGCACTTCAGAGAATAAAATGCCAGTACTTTGGGGAACTTTGAAGTAGTTCAGTACTGTTAGAACACGGAGTGGGAAAGGAGAATAGTGACATAAGGTTTTAGTGTGATCGTAATATTCTATAGCTTCACATTATCAAACTGTCTTCTCTAATAGGGAAGTTGCAACAAGAATATCTTCAAGAGGAAAGTGGGTTTAATTTATGTATTATGCCTCAAGTTAAATTAGGGGAAACTGTTCGTTTGGCCCAAACAAAACAAAGTAAACCCACCAAGAGTGAAACAAAAGAACACAAAGAACTAGTTACTAGAACACATAAGAAAATGTAAACATTGAGAGGAGGAAAAAAAAAAGAACTCTCCAGTTGTATAATGCTGCTATTTCTGTATTTATTAAGCATAACACCTTTTATATTGAGGTGAACACTTCTGAATGACTGATAATAGTTTTAGTGACACTCAAGAGATTCCTCTTTCCCATAGTTGAACAATTTTGGTTTTAGAGTGTAATTTAGTGTCATTTGTTTAATATGATTAGATTTATGAAATATACATCCATAACAATTTACCAGGTTAAAAAAAAACACATAGGCCAACACTTAGGCCAAACTGAGGATAGTCTGATTCTTCTCAATATGCTATTAGGTACAAGAACCATAAACATAAATATTGAGTAAGAAGTCTTATCCACATAAGAGTCTTTTGGACTCAACTCCTTCCATTAGCATGCCCCATTTGATGATCCTGAGACATTAAAGATGTTTCTAAATTTCCCTTCTATCTTTGGACTGTAAGTTCTTCAATGAAGAGAACACATTTGTCTTTATTCAGCACAATTCTGCAATTACACAGCACCTGATGAATAAATAATGCAAGTAATGGCAGCTGGTTTTAAAATGCTACTTTATCTTTTAACTTAATGTGAATCATGTTTTAATTGCTGGCTGTGCCCTCTGCTTTGGCTGGAAAGAAATGGGTAAATACATGCAGTATCATAGTATAATAGCCTATGGCATGCTTCAATCAGATATTTTTTAGAGTAGTTTTAGGTTTACAACACTATTGACCAGAAAGTACAGAGACTTCTCATATGCCCTCCCCTCCAAATATGCACAACTTCCTCCACTATTAACGTCTCACACCAGAGCAGTACATTTGTTAAAATCAATGAAACTACACTGACATCATTGTCATCCAGACTCCATAGTTTACATTAGAGTTCACTCTTGGTCTTGTACGTTCCACGGGCTTTTACCGATGTATTATGTATAATGACCTGTATCCACCATTATAGTATCATACAGTTTTCACTGCCCTAAAGATCCTCTGTGCCCTGGCTATTCATGCCTGCTCCCCCAGCCCCAGGCAACCACTGATTTTTACTGTGTACATAGTTTTGCCTTTTCTACAAGTCATATAGTTGGAATTATACAGAAAGCCCTTTCATATTGGTTTCATTCACTTAATGATATTCTTTAAAGATTCCTCCATATTTTTTTCATGGCTTGAAAGTCTTTTTTGTTTTTGTTTTTGTTTTTTAACAGTAAAATTCCATTGTTTGGGTATATTGCAGTTTATTTACTTAAATACCTGCTGGAGGACATGTCGGTTGTTTCCAAGTTTGTGAAATCATGAATAAAGTTGCTATAAACATCCATGTGCAGTTTGGGTAAATACCAAAGAGTACAGTTGCTGATAAGATAGATGGTAAGACTATGGTTAACTTTATAAGAAACTTGTTCTTAGTGCTGAATTGTCTTCCAAGTGGCTGTACTATCTTCCATCCCACCAGCAAGGAATGAGAGTTTGTGTTTTTGTGTTGCTCAACATCTTCGCCAGCATTTAGTATTTTCAGGTTTTTTGTTTGTTTGTTTGTTTGTTTGTTTGTTTTTGGATTTGGGGCATCCTAATAGGTATATAGTGGTATCTCATTATTGTTTTAATTTGTATTTTCTTGATGAGGTATGATGTGAAACATTTTTTCATATGTCCATTTGCCATCTGTATATATTCTTTGGTGAGATGTCTGTTCAGATCTTTTGTCCATTTTAAAATTGGATTGTTCTTACTGCTTAATTTAAAAGTTCTTTGTATATTTTGGATAACTGTCCTTTATCCCATATTTTTTTGCAAATATTTTCTTCCACTTAATGGCTTGTTTCTCATTATCTCAACAGTGTCTTTCATAGAGAGGAAATTTTAAATTTTGATTAAGTCCATTTTATCGATGATTTCCTACATTGATCTAAAAAGTCTTCATCAGACTCAAGGTCATCTAGATTTTTTCATGTTTTATCCTCTGGAATTTTATAGTTTATCATTTTATTTTAGGCCTGTTAACTTCTGAGTCAAGTTTTGTGAAGAGTGTAGGGTATATGTCTAGATTTTTTTTTTTTTTTTTTTGCATGTGGATGTCTAGTTGTTTCAGCACTCTTTGCTGAAAAGACCATCTTTTCTGCACTGTGGTATCTTTGCTCCTTTCTCAAAGATCAGTTGACTATACTTGCATGTGTCTATTTCTGAGCACTCTATCTGTTGCACTGATCTATTAGTCTATACTTTCACCAGTTTCACATTGTCTTGATTATTGTAGCTATATAATAAGTTTTGAAGTCTCAAAATGTCAATCCTCTGTCTTTGTTGTCCTCTAATACTGTGAGTCTTTTCTCTCTCCAAATAAATTTTAGATTCACTCTGTCAATATCCTCAAACTAACTTGCCAGGATTTTGATTGGAATTGGATCGAATCTGGAGAGCAAGTTGGGAAGAAATGACATCTTGACAATATTGAGTCTTCCTTTCTGTGAACATGGATTATCTCTTCATTTATTTACTTCTTCCTTGGTTCATTTCTTTTTTCACTCTTTGATTCAGAATTTGACATATTTCTGAGTGTTTGTTTTTTTCATCTCAAATTCCAATTATTTCTTGCTATTAGAACCCATGACATTTTAATAATGGCAATATTGGTGGATTAGTCAATAATCTCCAGAGAAACAGAACCAATTACAAGTGTGTCTATACTGGGAGAAAGAGATTATTTTAAGGAATTGATCATGTGATGGTGGAGGCTGGCAATTCCCAAATCTATAGAGTAAGCTGGTAGTCTTGAGACTTAGGAAGAGGGAAGAGTTGATGCTGCAGCTAAAGTTTGAAGACATGTGAAGGCAGACATCCCTTTTGCTTGGGGAAACTCAGTCTGTTTTTTCTTAAAGCCTTCAGTTTATTGGATGAAGACCACCCATATTATGGAGGATAATCTGCTTTACTTATACTGATTTAAATGTTGCTAAAAAACAAACAAATAAACAAACAAACAAAAACACCTTCATTCATGGTAACATAAAAGATCTAGACCAGTTTTTGACCAAAAAACGAGTACCATGGGTACCATGGCCTAATCAAGTTGGTACATCAAATCGTCACAGATGGGCTGGTTGAAGTTCTTGTTAATGATCTTAAAATACACTAAGAATTGTTCATATAAAGCCTTTTACCTATAAATCAATGATCAGGAAAAGCAAGAAGCGTATTAATGAGAAAAGTCAGCTTTTCGCCACTAGACAGCCCAATCTCTTTTATTTGGGGGGGGGGGGTGATATCTAGTTTAAAGAATTATTCTAAATTAATTTATTTTGCCTATGTAAATATCCATAAAAGCTACACAGATTTTTTTCTATATGTATATTCATCAGCCTTCTGTTACTTTTGTTTTCATCCTTAATAATCAAATATAATAAGCTTACAACAGAAGGGTGACCTTGACTTTGTACGCAAGATACAATTTTGAATCTAGTATAATTTCTGGAACAGGATAAATCCCATCATAACCATTCTCAGTTCTTCCCCATTATCTAACCCATGGTACTTTATTATCCTTTGCATTTAGTACTTGATCTCTATTTAAATGTGAATGTCCTTAGAAGATACAATTCTTAAGTACTATTAGTCAAATATTCTTTAATTTATAATATTCATTTGCAATGTTCTGTAAAACATCTTTTAACTGCTACTAGTCAAATATACCCCAGTTTGGAATGGGTATTTCACTTGCTCACAACCAACATTTTAATTGTTTATAGACTCTTAACCCCTTTAGTTCTATAATACTAGCTCTTGCTACTTTTTTGTATTGCACAGACCCATGAAATGTCAAAATAAACAGACACACTATCCTACACATGTTTTGGGAAATCTTTGTTGATCTACATGATAACATGGCAATATTTTTTTGTGTGTTCTCCTAGTGGTGAGGGGAAGAACTGAATGGTAAGAAGAGAGTAACTATCAGGCTAAATACTACCCCAAACTGCTTTTCCATTGAATAGTGATCACTTACTAGATAATTTTCTATGTTGCTATTTAGAGAGTTTGTTGTTTAAGGTTATAATTTCTTTATTTTTGTGAACTTTCTCAATGCCTCTCTTGTATCTGATTTAGATAGAATTTCTTCCTCCTGTCTTATCTTTCTTTTCTTATATTTCCCAGTGCAATTACCCACTTAGTTCTTCTTGAATGCAACTCACCTTCCTTTTATATAATTTTAAATTCACCATAATAAAAGCAAAGGAGAAAAAGCAGTATAAATTGTTCAAGGTTGAAACATTATTAGTATATGTGTATATATACACATACACACACATACACACACATCTCTGTAATTGCTTTTATAGTTATAATAGTATACAATGAGTATCTCCAGAAAATATTGTTTCAGTGTACATAATTATAACATGGAACAGTCCTATGTAAATTGAAATTTGTGAAGGAGTCATTTTAAATGATTCATTAATGTTTATTATTTGAAGATTCTAAAGAAAAATACTATTGAGGTCATTGTTAACAGGTAAACTGGTAAACATTATTAACTGGTAAAGCCCGCAGAAGACGTTGGTTTTCTTGAAAAATGGATTAAAATTAAACACACACAAGGGCTCCTGGGTGGCTCAGTTGGTTAAGCATCTGACTCTTGGTCTTGGCTCAGATCATCATCTCACGGTTTGTGGGTTTGAGCCCTGTGTCGGGCTCTGTGCTGTCAGAGTAGAGCCTGCTTGGGATTCTCTCTCTCTCCTTCTTTCTTTGGCCCTTCCCAGCTTTTACTTTCTCTCTCTTTCGCAAAATAAATAAATAAACTTAAATTTAAAAAAAAAATAAAATACACACACACACACAGCAAGTCACCAATATTTTAAATTTTTTTTCAAAAATACCATAAAACCTGTTAATACCAAACTCACCTACTCTGGTAGTAACAATTAAGTAGAGTTAGGTAGTTTCATCTCTCCCTTTAATTTATTTTATTCCAGAATTTTTTATTCATTTATCTACTTGGTCCCTACATATATTTGAATTTGTAATACTTCAAGTAAATTCTGTTAAAGGATACACATTTTATGATTTACCTGTTTAATGGATTGAAATATTGATAATTTTGATAAACAAAGCCTTTATGAGCTAAAATTTTGATTGCTGAGTCTACGGATGCCTGCCTACTCTGTCAGCAGGAAAAAGTTGTTCTGGGAGAATGAATCAATACATATTTATTGGAGGGAGCCTGTGGGAATAAAGAAATAATAATGAGTCTAATTCACATCTGACCTGTACCTCATTTTACACCTCTTGTATGACCTGAATGCAAAACTACCTTTGACTGCATGTGTTAGATGGAGATATGAAGAAAGTAGATTGGATTTATTCACTTATAATTTTTTTGACAGAGAAGTGAAATTATAGGGAATTCTCAGGGGTAAATGGATTATTATACATTTTTTTAAAATAACATTTCTGGTGTGTAGAATTTCTTTCGGGACTAACCTAGAACCCATGAAGATTTTGAATGTGTGTCCTTGGTATTATAGACACTTGTCATATGTCTGTTGAGGTGAGCAGAGGTGTTTGGGAAGTTGGTGATTCTTATCCATGGATGTTGAAATCCCTCTGAAGATGAATTTACCCATAGGAAGCCTCAGAACTAGCCTTATATCATGGGTTCTCTGATGACAAATGGTAGCTCACATGTAAAAACACGCTTCAAATGAGTAAATTCAACTACTCACTTAATTTCATGGTACACTTATTCCCAACCTATAGGTAAGGGGTTAAAGAGGGAATCAGAAGCCCACAGGAGACTTTGAAAGCCATTTATTACTATTATCTTCTTACTTTACATATAAAAAAAAAACAGTTAATGTGTTATGAAGTGATTTGTATAGGGTATTGATTTGTAGAGGAAAAAAACCTTTTCTTCCCTTCTAGGTTCTTTGACTGGTCTAATAATTAAAGACCTATGATAGATTAATGGGAGAAAAACAAATTTAATTATATGTATATATATATTCATAAATATATGAGGCTAAAAGAAATTACTAAAGCTGGAAACTTTTATACCTTTTAGGCAATGAAAAAATAAATTTGTGATGAATTGGCAACACAAAGAATTTTGAGCTTGGAATATTCCTTTCTGTCCCTAACTCTGATGATAAAGTTGCCTTCTAACTCCTGATACAGGTAGGGTACCTTTTGTTTCTTGCTTTCAGCTGAACAAAGGAGCTTAGAGTGTCCTTCTTATACCCGCTGTTTTTTAAATAACTTTAATTTAAAATAATATGTCAAAGTAGTATATTTTGGGGTGGGATATTTTGCTTCTCTCATACTCATTTACTCATTAGACAAAAAATATTCCTTGAGTACATACTATTTGCCAGACATTATACTTGGCACTGAAGATACAGCAGAATACAGCACAAACTCCTCCTCCTTTTGAGAAGTTTAATTTCTACATGCAGAAAGATATGACAAAAGGAAAGAAAAAGAAAAAAAAATAAGGTAATTACATATTGTGATTAGTGCTGTGAAGGAGCAACAAGGTGATATAACAGGGTAATAAAGGAGCTGTTCTTTGAACAAGATGGTCAGAGAAGGGCTCTCTGAGGAGGTGACATTTGAAGTGAGACTTGTGGAATAAGAGGGAGCTATGAACTGGGTAAGAGCATTGTAGGCTGAGAGAATAGCAAGTACAAAGGGCAAGAAGTAGTGAATGGCTAGGCAGAAATGTCAGAAAATAAAGAATACAATGGAAGCCATTATATCATGCATAATAAACTAAGCAAAATGGAAGATACTGTATAATAAGGTATTTGTTGAAAGCAAATTTCTGAATTATTTATACCAAAGTCTGGGAAAACAAACTTATTTAGAACATGTAATATTACTTTTAGGTAGTGCTGCTTGTCTATTTAAGGCTTGACCTCATGAATTTAAACAGAGACTTCTCAGTGTGGTTACAATGACTATTTTCAGCTGAGTTGAGTTATACAGGCTTTAGACAACAGAAATATATACTTTAATTCAACCAGGGCTGAGGTTTTGCGAACAAGTACGGCAGAAGGAGAGAAAGTAAGACTTGTAATTACTGTACTTAAAAACTAATGAAAATAATGATGAACTAAGATGATAATCTAATATGGAAAAAAGGGAAGGGAAAACATAAGAGGACAGATGCATTAAGATAATGTCTACAACCCTGTGGGGTGAAATTTCAATACAATATACTAAATTTAAGGGGCTGCCAGAGAAAGTAAGCTGGAAAGGTGATAGGTAGTACTAAGAGAGTGAGTTACTTACAACTTGGATTTGGGGGAAAATACGTTAATGATGGTGCAGGATGCAAAATTATTACGGGAATGGGAGACTAATGGGAGATTGAATTGCAGTGAAACCAAATTTTGCTAGAGATGAGAAAAACAAGAAGTGCAGAAAGTCTAGGGTTTTAGATAAATTGTCTGTGTGACTATTGGAAGTCACTAAGAATAATAGGAGTTAAGTGTGGATTACACAAATTGAGCAGGCCGTTAATTAATGACAGTGAATAGGTGGTCTGTAAATGACAACAGGAGGCGATGAAGGTAACACTGATGACATAAATGGAGAGATTGTTTGTATATGTAAAGGGGAACCAAAAGGGATAGTTTTCCTTTACTGACAATGACTTACCTGACATGCCAAAGAAAAATAGACTTCTCTTGTGAGTGCTTGCTGGAGAAGGAGTGATCTCTCCTCAAAGGCTCAAAAGTGATCATGAAGTGATGAGAAGACTAGCTAGTTACTTAATCTTAAATTGTTATAACCAAAAGGCAAAGAAATAATATTTTTTTAGTAACTCTAGATCTCAGATACCTTCTTATTTAAGATTTTTTTCTTATTTTATATCAATGTGAATTTCAAGTAACCTTAATCTTATTTTTATTTTTGTTTAAACAGTATATTTTTCACTCTTACTTGATACAACCTCTAAAATGGCTTCAAATTAGCAATTCAAGTTTGCTATTACAGTATTTCATTTTGATTATCTCCTAATCCAGTATATGAATTTTACTAGTTAGCTTTATTAATAACAAGTGACCCTCCCCAAATCACAGTGGTTTACTATAACACACACTTATTTCTTTTTCATAATAGATGTCAGTGGCTGTGGTCAACTTCTATGGCTCTGCTACATGTCTTCTCATTCCAGATTCCAGCCTCAAAAAGTGTGCCTTATTTGGGACATCCAAAAAAGAAGAACTCTTGATGCCTCCTAAAGTTTCTGTATGTTATGTTCCCTCACATTCCTTTGGCTAAAACTTGTACTGTAGGCAAGCCCCAAATCAATGAGCTAGTACCATGGCATATCCTTCAGGAGGTCTCTGTCTGCCCCATGTTCATAAATTAGGCGAGGTAAGGCCCTTACCAGGAAAAAAAAAGCAAGAATTTAGCACCTAAAATAAATCCTACCACTGGAATGTAGCACTGAGATCTTAACACAAGATAAAACGTTATAATAGATAGATCCGTTAAGAAAATAATCATTAGGAGATAAATCTGTACTGGGCAGATAGACATGTTATCTGCCACGGATAGAAATCCAAATGCTGACAGTCTGCAGGGTCCAAAGGGAGAGGAGATTTAAAGAAAGAATAAATGTCAAGAATCTTTCTGTAAAAATCATAGAAAATAAAAACAGGTGAAGCAATGGGAATAGTACTGTTAGAAAAGTTAACTAGTCCATATTCCTAAAACCCTCACATAATAGCAATTCTATGGTAAAACTTTCATGATCCAGTGTTTGACCACCAAGTTTACTGACTCAAATATATGATGATGTTCCATGTGTCAAAGGGCAGGCTCACATTATTAATAGCTAATAGCTTATTTTATTCATCTCAGCCTGGGAATGGTTTTGCCAATGAACTAAATGTATTTGAAGCCTGATGGCCAAAGCTCTCTTTCCATAGGACTGTGATTGGGTAGGAGCTGCCAAACTTATAGCTCAGGTTTCTTTTCTGTACTATTTCTGGTTTACTCTTTACCCTTTATGATTGGCATATTTATTCTTTAGTATTATTAATCCATAGTCAGGTTACATTTATGTCTTCATGGCTATGTAGCTATTGGGTCTTCTTCATATAACAACTGTGTCTCTGCTCTTTAATTTTAAAAATTCTCTCAGGAGGCAACCATTACTAACTCCACTCTAAAAATTTAGAGGGTGTACTCCACTATAATTCCAGAGAACAAACATGACACACACATATTCCTGAATCTCAATCTTGGAGACAGTTTTCCCTTAATTATATCACCTCAATAAGTTAATAATGTTTACATTTGAAAGGCAGATGTAAAAACTCTGAAATATCAAGCCAACAACCCAAAATATCTGATCAGGGGAGAAAGAAGTAAACAAAGGAACAATTAGCTGAATAGAGGTGTTCACAAAAGCATAACAATGAGTTTAGTTATTCTTTCTCATTGTCTAATGTGGACTGTGGGGAGAGTCATTTTAATTTTATTGATATAATTTATATTCATTTAAATGTACTCTTCTTAAGGGGGCAATTTGATGAGTATGGTAAAATCCATAAGTTATGACTGGCACTCTTGTCCAAGCATAGATCATTCCCATCAGCTCAGAAACGCCTTCTGTACTTTTTTACTTTCTCTGCCTACCATATGCAATGATTCTTTATCATTTATCTCACTGTAGATGAGTTTATCCTATTCTTAAGCTCCATGGGAATGGTTATATAAAACCATTAGTAGCTTCTCTTTCATGACTTCGTTTTGAGAGTTTTCAATATTTTGTTTATTGATAATTTGCATTATCATATACCTTTTCTTCCTTTTTTTTAAATATGAAATTTATTGTCAAATTGGTTTCCATACAACACCCAGTGCTTATCCCAACAGGTGTCCTCCTCAGTGCCCATCACCCACATTCCCCTCCCTCCCACCCTCCATCAAACCTGAATTTGTTCTCTATTTTTAAGAGTCTCTTATGGTTCGCCTCCTTCCCTCTCTGTAACTTTCTTCTTCCCCTTCCCCTCCTCCATGGTCTTCTGTTAAGTTTCTCAGGATCCACGTAAGAGTGAAAACATATGGTATCTGTCTTTTTTGTATGACTTATTTCACTTAGCATAACACTCCCCAACTCCATCCACGTTGCTACAAAAGGCCATATTTCATTCTTTCTCATTGCCAAGTAGTATTCCATTGTATATATAAACTACAACTTCTTTATCCATTCATCAATTGATGGACATTTAGGCTCTTTCCATAATTTGGCTATTTTTGAAAGTGCTGCTATAAACATTGGGGTACAAATGCCCCTATGCATCAGCACTCTTGTATCCTTTGTGTAAATTCTACCCTTTTTCTTCTTTTGCTTTCAACTTACCTTTGCCTTTATATTTAAGGAGAAATTATTGACAGCCTATAATTAAGCCTTGATAATTTTTAAATCAAATTTTATAATTTTTCATTTCATTTAGAGTTTTTAGTCTAATTTTTTAAAAGTCTGTTTAATTTTAACCAATTTTGAATACACTTTGGTTTAGGTATATTAATTTGATATTACTTTTCTACTTGATTAATTATTGTGTTTCTTTTCTTTCTTTCCTGTCTTTCCCACCCTCTTTTAGATTATTCCACCATTTTACCATTTTATCTTATTTATATATTTAGACATATTTCTATTTATTACTTTCATAGGATGGTTGCTATGCATGTTAGAATGTTCATTTTTTGAAGTACAGTTTGCATACAATATTATACTGGTCTCAGGTATACAACATAATGATTTGACAATTCTATACATTACTCAGTGCTCACCCTGATAAGTATAGTCACATTATTATAATATTATAGAGTATATTTCCTATATTGTACTTTTTATCTCCATGAAGGGGATTAAGAGTTAGAAATGTTCATTCATAAAGCATATTATGATAGTTCATTAAAATGTAAGAAAATTGCAAGTATATACTTCTATTTATTACCACTGTGCTTTTGTCATATAGTGTCCCTTTGAATGTATAATAAACCACACAATACACTGTTATTGGTTTTGCTTCAATTGGTAGACATTTAAAAATTTTAAGATAGTACAAACTGAAAATATTTGTTTATATTTATCCATATGTTTACCATCCTCTTTAGTATTTTATGCAAATATGAATTTCCATGTGGCATTGTTTTTCTTCTACCTACACACTTCCATTAATATCCTCTGTAATTCAGGTCTGCTGGGAACATGTTCTTTTCACCCAACTTTTGGAAGGACACTTTTGCTTGATATAGAACACCTATGGGATAATATTTATTGTTCTTGTTCCAGCACTTTACAGATGTTATTTCATTGTATTTATTTTGCTCTCTCTCTATCTTTTTAATGAGAAGGCAGCTGTGATTCCTATATTTGTTCCTACATAAGTATGTGTCTTTTAATCTTTCTCCAGCATTTTGTTTCTTATCTTTAATTTCCAGCTGTCTGATTATTATGTATGTAGGAGTTGTTTAACAAGCTTTCTGGATCATAGGCTGACGTTTTTCACATAGTTTAGCAAAGTTTGGGCCATCATTCTTCAACTGAACTCTTTTTCTGACCCATTTTCTTCTTTCCTCTCCTCTGAAACACTAATGACATGTATCATATCAATTGCTATTTTAACACTGGCCACTGAGCCTGCTTTATATTTTTCTCCCAACTTTTTTTTTCCTCTTTATTCTTTAGGTTTGATCATTTCTATTGGACTGTGTTCAAATTCACTAACATTTTCTCATGCTATATCTAACCTCCCACTAAGCTTGCTCACTAAATTTTTCATTTCAGATATTTGTTTGTATATTTGTGTTTCCATTTGGTCCACTTTTATAGATTTTCATAGCAGTTCTCAGAGTCCCCATCTGCTCCTTCATCATGTCCAATTTTCTCTGTGATACCTTTATCATATTTGCTTTAACTGTTTTAAATTCTTTTTGATAATTTCTGTATCTGGCTTATACTGGGCTATGTTTCTATGTGCCCTTTTTGCTTAACTGTGGGGTTACATGTTTTGCATGTCTTCTTTCTTTTTATTGTAGAGCAGCTAGTGGGGATAGATAATCTATTATAGGAAGCCTTGGATGTGTTATAACTCCAAAATCTCTCACCCTCACATGACCTCTGGTATCTCCATTAGGTCTTATCCTGCAGCAGTTAATTACCTTCTGTTGGGTCTTTTTAAGACCCCCTGAGTACATGCACAGTTCTGTCCTCATGCTGTAATGTGTGGGAAACCACATGTAGAATTCTGGGGCTACTGCTTTGCATATTTCTACCTCTTCTGTTACTTGTCCTGAAATTCCAGCTGATTTGCAGGTGTAGAACACAAGTATCTTCTCTGCAGTTCAGCAAACTCTGTTCTGTTTTGCTTTTAAATTCCTGCATTTCAATCCAGAACATGGAATACATTCAGAACTTAGTGAGAACATGAGACTAGCCCTAAGCATTTCCCATCTATAAGAGATCACATAGTGTTAGTTCATTTCATCTAAGAAGCAAAAGACAAGGCAGGATTAGACTTGCAAGATATACTGGAGGAAGGAATACAAGCAAGCAGCCAGAGGAGGCAGGGAGAACCATCAAATTCATGCAATGTTACACCTCTGAAGGAAGGCGGAAAGGGAAAAGGGCCAAATAGGAAATGAAATCTCAGCCTTTAGCACAACTATGAGGGTTTCAGTCAAGTGTATGGAGAATCCTTGAAACAAAATTTCCCATTAGAGGGCATGAATATTTCTGCCCTAATTAGTAATTAGTTGGTAGTAGCCCGTAGGAAGTGTGGCCTTGGCAGGAATGGGGTTGTAAATTCACAGTGTAGTATCTGAGGTCTTCTATCATTTATGCTTTCTGAAGCAGGATGTGTCAACAGTACATTTTCATGGCTCTTGTCACTACCTATCCCCACCTACTCCCTGCTCCAGATTCGCTTCTCTACACATGTTGGAGAAGCGCTTCTTGTAGGATTCTCAAGGGCCTCTCTTTCTGAGAGGAATCTTAGAAGGCAGTAGTTAATTAAAAAATATATAGCCCCTGGGGGCGCCTGGGTGGTGCAGTCGGTTAAGCGTCCGACTTCAGCCAGGTCACGATCTTGCGGTCCGTGAGTTCGAGCCCCGCGTCAGGCTCTGGGCTGATGGCTCAGAGCCTGGAGCCTGTTTCTGATTCTGTGTCTCCCTCTCTCTCTGCCCCTCTCCTGCTCATGCTCTGTCTCTCTCTGTCCCAAAAATAAATAAACGTTGAAAAAAAATTAAAAAAAAATATATAGCCCCTGTCACTGCAGATGGTCACAGGGCTATATCTTAATACTCATTGTCTCTCTCTCCTTCTCTAACCCTCAGCTATCATCTTTGAAGGTCTTAGTAGCTTACTTAGTGGTTTGACCCAAACCTTCATTCATGAGTGCTCTGATTCCGTGGTAATCATAATCTTCCTGGGACAAGGTTGCTGCATGTGTCTCTTCACACTTACATTAGAGGGATGGAGTAACAGGAAGTATCCAAGTATGTCACATGAATTCCACATTTAATCCTCCTGCCTCTAACGTGTATATCACCACACCTGCAAAGGTGTTCTCACCCACTGGAACATCTTTCCAGGTCACCACTAGTGAAATTACTAGGAGTTGCGCCACACTTTGCACTAATGTCCTACCTTCCTTTCAAGATTGCATCTTCTTTGCCTACTGGGTAGCAAGTGAGCCAGTTCCAAATCTTGGATTAATCCTGGTACCATTTGTATTATTTCACATTGCCTGAAAGGTAACCATTTCCATAACTCTCTAGGAGTACCCATGAACAGCCACTCCAATTTTGTCACTCATTATAACAATTGCACCCAATTTGCTTCTGATGGTTAGATGCTGCCTTTGACCTCTATATTTTCTAGATTCTATCATCCCTCTTACCTTCTGAGAACACAGTTCTATAATAGCACTTATTATTATAAATGCTATGAGCCCTACCAACAGAAGACAGTTGCCATTGATTGTCTCAAGGATGATGGTGTTTCTTTTACTAGTGTGTTACTATTGTTTTTATAATTGGGGTGTATTCCAGGTTTTACCTTAGAATGCAGTTCTAAATTGTCTAGCCTTACATAGTATATCCCGTAGCTTGGTCACTTTTGTGAATTTTTTAAATTCCTTTTTTTCATGTCTGCCATGGCAGTTTTGGCTTTTCTACTTTACTTATTATTGGCTATCATTTTCTCTAAGCTTCCAAGAATCATCTTGACAGTGTATTAGTACTGTTTTCTGAGGTCTTTGTCAAAGTCTCAAATCCTTTATAATGGGATAGTTCTTCCTTATCAATTAAACTAACAATTCCTTATCCAATTTCATGTTCTACCTTTTTTGATGTAGGACTCTCAGGCTGTAGTACCAAACATTTTCCCAACTCCTTCAAGTGTATATTGGCTAGGTCCTGCAGAACCCACTAGAAGTTTATTGGGAAGTGACCTCAGGTTCCTTTGGGGTCTATAGTCCCTTATCTCCCTTAGCATGCCTCACTCTTTCCCAGTTTAGAGGCTAAATGAGGAGCTACAGCCAGGTGCTGAGGGGTATTCATGATGTCCCATGAGGCAGTGATCACTGCATCATTTTCAAGCAGTGAAGGCATACCAGCCCTTTTTTAGAAATGCCAGAGGATTCAAGGGATCTGGAGCTATTGTTTATGAATTCAGCAACCCAGATGTTCCCAACTCAAACCTAAAGGGTCTCACTCTTTTCACCAAGAATCTATCACTGGCACATCCTTTGTTGGAAAAACTGACAGTTCAACCTTCTCTGGAAGGCTCTCTGATGTATTATAATTAATTCCTGGGCCAAATTCTCAGGGTTTTTTTCCTGCCTCCAGTTGCATGAGATAAGAGTATCTTTAGTAAGCTGCCATAGGGGCCCTCTGAATTTCACACTTCACCTCCAATTGGTGATTCATCACCCACAGCCTTCTATTGGTCTTCTCTGATGCATCAAAGTCACTCAGTAGGAGATATCTGATGTAATTTCCTTCTAATACTTCCCTCAGCTACTCAAAATCCTGAGATACTGCATTTGTGAGTACATTCATTTGCACCAGCATACCAAACCAGTTTACCACAGGTGTTTTAACAAATGCACTGGTATAATTGAAGAGCTCCACCTACTGCCAGTTATGAAGTCCTCCTTGCCAATTTGTTCGCATAGTATTCAGCTTCATGGTCCCATATTAAAACTATATATTTAGACTCTGACTGACACTAATTGTCTTAAGTCAGGATTTATGGAAAACAGACTCAGATGGAGATTTCCATGTGGGAAGTGTTTTGGTCTGTACCTTCAATATCAGCATTTTGTAGGAGTAAAGGCACTAGAATTGGACAAAGAAAGAAACAGAACTTCAAAGCAGTTACATGGATGAATCTATATGGTTTCCTGGGAAGCAGGGGAGTTAGGATGCCCCTTAGCAGTGGCTTTGCCTTTCTATGAAGCAGCCATGACTATATACTCCTGTTTTGACAATGGGTAGATTTCTACTTTGGGATGGGATATGACCTAAGTATAGATACTTTCTTCAGCTAAAGGGAATTTCTAGAGAGAGTCAGCTACTGGCATTCTCAAAATGTGGGAGAATTGGTGTCTCAATCCTTTTTCTTCTTAATCTATATGCTTTTATTCTTTTTTATAATTTTAAAGTTTTTTTAAAAATTTTTTAAATTATGTATTTATTTTTAAATTTACACTCAAGTTAGTGCATATAGTGCAACAATGATTTCAGGAGTAGATTCCTTAATGCCCCTTACTCATTTACCCTATCCCCCCTCCCAAAACCTCTCTAGCAACCCTCTCTTTGTTCTACATATTTAAGAGTCTCTTATGTTTTGCTCCCCCCATTTTTATATTATTTTTGCTTCCCTCCCCTTATGTTCATCTGTTTTGTATCTTAAGGTCCTCATATGAGTGCTGTCATATGATATTTGTCTTTCTCTGACTATTTTTGCTTAGCATAATACCCTCTAGTTTCATCCATGTAGTTGCAAATGGCAAGATTTCATTCTTTTTGATTGCCGAGTAATATTCAATTGTGTGTGTGTGTGTGTGTGTGTGTGTGTGTGTGCGCGTGTGTACACCACATCTGCTTTATTCCATTCACCCATCAGTGGACATTTGGGCTCTTTCCTTACTTTGGCTATTGTTGATAGTGTTGCTAGAAACATTAGGGTGCATGTGCCCCTTCGAAACAGCATACCTGTTTCCCTTGGATAAATACCTAGTAGTGCAACTGCTCAGTCGTAGGGTAGTTCTATTTTGATTTTTTAAGGAAACTCCATACTGTTTTCCAGAGTGGCTGCACCAGTTTGCATTCCCACCAGCAGTGCAAAAGAGATCCTCTTTCTCTGCATCCTTGCCTACCTCTGTTGTTGCCTGAGTTGTTAATGCTAGCCATTCTGACAGGTGTGAGGTGGGATCTCATTGTGGTTTTGATTTGTATTTCCCTGATGATGAGTGATGTTGAGAATTTTTTCATGTGTCGGTTGGCCATCTGGATGTCTTCTTTGGGGAGAAGTGTCTATTCATGTCTTTTGCCTATTTCTTCACTGGATTATTTATTTTTTGGGTGTTGAGTTTGATAAGTTCTTTATAGATTTTGGATATTAACCCTTTATCTGATATGTTGCTTGCAAATATCTGCCATTCTGTCAGTTGCCTTTTAGTTTTGTGATTGTTTCCTTTGCGGTGTGGAAGATTTTTATTTTGATGAGGTCCCAATAGTTCATTTTCGTTTTTGTTTCCCTTGCCCCTGGAGACATGTTAAGTAAGAAGTTGCTGCGGCCAAGATGAAAGAGTTTTTGCTTGCTTTCTCCTCAAGGATTTTGATGGCTTCCTGTCTTACATTTAGGTCTTTCATCCATTTTGATTTTTTTTTTTTTTTGTATATGGTGTAAGAAAGTGGTCCAGGTTCATTTTTCTGCATGTCACTGTCCAGTTTTCCCAGCACCACTTGCTGAGGAGAATGCCTTTATTCCATTGTTTATTCTTTCCTGCTTTGTCAAAGATTAGTTGGCCATACGTTTGTGGGTCTATTTCTGGGTTCTGTATTCTGTTCCATTGATCTCAGTGTCCGTTTTTGTGCCAGTACTTTACTGTCTTGATGATTACAGCTTTGTAAAACAGCTTGAAGTCCGGGATTGTCATGCCTCCAGCTTTGGTTTTCTTTTTCAAGATTGCTTTGGCTATTTGGTGTCTTTTCTGGTTCCATACACATTTTAGGATTGTTTGTTCTAGCTCTGTGAAATATTGTGTTATTTTGATAAGGATTGCATTGAATATGTAGATTGCTTTGGGTAGTATTGACATTTTAACAATATTTTTCCTTCCAATCCAGGAGCATAGAATATTTTTCCATATTTTTGTGTCTTCTTCAATTTCTTTCATAACCTTTCTATAGTTTTCAGTGTTTAGATTTTTCACCTCTTTGGTTAGGTTTATTCCTAGGCATTTTATGGTTTTTCATGTAATTGTAAATGGGATCAATTTCTTGATTTCTCTTTCTGTTTCTTCATTATTGATGTATAGGAATGTAACCAATTTCTCTGCATTGATCATATATCTTGCGACGTTGCTGAATTCATTGATCAGTTTTAGCAGTGTTTTGGTGGAATCTTTTGGGTTTTCCATATAGAGTATCATGTCATCTGCAAAGAGTGAAAGTTTCACCTCCTCCTGGCCAATATAGATGCCTTTTATTTCTTTCTGTTGTCTTATTATGGAGGCTAAGACTTCCTTTACTGCGTTAAATAACAGTAGTGAGAGTGGACATCCCTGTCGTGTTCCTGACCTTAGGGGGAAAGCTCTCAGTTTTTCCCCATTGAGGATGATATTAGTGTTGGGTTGTTCATATATGGCTTTTAGTAGCTCGAGGTGTGATCCTTCTATCCCTACTTTCTTGAGGGTTTTTATCAAGAAAGGATGCTGTATTTTGTCAAATGCTTTCTCTGCATTTATTGAGAGGATCATATGGTTCTTGTCCTTTCTTTTATTGATGTGATGAATCATGTTAATTGTTTTGCGGATATTGAACCAGCCCTGCATCCCAGGTATAAATCCCACTTGGTTGTGGTGAATAATTTTTTTAATGTATTGTTGGATCCAGTTGGCTAATATCTTGTTGAGGATTTTTGCATCCATGTTCATCAGGGAAATTGGTCTATACTTCTCCTTTTTAGTGGGTCTTTGTCTGGTTTTGGAACCAAGGTAATGTGGGCTTCATAGAAAGAGTTTGGAAGTTTTCCTTCCATTTCTATTTTTTTGGAAAAGCTTCAAGAGAATAGACGTTAACTCTTCTTTAAATGTTTGGTAGAATCCCCTGGAAAGCCATCTGGCCCTGGATTCTTGTTTTTTTGGGACATTTTTTATTTCTAAGTCAATTTCTTTACTGGTTATGGGTCTGTTCAATTTTCTATTTCTTCCTGTTTCAGTTTTGGTAGTTTATATGTCTGTAGGAATTTGCCCATTTCTTCCAGATTGCCCATTTTATTGACGGATAATTACTCATAATATTCTCTTACTGTTTTATTTCTGCTGTATTGGTTGTAATCTCTCCTCTTTCATTCTTGATTTTATTTATGTTAGTCCTTCCTTTTTCTTTTTGATAAAACTTGCTATGAGTTTATCAATTTTGTTATTTCTTTCAAAGAACCAGCTTCTGGTTTCATTGATCTGTTCTACTGTTTTGGTTTTTTGTTTGTTTGTTTGTTTGTTTTTTTTTGGTTTTGATAGCATTTCTTTCTGCTCTAATCTTAATTATTTCCTGTCTTCTGCTGGTTTTGGGTTTTATTTGCTGTTCTTTTACCAGCTTTTTAAGGCGTAAGGTTAGGTTGTGTATCTGAGACATTTCTTCCTTCTTTAGGAAGGCCTGGATTGCTATATACTTTCCTCTTAGGACCGTCTTTGCTGCGTCCCAGAGGTTTTGGGCTGTGGTGTTTTATTTTCATCGGCTTTCATGTACTTTTCAATTTCCTCTTTAACTTCTTGGTTCACCCATTCATTATTTAGTAGGATGGTCTTTAGTCTCCAAGTATTTGTTACCTTTCCAAATTTTTTCTTGTGGTTGATTTCAAGTTTCATAGCATTGTGGTCTGAAAATATGCACAGTATGATCTTGATCTTTTTGTACTTGTTGAGGGCTGATTTTGTGTCCCAGTATGTGATCTATTCTGAAGAACATCCCATGTGCACTAGAGAAGAATGTGTATTGTGCTGGTTTAGGATGAAATGTCTGAGTGTATCTGTTAAGTTCATCTGGTCCAGTGTGTCATTCAAAGCCATTGTTTCCTTGTTGATTTTCTGTTTAAATGATCTGTCCATTGTTGTATGTGGGGTGTTGTAGTCCCCTACAATTATGGTATTATTATCAATGAGTTTCTTTATGTTTGTGATTAATTGATTTATATATTTGGGCACTCCATATTTGGAGCATGAATGTTTACAATTGTTAGGTCTTCTTGGTGGGTAGACCCTTTAATTATGATATAATGCCCTTATTCATCTCTTGTTAGAGTTTTTTTTTTATTTTAAAGTCTAGATTGTCTTATGTAAGTATGGCTACTCTGGCTTTCTTTTGTCAACCATTAGCAAGATAGATGTTTCTCCAACCCCTTACTTTCAATCTGAATTTTTTTTTTTTATGTCTAAAGTGGGTCTCTTGTAAACAGCATACAGAGGGATCTTGTTTTCTTATCCATTCTGTTACCCTATGTCTTTTAATTTTGGCATTTATTCCAGTGATGTTCAGAATGAGTACTAAAAGATATGAATTTATTGCCATTATGTCACCTGGAGAGTTGGAGTTTCTGATGTTGTTCTCTGGTCCTTTCTAGTCTTTGCTGCTTGGTCTCTTTTTTTTTTTCTTTGTGTTTTCTCCCCTCAGAGAGTCCCCCTTAGAATTTCTTGAACTCTTTTAAATTTTGTTTGTCTGGGGAAACTTTTAATCTCTCCTTCTAGTTTGAATGACAGCCTTGCTGGATAAAGAATTCCTGGCTGTGTATTTTTCTGATTCAGTGCATTGAATATATCCTATTGATGGTTGGTTGTTGTTGAATCTAATGGGAGTCCTCTGTGCTTCCTGGATTGTGGTATCTGTGTCTTTCCCCAGGTTTGGAAAGTTTTCCAATATGATTTGCTCACATAACACTTCTACCTGTTTTTCTCTCTCTTCATCTTCTGGGACCCCTATGATTCTAATGTTGTTCCTTTTTAATGAGTCACTGATTTCTCTAATTCTTAAATCGTGCTCTTTTGCGTAAGTCTCCCTCTATTTTTTCTGCTTCATTATTCTCCATAATTTTGTCCTCTATATCACTGATTCACTGCTCTGCCTCATCCATCTTTGCACCCGTGGCATCCATTCGAGATTGCAGCTCAGTATAGCCTTTTTTATTTCCCCCTGACTAGTTTTTACTTCTTTTATCTCCACAGAAAGGAATTCTAATCTATATTCAACTCCAGCTGATATTCTTTTTATCATGATTCTAAATTCTGGTTCAGACATCTTGCTTGTATCTTTGTTGATTAAGCCCTGACTGTCATTTATTCCTGTTTTTTCTTTTGGGGTGCATTCCTTTTTTTGTCATTTTGAAGGAAGAAAAGAATTAATAAGGTAAAAAATTTAAAATTAAAAACTTAAAAGCAACCACACAAAAATATCACACCAATGATCTAGGGTCCTAGGTGTGTTTTGGTCTGGTTGTTGAAAGGATCTTGATAGATTAGAGAAAAAAGGGAATGATAAGAAAAGAAAAAAAAGGAAAAAAGGAAGATGTTTGAAAAATTGAAAAAATGAAATAGAACAAAATGGAATGATGGAAGTAAAGTAGAATTTGAAAAACTTACAAAAACATAAAAAATGTAGTAGAAGAAAATTAAAGAAAATTATTCTTAATAAAAAATGAAAAGAAAAATAATTTTTTCTTTTTCTGTATTCAATAAATTAAAAGAAAAGAAAAAGAAGAAAACATTTAATAAAAGACCAGTGAACAGGAATTATGATTGAAGTTACATCTGGTTTCCCATAGAAGTCAAGCTTGAAGCACTTGATAGTCTGTAAACTAAGCAGATGCATAAATGAGTTTGTCAAGAGCACGGTTGGCCCTGTTGGGCAGGGTTTTCCACTAGATGGCACTGCTTAGCTTACTGGGGTAGATTGCTGACGCAAGTTTAGGAGTGCATGCACATGCATGGAGGGGTGAACATGGTGTCTCCCAGCTACCCAGTCTGTGGTATCAGAACTCTGTGCTCTCCATGACTGGAAATCAAGCAACCCTCCTTTTTCTCTGGCTTCCGTCCACTCCCTGCTTCTACACTGTGACCAAGCCATCAGGCTGCCAGGTGGCACCTCCCTCCTGTGTTTTCTCTCAAATGGGGCTGTTTCCCAACCCCTCACTTCTGAGGGACTGTGGTTTTGATCTGCTCAGACCTTCTGGGGTAGGGTCTCACTGAGCAATGGCCAGGTGCCCGTCTGCCCCCAGGAGCATTCCCAGGACAGTGCTGCTGTCAATGCTCAGAGACCGCGGCTAGGTGCTACACCCCCTCACACCCCTGGAAAAATTTCCCACAATCTTATAGCAGCAGTGTTTTAGGGATTATGGTAAATCATAACACGTATCTGGCACCAGCCTTCCCCCTTAACATCCATGTTCCAGCACCAGCAAATGTGGTTGTTCTCCAGGGTCCACCAGGACCTTTGCCTGTGGGGTGGCCACATAGCCTCTACCAAATGTCCTCCCAGCAGGGAAACTGCCTCTCCCCATGTGGCCCATGGACACTTTGGGCCTCGCTCCCTGCTTCTGGGGATTTGCCCTTCCCATTAGAGCACCACCAGGTAACGAGCTGTGGAGTTTCAGTCTCTGCACTCCACCTGTTTCTAGAGTCTTAATGGAATTTAAACCCTTTCCTTTCTCCTTTCTCCCTTTTTTTGTTCAGTCCCTTGCATACTCTTTCTTTTCTCTCCAGCTGCTTCTGAGCAGGGAGGATGCTTTCCCATACTCTCCCCCTGTCTCCATCCTCTCTCCCCATACAAAAAACAGCTCCTTGCCCTCCGTGGCTTCTCTCTCCCCCAGTTAACCTCTCTGTGCCGCGTACCTGCTGAGTTCTGTGGTTCAAGTTGTGAAGATTGTTGTGTTAATCCTCAAGTCAGTTTTCTAGATGTCCAGGTTTAGTGTTGATCTGGCTGTATTTCAGGGACAAGATACACAAAAAAAGCTTCCTTGCTGTTCCACCATCTTGGCCTCTTCCCTGCGTTTCTCAATCCTAGGGAGAACTCTGAGTTGCCCATCACATTATATGCTACAGAAAGTGATTGAAAAGGACATTGTGTTGGTTAGTCACTGCTTCTTTGATTTTGCATTTAAAATAATTTTAGAGCCTTTTTTCCTCCCCATTTTTACCGTAATTTCTGGGAGTATTGAGTAAGTTGGTTCAAGTTTCATTAGTTTTTTTCTGTACTGTAATTAATATCCACATAGGTGACACTATTTAAAGTTACACGTGTTTTTGTTATTTAACATTTCTGTAAGAATAAGAATATATTTCTTACAAGAAATCCAGGAATTTATAGCAGAAATACAGCTTTTTTCTGATGCTTACTATGGCTGACTTCAGCAAGCCCAGTGTCTTTGTAGGCTTTAGAGAAATGGGCTGTTTAATTAATTATTGAAGGTTTAAAGTAAAATAGAAGTGAAGAAAAAAATAAATACAGTTTTAAGTGGATTTTGTTCATCTTATAGTTTAAAGCAGCCTATTGTTAATTTTGGAATTCCTTTACAATATTTAACTTCAAGATCACCTTTAATGCCACTGAGATTTACTATCTAAATGAAACAATCAAAATAAGAGACAGTGATGTAAGTGGCAAGCACCTCTTGTCTATTTTCTCTTCGCAGTAAGATAATAAAGCTCAGGTCCAATGATCCAAGCATCACTGTATAGGAGCATCCCATGGCTCATAGCATAAAATCCCAAAGATAATATGTGCAGAATCACACTCTAATACAATAGTAAAAGCCCAATAGTAAGATAATGTTTAACATTATGGTTTGAAGAAAGATTATTATTTTTTTTGTAAGATATTGCACATTCAAACATATTGAATGCTCAATGTGGCATTTATTTGGATGGGCAATGAAAGATTCATATAAATGTTCATGAATGATCACACTGTTGCATGTAATGTTCAGCAACACTTACCTAAATGTTTTCATATTGCCATGGGAAAATTCATATATAAAGCCTGAATGAACACATTTGAATATATGATTAATGAAAATGGATCTAATTGATATTACTCTAACATGATCTATTCACTCTAATGTTTATGTAGGTCTTTGTATTGTTTCCAAATATAAAAATAAGATGTGGTATGAGAGCTTTAAAGATATTTGACAGGTTATTTGAAAGAATGAAGATATAAAAATGCAAGTGAATTAGGAGCCATTTTATTATTTTTTTATAGATTGAAGAGAGACAGTTTTTGAATGAATGTTTTAGAACCTTGTGAAAATGCGGGTGGCTCGATTAACTCTGAGCACTTGGAAGAGTGCTATGTTTGACACAAAAGGCACAAGATTCTGCTTCTTTATTTTCCATTTCACCCAGTATGATTGCATAGCTGAACAAAAATTTTCCCAATCACTGGATAAAGCTATGAGGGTAGAGGATAAGAATCAAGGAAGTGTAGGAATTTTACACATTTTAAGTATCCAGGGATAAAAAAGACAGTAATCTAGCTGGGGAGAATTCCTCACAAATTACTTTAACTCTTGCCTTGGGACCAATAAGAGAGGTTCAGAAAATGACCCCCCAGAAAGCCCTAAATATATATCTACAGATTTACATATATATCTGATTCTGCTTGATTGGGAGTCAGAATAGGAACACCTTTACCAAAGTTTAATTATTTAATTTTTGCTGTGTATAATACTGCTTTCTCTTTGGGAATGTTAACACCGAAGGCTAAGGTTGAAAAATCTCTTACCCTGGTATGATTAAAACTGCTTATTAATTGTCACACTAATTGTAGGGTTTTTACACATGATTCTTTGAAGTGTCTGAAAGCATTAGTGCTCATGAGTTTTCATAGCTATCTTTATGTGCCACTAATATGTAAGGCCTCTGGGACAACAGTAAACACATAGAGATTTAATAGCAGAATACAAAAAAAAAAGAAAAGAAAAGAAAAAGAAAAGCACTACTGTTTTCCTTTACATCAGCTTTTCAGTGATTCCCTTCTAATGGATTTTCTATAACCTCCACCCCCTTCTCTTCATTACATCCTATAAAATGAGAATGTCTTTGTTAGTTTATCAAACATTTATTTTAAGTTGCCTGTCTTTTTGTTAGTATTTTAATAAGGTGTAAGGGATTAATGTACATGCTATTGTGTCAACTTGGAGGGTGTTTGTGGATAAATGAACATTTCAATTGATGAACTTTGGGGAAATCAGATTGCTCTCTGTAAAGTGGGTGGGCCTCATGA
Organism: Prionailurus viverrinus; assembly: GCF_022837055.1. Taxonomy (NCBI): domain Eukaryota; kingdom Metazoa; phylum Chordata; class Mammalia; order Carnivora; family Felidae; genus Prionailurus; species Prionailurus viverrinus. Next base: position 162,859,380 of record NC_062561.1, read on the forward strand.
AATCAGTTGAAGGCCTGAATAGAACAAAAAGATCAACCTTCCTGACGAAGAAGAAATTCTTTAGCAAACTGCCTTTAGACTTCATCTGTATCATTGGCTCTTCTGTGTCTTGCGCCTGCTAGTTCACACTGCAGATTTTGGCCTCCGAAATAGTCTCTATAATTTTATAGTCTCTATAATTGTGTGAACCAATTTTTATATTAAATATCTCTCTGCCCCCCCATTTCTCTCTCTACATGTATACCTTATTAGTTCTGTTTCTCTAGAGAACCCTAACACAGCTATCATATAAAATTTGGCAGTTCAAGTTAGATAAAAGTATATTTCAGAAAGTTAACCAGGATTGCATTATTTGCTTCTCCCGGTGGTTATATCTAGGTCATTAAATTCTCTCTGCTTGGAGAGCAGAGCTGGCTTAATGGAGAGACTGTATCACTAACTGCATTGCCAGAGAGGGTTTATGACTACACACCAGCCATCTTTCTCAAGATAGTGACAATGAAAGCAGGTTATTTAATATTTGAAATCCCAAAATACCAGCAATAGCAAATGGGGAAGGAAAAGACATAGAGTTTAAAATGACTATAAATATTAATATCACCTGTTTTAGGAAAAAAAGTGACAATATTAGATATAGAATAGCTAGATAGGGCAAAAAACTCCTAAAGTCACTATTAAAGCTTGACTTTTCTTTCAGATTTTCCCACTGAATACCTTTCTAGCCAGTAGAATCAGTAAGAATATGCAATGAAACCTTTAACTTTATTTTTTTTTACATAGTTGTGGTTTTGATTCTCCAAACAAGCAACATACAAACTCAATGTATAAGAGCATTTTTGGCTATACAGTGTTGCTAAGGTGTACTTCAAAAGTAGGACTCTGCCATCCTAACACACTGGGAAACTGATACAGTCCTTTAACTTCTTATAGATTTTAGAGAAAAATAGTAATTTATCTATTCTGTATTTTTTTCCTCAGAAATGTCCAGAAGTGTTCCTCAGAAAGAATGTGCATAGGTAATGAGTTTCTCAATAAAAAGCTTCTTCATAAAAACTACATAGAGGACTTATGCTTCCAGGTAAGGTCTTACTTCCCTCCATGAACAGCTAGAAAATTCAACAAAACATTTGTTTTCAGACCATGGGTTTCAGACAACACAGGACTGTGAGAGGAGAGAAACAAGAGTTAACTGTTATCAATAAGTGTGGCTTTCTCCTTAAAGGCAATTTTTAAAATCCTAGAGCATGGAGGACTAACACAAATTACCTAGTTTAAAGTTTGGAGAAGCCATGCTGGCTGGAATATTGGAAGCAGATTGCCAGTGAAGAGGGAGTTACTCAGAGAAAGCTCTGGAAATCTGCATAAGGATCCTTTGGAGTCTTAGGCTCAATACCGATCTACATGTGTAAGCTTAAACACCATGAGAGTAGGCAAAGAAAAATTTCTAGGGGAAAGAATAATTTACAGGTAACTGTAAGCCAAACAATTTCTGTACCTCAAAAAGGTCCATAGATCCTTCAAAAACCCAGCAACCACAGTGAAGAAACCTTATTAAATACAAGGAACATTGTAGAGATGCAAGGCCATGGTTTAGTAATTGTGCTGAACTACATCCTTAGAATAGGTTACTCTAGACTAGGGGTAAGCAAACTAAGAACCAAATCTGACCCACTGCCTGATTTTGCAAATAAAGTTTTTTTTGGAACACAGCTCTTCTCACTTATTTACATATTATCTATGGCAGTTTTTGTGCTACAACAACAAAGTTGATTAGTTGAGATAGAAACCATTTAGCCTGCACAACTTAAAATAGATACTGTCTCACCTTTTACAGAAAGTTTGTTGATTCCTCCTGTAAGCACACCTGATCAATAGGACTTTCCTGCAACTCAACAGCCTGTCAGAACAAAGTCCAACATTGTTAAAAGTCAGACAACAAAATTCAGTAATTGAAAATTTATTTTTATTTTTTTAAGTGTATTTATTTATTTTGAGAGAGTGAGCAAAAAAGGGTGAGCAGGGAAGGGCAAGGAGAGAGAGAATCCTAAGCAGGCTTTTTGATGTCAGTGTAGAGCCTGACAGTGGGACTCTGAACTATTAATCATGAGATCATGATCTGAACCAAAATCAGGACTCCAAAGCTTAACTGACTGAGCCACCCAGGAGCCCCAGTAATCAACAATTTAAAGTTTACAATGCCTGTCACTGAATAATTTTTTTGTTGTTGTTGAAACCAAGATTGATTGCACCGTGGGAAGATTCAGAGCTCCCTTCTTCTGTAGACACTCAGCTGAACGAGAAAACACAAACATCAAAAACAGGTAGGAAAGACTGAAGACACATTTTTTGGTAAGGAACTCCCAAATCCCAGCTTTAGTTAGGCTAGGGTCCATGAGACCTACAAGACTATGGCACACAAAGGAGCAGTTGCTAGTGAGCACAAAGGCACTCTCAGCAGACATACTATACCCTGCCTTGCCTCCTGCCAGCTCAGTGTGGAGGGAGCAGGCAAAATGGCCCATCTCCCAGTCTTTCCTGAAAGAGTTACATCTACCTACTTTGAAAGCACTGCCTAAGTTGGCTTCTAATGTAGCATATATCAAGAAATACTATTTTGTTCCTCTTTTTATCTTTAGACTTCAGGGCTTTTGTGATTTTTATTATCATGTATGTGTTCCATAGTGATTTTAATGAAATTTGGAAGATGGAGAATGAAATACCCTTAGAATTTGCCTCACAATTGAGAGATTTATTGTATGTATTTTTGATGTTTGTTTTATTGGAATCATCATTGTCCTAAATTTAGTGGCTGCAGTGCTATATTCATCCTATTAAGAAAGGTTTCTCAACTGAATCAATAAGTCCATGCCTATTCCTTTTAGATTTCCATGGTATGTTGGAAGGATAATCTGTATGCTTTGGCTGGATATTATTATACAATATTACCTTTAGATCGCTTAATACACTTACTTGATTAATTGTATTCAATTTACATTTTAATATAACATTCTTTTTATTATTTTATTTATTTTTTCATCATGATAAGTGCACTCCTTAATCCTCATCCCCTATTCCTCTCATTCCGTAATCCGCATCCCCTATGGTAACCATTGGTTTGTTCTCTGTTGTTAAGGGCCTTTCTTTCTTGGTCTCTCTCTCTCTCTCTCTCTCTCTCTCTCTTTCTCTCTTTTGCCTTTCCTTGTTTGTTTGGTTTCTTAAATTCTACATATGAGCAAGATCATAATATATTTGTCTTTCTCTGACTGACTTATTTTGCTTAGCATTATATTCTCTAGCTCTATCCATGTTGTTGCAAATAGAAAGATTTCATTCTTTTTTATGGCTAAATACCATTCCATTGTGTATATATACCACATCTTCTTTATCCATTCATCTACCCATGGACACTTGGGCTGCTTCCATTGTTTGGCTATTGCATATAATGCTGCAATAAACACAGGGGTACATGTATCCCTTTGAATTAGTGTTTTTGTACTCTTTGGGTAAATACCCTGTAGTGGGGGTAGTTCTATTTTTAAGTTTTTGGGAAATCTCCACACCCTTTCCCACAGTGTCAGGACCAGTTTTCATCCCCACCAACAATGCATCAGGTTTCCTTTTTCTTCACATCCCTGAGCTCCTGTTGTTATGTTTTTGGTTTTAGCCACTTTCATAGGTGTGAGGTGATATTTCATTGTAGTTTTGATTTGCATTTATCTGACAACGTGTGATGTTGAGCACATTATCAGACACGTCTTTTTATGTGTCTATTGGCCATCTGTATGTCATCTTTGGAGAAATGTCTATTCATGTCGTCTGCTCATTTTTTAATTGGGTTATTTAGTTTTTAGCTGTTGAATTTTATAAGTTCTTTATATATTTTGAATACTAACTCTTCTTCAGATATATCATTTGCAAATTTGTTCTCCCATTTTGTGTTTTGCCTTTTAATCTCATTGATTGTTTCCTTCACTGTGCAGACACTTTTTCTTTTGATTAGTCTCAGTAGTGTATTTTGGCATTTTCCCTTACCTCAGGGATCTGAAAAATGTTGCTAGGCCAATGTTGCTAGATCTAAAAAATGTTGCTAGGCCAATGTTGGAGAAATTACTGTGTGTGCCCTCTTCAAAGATTTTTATGGTTTCAAGTCTCACAGTTAGTTCTTTAATCCATTCTGAGTTTATTTCTGTGTATGGTGAAGCAAAGTGGCCCAGTTTCATTCTTTTGCATGTGGCTGTCCAGTTTTCCCAATACTATTTTTTGAAAATATACTATTTTTTCCCATTGTATATTTATTCCTCCTTTGTTGAAAACTAATTGTCCATGTAGCTGTGGGTTTATTTCTTGGTTTTGCGTTCTATTCCATTGATCTATGTGTCTATTTTCATAATGTACCATACTATTTTAATTATTACTACTTTGTAATATAACTTGAAACCTGTAATTGTGATACCTCCAGTTTTGTTTTTCTTTTCAAGATTGCTTTCGCTACTTGAGGTCTTTTGTGGTTCCACGCAAATCTTCGGATTGTTTGTTCTAGTTCTGTGAAAAATGCTTCTTGTATTTTGATAGAAATTGCATTAAATATGTAGATTGATTTGGGTAGTTGATATGACATTCTAATTTTCATTGGATTACATGAGTCAGGTACTGTTACGTGAAAGTTTAGCTACCTATATTTAAACTTTTGTCATGATTTTTTTCAACATTATGCTGTCTTTATAAAGTTAATGGCACCTACCTGAAGTCTGATATATTGAATGACCCCAGACCTTGGTATGAAAGACATTTTTGAATCAAATTCTAGCATTTTGTTAGAGCTTTAACAACACAAATTATAACATTGTACTACAGTTCTGAGATGTACTAAAAAATAAGAGGCATAAGGCTAATTGTACCAGGTGGTGCATTTCGTTTGTAATGACAAAGCTTATTACTACACAAAATGAGTTTATTGTAAAAGAATGTTAAAAATTCCTACCTAGCGCATCCCCAATTTCTTTAATCACCCCCTCATAATGTGCCTTCAACAGCAATACCTGGTGCTGACAAGCTATAAAGAGTTAAATATTGAATTAATATTGTGCATTTATTATTAAAGGAAGTATTTAAATAAAGCAAAAGGAACTTTATATCTAATAATCTTAAGTTATGTGAATGAAAAATTAAGAAGACCATATTCTCTCTTAGGGAAGTTTATAGTAATTGCTGAGTTTCTCTAATAATAAAAATTGGATTCAACAAAGTATAAACACAAATAATCATATGTTTAAGAGGCTCAACATTTTCGTGTGTTAATTACCTTCAAAGATATATTCTGCCTCAAAGCCTCCTTACATGCTGAGGAACATATTGAGGAAATATAAACATGTCGTGTAAAATATGTTGTCATATATTCTGCAGTAAGTGGGTTTAAGGAAAGCCTGCCCAAGGCTTAAGATAAAATGAAAGAGTTTAAAGTGTTATCTGTCTATATCAAAAGCAGTAGTTCATTGGTTAAGTGAATGATGGTACCCTAGTGAAATACACCAAATAAAATGCATGTGTGTAATAAAATAATGTGTAACCAATAGTTAAGTATTTTAGAATATTTGAAGTTAGTAAAATGTTCATAATACATTAAATAAAATTCAGTTGTTATAGAATAATGAGGACTTTATGATAAAAATAGTGTAGATGAATGTAATATGTAAATGAGAATATGTAGAAAATGAGATAAAGAGAGAGAGAGAGAGAGAGAGACTGACTACTTAGCACCTTGAAAGAATTATAACTGAATGGTAACATCTGGGTAGTGGGATTATGTATTCTTATTTTTCTTTTTATGCTTCTAAAATATTTTAAATTTTCATTTTGAGCATATATGAGTATTAAAATAAGACAATAATACCTGCAAATTTTTTTCATTAATGATTTTTTTGAAGACAAATGTATTTGTTAATTATTTAATACAGGCCATAAAAATAGTTGCTCATTTCAACAGAAAAAAGCTTTGGCTTTTTTTCTAAAATCAGGTAAAAATATTAACCAATCATTATCTCCTAGGTCTAATAATAAGATGATACTATATATTATAATTATTATAAGTCCTAGACCCATCTGCTCCATTATATACCCATTCTTCTATTTACCTACAAGAAATGAATCCTGTAATCTCCTTATTTCTCATCTCATATGTTAATCCCAAAAATGAGCATGAAGTTTGTGGTGGATGCTGGATGTGTCCCCATGAGACCTTCATTCCATTAGAAACTAGGAATGTTGCATGATAATGATTGGCAGATGAGTGCTTCTCCCAGAAATGCTTTGTTTGAAGGGAGTTGAGCCCCCCAAGTCTCCATGGTCCCTTCCCAGGAGTGATCAGCTTCTAACAATGGCTAATGTAAAACAACAGAGGGCTAGCTGCTGTGCCTTGATTTAGGGGTTCTCTGAAAGTCCATCCCCATCTCAGATCAACTGTGGAGTTGTCTGATGCTACTGTTCCCACTGTATCCAATTCTTCCTTTTTGTCTTCCTAATCCTGCTTCATGTAGCCCTCATAGATAATAGTTCCTGAGAATATGGCCCAATGCACTTCCTACATGCACATCATTGTCCTTGGGCTTATTTTTCAGGGAACACATCAAATTGATTATACAAAATTGCTTCCAGTGAATATTTCCTGGAATTACACAGGAAGTATTAAGGACCTATATATGAAGGGGAGCCTATTCAGCATATTTTTGTTCAAATTCCAATTGAGACAAATGTCTTTTCTCTTACCCTCATAGTTAACATAGCAAAGGACCCTGAAGTAAGTAGGGAATTTCAGGAATGAGAGACCTGTGGTCTAAGCAAGCAGACAGACAGACACTATTTCTGTGGAAAATAGGTAAAGCTGTCAGTCAGTATATTGCAGAACATCTCATAGGGAAGCAAAGTCTCTGTGGAAATACACTGATGTGGATTCTACTTAAAGTGAACTTTTTTTTTTATTTCAAAGGCTAAGTGTTTAGTGGTAATGACTCATAAAATCATTATCAGAAGGAAAAGGATCAGCAGAGTTGGGATAAATTAATTGAATTCAATTAAAGAAACACTAAATTTGTACAATATTTTTCTAGCACTGTTCTGATGCTCGAAACAGAGTAGCAAAACATGTGGATTAAAAATAAATAAATGAATGAATGAATAAATAAATAAATAAATAAATAAATAAATAAATAAGAAAAAAATCTACTTCATTACTGATGATAAGTGTTAAGGATAAAGATAAAGTCAAGGAAAGTAATAGGTAATGCTGGCTGGAGTTTGAGATAAATAGGAGGAAGAAATAAGGAGTAGGAATCTGAGCTAAGACCTGAATGAGTGGATGGAATGAGCCATTATGTTATCTAGGGCAAGAAAATGAAAGATGAGTTTTAGAAAAGATTATAATAGAGATTTTATGGGGAGTAACATGGGTTAACATTTCTTCCCTTCTTAATGAGATGAAATGCAGGGCTCCTTACCTATTACTCACTCACTCCTTAATGTTCAAACCCCTCACAGCCTCAGCCAGTCTTGTCTGATATCCCCACAGTTCTTGAAGCCTGCTAGCTAAATTTAAATATTATTCAGGCTTTGAAAAGAAGGAAATCCTGGCATTTCTGATAGTGCGGATGAACTTAGGGGACATTATGCTAAGTGAAATAAACCAGACACAAAAAGGCAAATATTACATGATATCACTTACATGTGGGCTCTAAAAAAACTTGAACTTAGAGCAACAGAGAGTAGAAAGTTAGTTGCCAGGGGATAGGGGGTGGGAAACATGAGGAGACGTTGGTTATAAGGTACAAACTTACTTATAAAATGGGTAAATTCTAGAGATCTAGTGTACACTGTGGAAGGTATAACTAATTATCTATTGTGTACATGTAACTTGCTAAAGGTTAGATCTTCAGAGTTCTCAGTGCATGCATGCACACGCACACACACACACACACACACACACACACACACACACACTTTCTAGGATTTTAGGTTTTTGAGTAAAGCTTTTTTGTTCACAGCACTCTGTTTTAAGAAATTCCTCTAGGGGCGCCTGGGTGGCACAGTCGGTTAAGCGTCCGACTTCAGCCAGGTCAGCCAGGTCATGATCTCTCGGTCCGTGAGTTCGAGCCCTGCGTCGGGCTCTGGGCTGAGGGCTCAGAGCCTGGAGCCTGTTTCCGATTCTGTGTCTCTCTCTCTGCCCCTCCCCCATTCATGCTCTGTCTCTCTCTGTCCCAAAAATAAATAAACATTGAAAAAAAATTTTTTTAAATAAAAAATAAAAAAAAGAAATTCCTCTAGTCAAAATTCTATAATTTCCTGTGGTATTTCTGCAACATACTTGTCTATTAACATTCAAAATTCAGGTATCCTAAATGGATAAAACCAGATAAGCACTACACTTTATATGTGTCATCTTAATTCTGGTCGTTTCTGCCTGAGTTTCTTACATCTTTACAAGTTGCTTTCCTTCCTAATGCATCCTTCACTATCGTATTCCCTCTTTCATCTGTTTCTTAGGGTGATTTTTGCATCCTTAGTGAATGCCATCCTTGACACTTTCTTTCATAAGACTCGGGTTGGCTCGTGGCCCAGGAGACAGCAAGTTACACTGGGTTTTCTAATATACTTCAAAAGCTCTGAATTGCATTCTGACATCAAAGAGCCATAGAATGATAGAATGACAGCCCTAGATCGTACTTTGAGAAATCATCCAGTTTAATCCCTCTCTTTCTAAAAGGTTGATAATTGCAGTCCAGGTAGTAGCTATTGTATTCATTTTTTTCCCCTTTCCTTTCACTCAAGCCAACATGGATGACATTTCACCCATCTCACGAGTTACCCTATTCCAATATTTAAATTCTCATGGAGAACTATTTATTTTTCTCCGTCTTTTAGGAAATATGTTTTTCCTTAGTATTTTCTCTTTCTCAAGCATTTTGATAACATGAGAAACAACTTTTTAGTACCACTGCCATATAATGGTACTAATTTTCTATTATAAGATGGTCATTATTGTATTTTTTTTAAAATTTTTTAACGTTTACTTATTTTTGAGACAGAGAGAGACAAAGCATGAACGGGGGAGGGTCAGAGAGAGGGAGACACAGAATCTGAAACAGGCTCCAGGCTCTGAGCTGTCAGCACAGAGCCCGACGCGGGGCTCGAATTCACGGACCGCGAGATCGTGACCTGGCTGAAGTCGGACGCTTAACCGACTGAGCCACCCAGCTGCCCCGGTCATTATTGTATTAAGATGTCTTCACTGGTAGAGCAGGTACAAAGTTCATGGTCTATGGACACAAATTGCCAAAGTAACATTTTAGGTTTCATAAATATGCTTAGATACTGGGTCCCAATTTCTGCTTTTATTAGAAAATTAGTACCAAGTTCAGGTAAAAGCAGTTTTCTCTGTCTCTGCTGTCCTCTTTCTCCCCTCTCTCTATTCCAGTGGTTAGGTAATCAGTCAATTAAGAGTTTTCCCTTGTCTTCCATTATTCTCCCCCTCTGTCTTCTGGATTTGGAAGGTGAGTAAAGGTGGGCAGGAACTTACATGCCAACTGTTGAATTGCCCTCATGTTTGCTCTCTGTTTGCCAGGTTAGTGCCATTACCTTTATTCAATAGAGAGGCCTTTTTATACCTACATTTCTACTCTCAGCTTCAAGTCTTGGGGATGCAAAATACTTGGAGGTATTCTCTCAGGCCATTTCAGATTCAAAAGAAAATGGTGGTGGCCATGTGCAGAGAATGAGGGTTTCTTTTGTTTCTTCATTTTTGCTTTATTTGCTTTTGTCTTAGTTTTGTTTCCTCAGGTTTCACATGGCATATAAGATATTGCTTTTCTTTACCCTGGAATCTGTAAAAAGTATATGGGTATATCTCCCTACACCTACTTCCTCAAGAACCCTGAAGGATAGGGAAAAATGCAAGTTCACTTCTTGTATGAACATACACTCTGATTTTCAATTTTTTACTATGTATCATGCTATTTTCTATTTTGGAGTTGGAAAAATGACCTTTGATCCTTCAGGCTATAATTTATAGTAAAAACCTTTATGTGCTGAGTTATCCAGAACTGAGAGGGATGTGAGTGCTGCCTAAGTTTCTGCTCTTGTAGACTCCAGGTGGCTCTGCAGTCTGGTCCTGAGAACTCTAAGCCATCCTGAATGTCTGCTGTGGAACTTCTCCCCCAGTCTGGCTCTCCCCTCAAAGTACTGTTTCTTCCAATTTGCCCAAAGTCAGCAAACTTACAACCTCAAATAACTCTTTTAGAATGAGTATTCCTTCACTATTAAGATGTTTTGTTCTATTACCTACTCAGACTTTCAGATAATTTATCTTTATATATAGGGTTTTTGTTTTGTTTTGTTTTGTAGTCAGTTATGCTTTGCAATATAACCCTTTTGAAGCTTAGATGACTTCCCTTTACATGCCATAGTGTACATCTCATAATGAATTACAGTAACACAAACTCAGGGGTGCAAAAATTTAATTGTATTTATTTCTGTATAACAGAAATAATACCTATGTATCTATCAAATCTTTATTTTCCCCATAAAGAAGAAACTTAACCTAGTAATTTCCAAACAAAACTATCATTTTGGGAATTAAAGCCAATCTTGGAAACTTAAGTTAAAAAAAATTTCCCTCTGTTTTATTATACAAAATCCTAACTTTGTCTTATATCCCTTTATTTTCCAGCTTTGAATACATTTATTTACCATTAGTGATAGGGACTTTATGTATACTATATTAAGTATATGCTGTATAACATGTACTCTCTCTCTCTCTCTCTCTCTCTCTCTCTCTCTCTCTCTGTCTCTCCCAATCTCTCTTCCCTGAGTATGTATGCATGAAAGTGTATGAGTTAGAATCCTGAAGCTAGTCATTCTGGTTGAGTCTAGAGTGGTGTTGGTGTCAACACAATGTAGTCTTATTGTCCAAAGTAACTTTCAAAAACTTACATTCTTAATTCATATTTCTCAAAAAAAGAGAAGAAAGATCAATGCTTACTGTATATATCCACCATTGCTCTCATTCCAAAGCTTCTCTTGTTCCTTCCTCTTTATTCTTCCTTACCTCTCAAAAGAAAGAAACTCCAGCAAACCCAGCACTAGCGTTCAGGGCTCACACTGAGGCAGTCAGTTTCTGTAGTCTGTGAGCTTAGTATAACATCATGTTGTACACATTTCAGCCTATATTTATAATATATTGAAACCCAGACAAGTGTTAATGAAGAAAGTCCAACCCATTAAACGCATTTTCCCTTCTTACAAAGTGAGGATAAGACTATTGCAATCTAAGTAAACCTGTACTTTTTAAATAAAATAGCATACTTTTTGTAAACAGATTATTAATTGATGACCATAGCTGATCATTTGTTTCAGATTTTTTTTTCTTCCAAAACAGTTCTGAATTATTTATATTATTTTCCTATATGTGAGGCCTTATGGTGGTATATCATCTCCCCAATGACTCTGATGTTTTCAATTTTAGTGAAAGGTTTGCATACCACTTTTATCCAGCAAATAAATCACTGAAAGAGAAAGATGATATAACCATTTCCGCATAGCAAATACAAAATAATTTATCTTAGCTCATTTTAGTTATGCTGTTCTGGTATTGGTGTCAGCAGCTTGTGTCTTGTTGCAGCAAGATTTTCTCTGATTTTTATCAATGGGTTTTCTTATGAGCATTGCACAAAAAAGTGTGTTTGTGTGTGTATGTGTATGTGTCTATGTCTCTCTTCCATTGGTATTGATAGCCACTAGTGTTTTCCTTATTTATCAGCCCCTCACTTATAGAACTATTCTTAATTCCTCAGTATTGCTTCAAATATTTTTCCAGACTAGGCATTTTGCCTATTTATTTTCATTGTTATTACTTGTACACCATCCAGTTTCCCAGAATGTATTGAGAGAGTATCTTTATATATCATTAATTACCCTTATAATTTAGTTTAATATTAATTTTTATTAAAAATATTGCTGGGTACATGTTGATGCTCTAAGTCTACCTTAAAAATAGTTTCAATTATCCTTTCAGTTTTTAGCTTTTTAAAAAAGTTTCCAGTCTAAGACAATTTTGCTGCATCAAACGCATTGTGACTCTTTACATCCTCGCCTAGCGACTCTGCTAGGTCTGCCTGACCTGTGATCAGATTTTCATCCCTCACGTGTCTGAGCCAATGACAGGCTAATACTAAGCCCATTGTACTTACCCGTTTATGATCCATTTGGGCAAGGAGGTAAAAGAATGTACCCTGGGAGATATTTCCCTTGCTGTCACTGTGCAACAGCAGCCCTATCTGCTCCCATCATGGCAACTACCCCTGCTGAGACAGTGACTCCTCTTCTTGCCTGCTGATTTCTTTGCACAGGATTCCAAAGTGACCTCGTAGGAATCATAGCTTATGGGAATCTTGCTATAAATCTGCAGAAAACATTCTGTCTTTAGAAAATAACAGCTTCTATTTCCATAAAGACCAAAAATTCAGGGACAGGAAGCACAAAGTAAATCACTGGGGTGATGCTAAGCAGGTGTGGAGGCAGGATTCTGGTCCCCATGATTCATCCTCTAGTGTGATGCCTGTGATTATGTTCCTAGGCAAAAAGGGAGTGAAAGTTGCAGATGGAGTTAAGATTGTTGATATGCTAACCTTAAAATATAGAGATTATCCTAGATAATTTTGGTGGATTTTACATGGTTATAAGGCCCTTGAAAGCATAAGAGGAAAGTAGAAGAGTCAAAGAGGTGGGATGGTAGAAAAGGTGAGAGAGATTTGAAGCACGAGAGACTCAACGCACTGTAGCTGGTTTTGGAGATGGAAGAGGGGGACTGCCCGCTAAGAAACACCTGTGGCATCTAAAACCTGGGAATGACTCTCAGCTCACAGCCAGCCGGGGAAAGGACTTCAGTCCTACAGTGGCAAGGGACTAAAATCTTCCAGCAAGGTAAATAAACAAGGAAATGGATTATCCCCTAGGCCTTCCAGAAAGGAATACAGCCCTTTTGATACTTTGATTTTAGCCTAGTGAGAACTTCACCATATGTCTGACCTACATAGCTCTAAGATGATAAATTTGTGGGATTTCTTAAGTGTCCCATGGCGTCTTTAAAAAGGAAAATTATCATTGTATACCTTTTTTTTCCCCAAACTTGATATCAAAGCATTCTCTATAAGGGGATAAGCCAAGTACAGAGCATCCTTCAATGTTTAAACGCTCATTGAGAATTTAAAAATCCACAACCTTAAGCTAAATACAAAGTTCTTTATAATTATAGCTCTAACACAGCCAACAAAGAAAAACTTTAAACTCAAATGAAAACAAAACACAAAAACTAAAACTTTCATGTTCAATTGTTATTTTCATGTCACGATTTTTATAAAAGGAAACATTATATAACTGTTTAAAAGGCCATGCAGAATAAAATGTATATTGCTTTAGGAAGAAGTAACAGCCAACTGGTGTGACAAATATGTGGAGTGTTCACCTTTTGGTTTGAATTATTATGTATCTGAAGGCTAATATACTTAGAAATTAATGGTCATTTTGTTTTGATGGTACTTAGTTTTTATTTTTTTTTATTTCTGTGTTGTTTGGATATTTTGCAGCCATTATTATTTTGTTACAAAATGAAACTCAGAGTTCTATTATCTGCACACAAAAAGTGACAGAGTCATGCACACTACTTAGGGTAGGCTCTGTAGGGTGTATATTGCCTTGTTGAGTCACTTTGGCGAATCTTGCTATGACAAGCATATCTGATGGGTTTTAGAAGCACAAAATAATATTCTCTCCCATACCACACAGGAGGAATCTTGCTAGTATATTTAAAATATATCTTTAGTTAAGAATATACTTGAAAAATATGTTAGTTTGCTTTGCAATGTTATTTACTTCAAATCATGCTACAACATTTTCTGATTTTTTAATCACAGTTTTGTTTTTAAGCATATACTATATAGCATCACTGCATACAGACATACTGTATTTTATTATTAATTATCTTTATGATAGCTCAGTTTTCTTCAACTTTTGCCACCACAAACAAGTAACATATTCGGGAAGCCATTGGAGATTATATCTTGAACTAAGCCTTGATACACCCACTTAATTTCATAAAAAGAAAACCCAGAAATCTCTCTAAAAGAGTTGCACAGATTTATGCTCTTACTGTCAGTAAATGTTTCCATTTCTCTATATTCCACTAGCACTTGTTATTATTCAATAATTTCAGGAAAGTGTACTTGTCATTTGATAATTTCTTCATAAACTTGTTACTTTTACTTACATTGTCTTTGGTTAATGAGAAATTTTTCATTTGTTATATAATAATACTTTTGCTTTTATAGTTAATGCTTTAGGGGAATTTTTAAGATATGAAAAATATGAAAAAAAGTCCTGACAAGCTTTGAGCAACAGGCATATCATTACATATTTAGTTATCATTTGACCTGAATCTCTTGATCAACGCAATCTTACTATATGATAATTTTGAAGGATTATCCTCTCGGATACAGATTATCTGTTTGATTTGTTTAAACACAAGTCATATAGTTTCCCTACATACATTTCAATAAATGTCATCATATTCAAAGGAAATAAAGATATTTCCAAAAATCATATTGTTTTGAGTAGTTGCTAAATCATACATTTGTCTAGGACAATGGTAAACAAGATGGGATTTTGGAATAACAGATAAAATTAGATAAACCAGAACATATGCTCATGCTACCTTGAATAACATTAAAGTTCTTTCTGACTGCATATGTGATTGCTTTTCTGTGCTGTGTGTTTGTTTCCAAGCACTGTCTATGAAGTGTGGAGAGTCAGTGGAAGAGGTTAGCTAAAGGTACTCCAATTAGATCTCATCTGTCTGAGGGCTGGTGTATGCTGGGCTCAACAGTGTCTGAGGCAGTATTGCTTGATAAGCATCTCATGATTCAGAAGGATGTGAACTTATAGATTATTCATTACTGAGAAGGGATATCCAGCCTTCTCTTACTTATCTAAGCTTTTTGTAGCGTTATTTCTCAGGTTATTACCAGTACAGATGATATAAATCAGTAGATAATTCTTCTTGGCCTTTCCTAACCAACACAGCAGTTTTTGAATTCCAGTGACAGAGATAAATAGGGAAGTAGAAAGGTAGGCTTCAGAGTTGTTGCGAATTGTGAATGTACCTACTTTGCCCTTCCCAGTTTGGACTTGCTATTTTGTACCAGTGCAAAATGCTTGCTGCTACAAAAAAAAAAAAAAAAAAAAAGACTGAGAAACTCATTAACGAAAGATAGTTCAGGGATTCTGGGTACATAGAAGCAATTGGCTGAGCGGCAAACTGTCTTAGGGAAAACTATATACAAATAATCATTATTTATGGTCCAAGAATAGTGTTTTTTTTTCAATTTCTATCATTTGGCAATTAGTTATAATTTGCAAAACATCTAAAATATCAATTCCAGGTAATACTTTTCTGTTTTTTTTGTTTTTACCAAAAAATTAAATGAATAAATAAGCACACAAATTCTATAAAGAAACAAATATGTCTTGCACAGTTATTGACTTATAATTCAGCAGACTCTTTTAGGTCACTGAATTACTTTTAATAAATAGCACCATTACATGACTAAATGGTCTTCAAGACTTGACATAAATCCTCTAAAGAATAGTTCACATTAATGTCACTATTAAATTTATCCTTTCTTATTTTATCTGTCTCTCTCTCTGTCTCTCTGTCTCTCTCTCTTCCTATCTCCTAGCTGGCTAGAGGAACAAATCACATAAAAGCATTTAACACACCCCAGAAATTGTATGATATTATAGGAATAAACATTATTTAAAAATCACTCTTAGAATTTTAATAAAAGCAAACTGTATTCTACCAATAAAAACACAGCTTCAAATTTTGTTAATAGTTTAATTCAGTTGGCCCTGGAGAATAAGTTCTACAATTTCACAGTGAGGTTAGAAGTACTTAAATGATAAAAATAAAAGTGCTTAAATGTTTTTTGCATTCACACAATTTCTGACTTACTTTCATCTTTATATATAATTAATAAGCCATTTTAAAACCTTTTGGGAAGAAGGCAGTATGGCTAAACACATAAGCAAGAAGATACTTAATATTTTTATGAAATTGCAATCAATTTTACCATTCTATTTACATTTAAAAGATATTTATAGTCATTCTCCATGTTCCTAAACAAACTGTGATAACTTGACAATTAAGTTCAGTTAGTCTAAATTGTCAACTAATTAAAACTTTTGAATATGTTTTATACAAAATGGTGTTTTAAACTATTAGGATAAGTAATCAAATTCTATAATTTCCTAAATCTGCATTTCATGCTATAAAGAAACAGCCTTGTGAGAGTATATGTGTGTGTGTACACACACACACACACACACACACACACACACACACATATATACACAAAATGTCAAACGGAAGGAATGTTCAAAGATCTATTCTTATTGCACTGATGTTTAATACAATTTTATATTTTAATATGCTCAGTTTAAATACAATTACTACAAACCTTAATGCTGGTTGGATCATTGTATGTAGCTTTTATTGATTTTTATATGTTAATTAAAAATTAGATAAATATTAATATTTTAACTTTATTATCCAAATTTATTCTTCAATTTTGTTTACAATTTAATTGTACTTTTACTCACAAATTTATGTCATAGGATGGCTTCTACTTCGAAGTTTCACCCTATACTTTTATTAAGAAAAAAAACCATTTTGTATTGATTTATTTTTCTGCAATACTCTTTTCAAAGAAAGTAGATTAGTATTATATTCTTTAATTTACAAATTTCCTACACTCCACTCCCAAATACGACCACCAAGAGCACTGCCAAGAAATCATTTCAGTGAAACTATTCTACAATGGTAGTAAACAGCTGTACCAATGCCCTGTGTGTAGGGTGTTATCATTCAGCATAGTCCTTTTATAGATCAGGGCAATGGCATAAAAAAATATTAGTGATTGTGTAAAGAACACACAAAAAAAATAGTATTTAAACCAAGAGTCTTGATGTACTTGTCAGTATTTTTCATGTAAACATGTTTGGGAGAAAGAGAGATAATATTTTAAAGAATATTGTGAACTTAAGAGCACCTGGGTGGCTTAGTCAGTTAAGTGTCCAACTCCTGATTTTGGCTCAGGTCATGATCTCACAGTCCATGAAGTCAAGCTCCTCATCAGGCTCTGCGCTCACAATGT
This sequence comes from Prionailurus viverrinus, assembly GCF_022837055.1. Classification (NCBI taxonomy): domain Eukaryota; kingdom Metazoa; phylum Chordata; class Mammalia; order Carnivora; family Felidae; genus Prionailurus; species Prionailurus viverrinus. The sequence goes on from NC_062561.1 coordinate 162,876,632, forward strand.
GAAGCCTGCTTGCAATTTTTTCTCTCTCCCTCTCTCTGTGCCCCTCTCCCACTTGTTCTCTCCCTCTCTCTCTCTCACAATAAATAAATAAATAAATTAATTAAAAAAAACAAAAAGAGCTTATCAATCAAGCATCCCATTCAAATATATTATCTCATTGAATGTGGAATGTGCTTCTGAGACTTTTAGGCCCAACATTGAATGAGTCCTCTGCTTCTTATGTGATTATTGTCTACTTTTGTAGAATTTGTAACTTATCTGTTTATAGAAAGTAGAAATAATAAATAAAGGCTATTGAAAATGAAAATTTAAAACCATATCCACCATACCCATCCTATCATTGGTTGATCTAAAATTAAAAGTAAATATTAAGTTGTTAAAATAAAAGAAAATAATCTCAGTTCAAAAGAACTTATTCAATATACACAATATACACATAGATAAGAATCTTTCATATGAAAATAATCATTTTCATAGATTTTGGACACTAACTCTTTATCTGATATGTCATTTGCAAATATCTTCTCCCATTCTGTCGGTTGCCTTTTAGTTTTGCCTCTTGTTTCCTTCGCTGTGCAGAAGCTTTTTATTTTGATGAGGTCCCTGTAGTTCATTTTTGCTTTTGTTTCCCTTGCCTCCGGAGATGTGTTGAGTAAGAAGTTGCTGCGGCCAAGGTCAAAGAGGTTTTTGCCTGCTTTCTCTTCAAGGATTTTGATGGCTTCCTGTCTTACATTTAGTTCTTTAATCCATTTTGAGTTTATTTTTGTGTATGGTGTATAAAGTAGTCCAAGTTCACTCTTCTGCATGTCACTGTCCAGTTTTCCCAGCACCACTTGCTGAAGATACTGTCTTTATTCCATTGGATATTCTTTCCTGCTTTGTCAAAGATTAGTTGGCCATATGTCTGTGGGTCTGTTTCTGGGTTCTCTGTTCTGTTCCATTGATCTGAGTGTTCTTGTGCCAGTATCATATTGTCTTGATGATTACAGCTTTGTAGTATAGCTTGAAGTCTGGGATTGTGATGCCTCCTGCATGGTTTTCTCTTTCAAGATTGCTTTGCCTATTTAGGGTCTTTTCTGGTTCTGTACAAATTTTAGAACTTATCAAACTCAGCACCCAAAAAAAAACAAATAATCCAGTGAAAAAGTGGGTAAAAGATATGAATAGACACTTCTCCAAGGAAGACATCCAGATGGCCAACCTACACATGAAAAAATGTTCAACATCACTCATCACCAGAGAAATACAAATCAAAACCACAATGAGATATCACCTCATACCTGTCAGAATGGCTAACACTAACAACTCAGGCAACAACAGATGTTAGCAAGGATGCGGGGAAAGAGGGTCTTTTTTTGCATTGCTGGTGGGAATGCATGCTGGTGCAGCCACCCTGGAAAACAGTATGGAGGTTCCTCAAAACACTAAAAATAGAACTACCCTACATTCCAGCAATTGCACTACTAGGTATTTATCCACGGGATACAGGTGTGCTGTTTCGAAGGGACACATGCACCCCCTTGTTTATAGCAGCACTATCAACAATAGCCAAAGTATGGAAAGAACCCAAATGTCTATCGATGGATGAATGGATAAAGAAGATGTGGTGTGTGTGTGTGTGTATATATATATATATATATATACACACACACACACACACACACACACACACACACACAATGGAGTATTACTCAGCAATCAAAAAGAATGAAATCTTGCCATTTGCAACTATGTGGATGGAAATGGAGGGTATTATGCTAAATGAAATTAGTCAGAGAGACAAAAATCATGACTTCACTCATATGAGGACTTTAAGAGACAAAACAGACGAACATAAGGGAAGGAAAACAAAAATAATATAAACACGGGGGGGGGGGGGGCGCCTGGGTGGCGCAGTCGGTTAAGCGTTCGACTTCAGCCAGGTCACGATCTCGCGGTCCGGGAGTTCGAGCCCCGCGTCAGGCTCTGGGCTGATGGCTCAGAGCCTGGAGCCTGTTTCCGATTCTGTGTCTCCCTCTCTCTCTGCCCCTCCCCCGTTCATGCTCTGTCTCTCTCTGTCCCCCCAAAAATAAATAAACGTTAAAAAAAAATTAAAAAAATAAACACAGGGAGGGGGACAAAACAGAAGAGACTCATAAATATGTAGAACAAACTGAGGGTTACTGGAAGGTTGTGGGAGGGGGGATGGGCTAAATGGGTAAGGGGCATTAAGGAATCTCCTCGTGAAATCATTGTTGCACTATATGCTAACTAATTTGGATGTAAATGTTAAAAAATAAAAAAAAGAAAATTAAAAAAAAGAAAATAATCATTGTTAGTTTTTGTATTCTTAAGTCATTGGTATTTAATTACTCACGACTGGCTCACTTATAAGACAATGTAGCACATAGTATATATGCATTGCTGTTTATTACAGTGTCCTGTGCAAATACTTTTTATTTGGGTAGGCATTCACTCCACCAAACTTGCAAAGAAAATGTTGGTCTTCGTAGGATTTTTTTCCCAAAGAATTAAAAAAATATTAATGCATACAGAGATTAGTGTCAATATAAAAGGCAAACCTATAGTACTCTTCTATGTCTAAGGAGACAGAACTTTCACTGCAGAAAAAGTAAAAAACCTGGGGCGCCTGGGTGGCTCAGTCAGTTAAGCATCCGACTTCGGCTCAGTTCACGATCTCACAGTTCTGTGAGTTCGAGCCCCGCGTCGGGCTCTGTGCTGACAGCTCAGAGCCTGGAGCCTGCTTCATATTCTGTGTCTCCCTCTCTCTCTGCTCCTTCCCTGCTTATGCTGTGTCTCTCTCTGTCTCAAAAATAAATGAACATTAAAAAAGTAAAAAAGAAACTTTAGTTTATAATACAAATATGATTAATCTATTGGATAACTAAATGTAGGAAGCTTATTTGGGGTTAACAGATATTAACTCCAAGAGACCATTTAACAACTAAGCATAAATACAAATGTAATTCATGATAGCTAGGGTTGGCTGACCTTGGTGGACACATTAAACATTGTAAATTTCAAAGCCACAAGAGAGATTCTAGAAGATTCAATTCATTGTCATTCCCTTCTCCATCTAAAATGTTCAGTGTACAGTGAAAGAACAAAGTGAAAATGTACACAATCACAGATATTTTCCAGGAAATGTTATTTAACATACTTTTCAAATGCTAAAAAATGCATTGCTTTCAAACATCATTTTTTTTATTTTGGGAGAGAGATAAACAATATTCAGTTTACTTTATAATTAAACGTCATTATTGGAAATGTAACCAAGATGTTAAAAATGGGCTTTGATTTCTTAAGTAAAAAAATAAGTGATATTAAAATAAACCATTCATATTTTAACCATTACTCTCTTTTATCCTATACCTAAAACCCACATCTACAAATAAGAGTTATACAGTTAGAGAAAATTGACTGAAGAAAATAGAAAATGGAAAAAGGTACTGTTGCTGATATTTGGACATTTGATAATATCTTTACTTCTATTTCTCCTTTTCTTTAGAAGTATTTCACAAAGCATTTAAGATTTTCAAGTTCACAATGAACAAGGATAACAGCAAGTGATGCAAAACCTGCCTTGTTTAAATTCAAATCCAAAATTTGGTGTGGTCCATTATGACCTCTAGAACTGGCGGATTGCCTAATGTTTTATAAGGAACCAAACAGGTAGATCACAATGACAGGATGTTCTTGTTAGACTTTTTACTATTTAGTGATTCAGTGACTAACAGTGATTCAGTGATTCATTGATTTTATTTCTATTCCTTCTGAATGTCAATATTATTGCTTTTCTTCAGATATAAGGTGGAAAATATTTGTTATTTTATCAGTAAGTATGATGTTATATCTAGATTTTTCTTTGATCTCTTAATCACAATAAGGGAATTCCTTGTTATTTCTAATATGGTGGGATTTCAACTTTCTTTTTATAAATTGGTACTGAAATTTTTCAAATTCTTTTTCTGCATCTACTTAGGTATAGTTTTGATCAAAATTTAAAATCTTTTCTTTTTGTTTTTCATTTACGCTGTTTATATAATGAATTGCATTAATTTATTTTCAAATGTATTTGATCTTTGTATTTCTAGGATAGATGTCACTTGGTTCTGATTTTTATACTGACTGTATTTTACTAGAGTCAACTAGATGAAATTTGGTTAATGATTTTTCCATTTGTGCTCTTGAAGGGTACTGATATGTGGTTATTTTCTTTGTAATATATTTAACTGGTTATGATATTGGAGTAATGCTAGCCTCATAAAATGAGGTAGCCAATTGTACACATGCACACTTCATCTCATCTTGCTTGCTACAACTTGTACTTATCTCTTGGGTAACCTAAAGTCATAGAGTTAACCCTTGATGAAACTTGAAAGAAATATACTATTAAATGATTAATATACTCCTGTGTTAGAGTCTGAAATAGATCAGGGACAATTTATACCTTTTTATCATCATTTAACAGATTGGTATTTCATACATAGTTTATTTCACTAGACTACCTGCTGGTGAGTCTTACCATGCACCTGGTTTTAGTTATGTGAATGGTGGGTATATAAAAGCTCTTTGAAGGAGACTATGGATCCCCTTAAACTAAGGTGTTTCACATATATTTGATGATTCAAACTCTGAAGATGAAGCTATCTTTCCTGTGTGACTGAGAAAGAAGGGCACTGTGCCTGGAAGTCTAGACCTCACTAATATTGCTTGTGAGCTCTTCCTTCTGTTTACCATGTCTCTCTCTCTCTCTCTCTCTCTTTTAATTGAAGTATACTTGACATATGATGTTATACTAGTTTCAGGTGCACAACACAGTGATTTAACAACTCTCTACATAATACAGTGCTCACCATGATAAGTCTAGTTATCATCCGTCACCATATGACATTATTATGCTATTATTGACTGTGTTCTCTATGCTGTACTTTTCTTCTTTTTTTTATTATTTAAACTCAAGTAAGTTAACATACACTGTAGTATTGGTTTCAGGAGTAGAACCCACTGGTTCATCTCTTACATATGACACCCGGTGCTCATCCCCTAAAACTGCCCTCCTTAATGCCCATCACCTATTTAATCAATTCCCCCACCAATCTCCCCTCCAGATACCCTCAGTTTTTATCCCCTTATTTATTTTATAACTAGAAGTTTATACCTCTTAATCCTATTCACTTATTTTACCTATCCCGCCCACCCCCTTAGCATGTCTTTTACCTCTTTTCAAAGTTTATTTATTTATTTTGAGAGAAAGAAAGAGAGAGAATGTGTGTATGCACACATGCACATACACACATGTGCAAGCAGGGGAGGGGCAGAGAGAGAACCCCAAGCAGGCTCTGCTCTGTCAGCACAGAACCTGACATGGGGCTCGATCTCACAAACCACGAGATCATGACATGATTGCAAATCAAGACTCTGATTTAACCAACTGAACCACCCAAACACCCCCATATCTTTATTAAAACATTACATGAGTGTACCCTATGCAACTTCATGAGTCTTTTCAATTGTCCAATTACTGAGGAAGTATTCCTTTCTCTTCTTGTATCTGAAGTAATTTGCATGGGATTGGTATTGTTTCCTGTAATTTACCAGGAAAGCCGTCTGAGCCTGAAGATTTCTCTGTAGGAAGGTTTTTATACTATGAATTAGTATTATTTTTAATAGACACGACACTCTTCTTGTTTTCTATTTATTCTTGTAATTGTTTTGGTACTTTGTACTTTGGTAATTTGTTTTTCAAGAAATTTTTAAATTTTGTGAAATTTGTTAGAATGAAATTGTTCACAGCATTTCTTTAAATTTAATGTTTGTAGAATCTATAGTGATGTCTCCTCATTCATTCATTATATTGTTAATTTATCTTGATTAATCTAGTTAGAAATTTATCAGCTCTATAGCTTTTTTAAAAATCTATATTAGTCTCTTGCAATTTTCCCTTCTTTTTTGTTTATTTCATTTTTTTCCTGTTGAGTTCCTTATTATTTCCTTCTTGCTCTTCTTTGAGATGGATGGTTGTATCACTGAATTGTGTCTATATGTAGATTCTTCAAGTTTCTCTTACTCATATCTACCCCATTTCTAGTTCTCTCCCCTGCAACTTCCAGCTGCTTCACCTCTTCAAACTCTATAGTCTCTTCTTCTTCAACTCAGCAATAGTCACAAGCTTTACTTGGGATTATCTTCCTTGCACTGTGGTCTAGAACTGTCTTCAAGCAGAAAGCTGGGTGACAAAGAGCTTCCTTCTTTCTTTTTACTAAGAGCTTCCTTCTATTATTTTCTCTCTCTGATGTACAATGTCTGAAAATATTGTTTCTTATCTTTTATCTGTTTGTTGTTGCTCACAAAGGAAGAGGAAATTAGCCTTAGTAAGCTCTGTAGCTGGAGATCACTCTAAATAATATTTGAGAAATCACAGAGATTGAATGTTGCTAAAAGAAAAGGCAGGGAAAATGTCTGTACTTTATATATGAATTTTAGGTGTATCCCAGAAACTATACATTTCTTAGCTTTATTTTAAACCATATGCAAATATTTTATTATGGCATATTAACCTAATAGTACAGAAAAAGAAGATGACTATTTCAGTAAGAATAAACCAGACAAAGTAATTCATTTAATTTTGCGCTGGGATTACTAGACTCATTAGATAGATAGATAGATAGATAGATAGATAGATAGATAGATAGACAGACATCATGCTTTGTTTGAGGGCATCAATAAACCATGCGGAATCGATGGCAGATTTATACTAGATTTACATCTTAAAGTAATAGTTGAAAACCGCCTGAAGGGGAAGCTGATGATTTTTAAATGTTTGATTTTAAAACATCAGAACTCTTCCATGTTGTGTAGGCAAGCTAAATGGTCCTGGTGGAGTGAGGGTAATTTTGAGAGGTTTACATTTTCTGTTTTAAGTGAATGGACAGTTTCCTTTTACATTAACAGTTTTTCTTCCTTTGGAATCTTCCTTTTGGGGACAAGTTAAAAATGCTATAAAAAATGAACTTTATCTTTTTGTTCATAAATTATCACTCTTTATTTATATACAAAATATTCAGAACTCTAAGAGCTTCAGTGATAATAGGATATAAGAAAGAGTTATAAATTGAAGAAATACTCATACTGGCCATTTTCCAAACAGGTTCTGAGTTAAATAACTCTTGAACATTTAAGAGCTATTAATATTATCAAACTTCTTTGGGTCCTCTGAAAACATGTTGGGAAAAAATGACACTTAGAACATGTGTTTTGCCCATGTACTTCTGGTTGAAAGTGTGAATGACAAAAAGGCAGTAGATGAATGGCCATAAATGAAGAGCAGTGAGATATATTTTAGGAATTACTTATGAAAGTACTCCATCTTAGGACATTGTGAAATCAGCAAAATGAGTGAACAAGTTTTTTAGCATGGCTTTGTAATATATGTGTATATACCTATATTTGGTATATATGTGATATTTATAATCTATATATGTATACACATGACATATGCAACCTTACTAAAAATAGGTAATAAACAATTCAAAAAAATCTGTACTTTTGGGGGTTTAAATAACAAAAGTTGCCATTTTTTTGAACAACTACTGTACTCAGGTACTGTAGTAGGCACTTCATAGACATTATCACTAATTGTCACAATAACCCTTCAAACTAGATGATACTGAACACTTTCATTTTTTATTATTATTATTTTCTTAATGAGTAACAAGTCACTTAGGTTGGACACCTTGCTCATGATAAAGCCAAGATTTGGATATAAATCTCTTGGGCTCTAGCTTGAATGTCTACACCATTTTCCCTCCAAATGCCACAGATGTAACACAGGTTTGTATGAGTTTTGATTTTTTTTTCCCCTAATTTTTCCACGTTTCCACAGTATGCTTCACAGAACCCTGGTGGCTGTCATTGGTGTCGAGGGATTTTCAATTCATAGTTTATTTGAATAAAGGAAACTGTAACATAAATAATGCTTCTCTCGGAAGTTTTGTAACATAAATAATGTAGCATAAATAATGCTTCTCTCCGAAGTTTTGTGCCACTTTTTAATTCTAGCATGGTTATGTTCCCCAGATTTTTATGAGAGTCCTTGGTTTGCTTTGAAACTATGCTTTTACATGTGACCAACTCAGTCATAGAAAACTCAGTTCATGCTCAATTTACTCTGTTGTATCACTTTCTGCTCCCTTTTATTAAAATCATTGCAGTTTTCTTTAGTCTGCTAAATAAGCCTTATAACAATATTTTGAAAATTAATGAATTCTGAAGGTTATCATCCTGTCCTTAATATTTTCACTCCTTTCTCATTTTAAAATTATCATAGTAATATTGAATCTAAAGAACCAGAAATTAGGATCCTGAGGAATTAGACTGCTGTGGATCATTATTTCAAGTTTGACCAACATTTCCCTGTCGTGAAAAGAGTGGATTCATTTCAAAAATAATATTTTTTTTACAAAAATATTGACCTTGGAACTCTGATCTCTGGTCATTGTTTTTGAATTTTCTGGATTTAGATCAAACATACTTAGGTATCATTTCCAACCTATTGTCCATTATGATTGATACTAATGAAATTTATGGTGATGAAAACACAAACTTTAAGCCATCTAGAAACTGCTATCTATATTTTACATTTCAGTGTAATTTAGTGGATAAATGACTTTTGTGGTTATGCATAGGAATCTTTTTTCTGGAACTATACTTCGCTAAGAGTTCCTGTGGTTACTAATATAGCCATTGGTGGATTAAAAAACAGAGGTGATTTTTCTTTTCCAGCAATGATGGACCATGGCTGTAATGTTTAGCATTATTCCACATTATTCCTCCTGATAGTAACAAAATTCGTCTGTGTTTGGACTAGATATGATGATATTTATATTCCTTTCTAACCTGTTTTGGTATAGTACATTTTATAAATAGCTGCTTTATTACCAATAAGTTATACCTTGTACAACAGGAGGTGAGATCTCTTATAAACACATCTCTGATTCTTTGTTGAAAACAAGTTTGTTTTGTTATTATTGTTTCAAACTGCTTTACAGGAATAATTCTTATACCTTCACAGTTATGCTCTACCTTTGCTTCAGGTTTCATAAAGAAGTTCTTATTTAAATACGTACTAGTGAAAAGAACATTTTTAAATCAATTTGCAAATAAATTGGGAAATTTAGCATAAACATTATAGTTATATCATGTCATTAAACCTATATTGGCTTTGTAGACTTTTCTTATTTTGACATAATTTTCAAAGAAGGATCAAATTAGATGTCTGTACTTTCTCTAAACAATAGCAACAAAACAGTCTCCATAGCAATAGTTTTGTTATATGTTTATTATTATTATTTTTTAATTTCTAAATTCCAGGAATTGTGCTGAGGCCTTTATATACACATAACTCATCTAAATTGCACAAGTCTATTCTTATGCCTATAATTATTTTGCATTCAGAAGAGAATAATGGATATTATAGAACTTATGTTATTTACTGAAATTTACAGAGGTGAAACAGAGAGCTAATAATCAATCTTGGAGATATTTAACCCCAAAGTCCATGGTCTTAACCACTGGGTTATAATACAATGATCACAACTAAGTATCAGCAAATGCCTGGTGGCTGTCTTATAGTTATTTTAAATCCTGAAATTGAAATTAAGTAAATTAACTAAATGTTTAAGAGTATTTTCCTAACCATTTTTTTAAATTTAATACCTTTATATATTGAAATATGATTACCACCATAGTGTTAACTAACATCTCCAACAACATCGCATAGTTACCATTATTATCCCTACCCATTCTTTTAGCTAGAAATATTTAATTGTATTTTTGCTTAGCTTGCAATTGCTGTGCATTGGTTGGGTCTCATTTATGCAAATTATTTGAAAAATAATAAAAATTAATATTTTCCTTCTATGCATAGTTTAAAACATACATTAGTTACTTTAAAAAACTTTCATGATAATGGTTAATAATTTGATACAGCTTTAAAAAATCATGAAGGGGCACCTGGGTGACTCAGTCATTTGGGCATCCAACTTCAGCTTGGGTCATGATCTCGTAGTTAAGAGTTCCCGTTTCAGGCTCTGTGCTGACAGCTCAGAGCCTGGTGCCTACTTCAGATTCTGTGTCTCCCTCTCTCTACCCCTTGCCCACTCACACTCTGTCTCTTTCTGTCTCTCAAAAATAAATAAGCGTTTAAAAAAATCATGAAAATTTTCCGTGTCAATCTTGGATACAAGTATCTATCTGTTCGAAACCTTTCAAACATTAGATATCAGGGAAATGTTAATATTTCCCTCAAAATTGTTTTGTATTTATAATATGCATAATTGTTCACTGAGTGTTCTAATATTTTTCTATCATAATAAGTTAATTAGCATATTGTTTCTCTTGCAACAACTACAACCAATTCTGGTTAATTTAAGCAGAAAAAATAATTCCCTGAATGATCATAGGATTGTCCACACAATCAAAGGGAGAATGAGGAAGTTAAATAAGTAGGCAGCAGAAACAATGGCTCTGGGATTTTGGAAGTTGGCCCAAGTGGGTGATATCTTTATGGTATTGTCAGAATGCTAAATTATTTTTATGTTTATTTATTTTTGAGAGAGAGACAGAGCACAAGCAGGGGAGGGCAGAGAGAGAGGGAGACACAGAATCCGAAGTAGACTTCAGGCTCTGGGCTGTTAGCACAGAGCCCTACGTGGGGCTCAAACCCATGGACAGTGAGATCATGACCTGAGCTGAAGTCGGATGCCTAGCTGACTTAGCCACCCAGGCATCCCATCACAGTGTTAAATTATTGTCAAATATTTTAAAACTTTGTTCAAAACATAATTTCCAAGAAAAGAGTGATTGGTACTTTTGCATCAGGAGCCTATCAGTTGGCCATGAAAAGATATGTTGTATTTTGATTGTCAATGCCAACAAGCCTGTATGTGCAGGGTTAGGATAATTCTCCAAAGGAAATCCAAGTTGTTATGATGAATATTATGTAGAGAAACCAATAAATAGATATTCATTAGACTAGAATCACCAATAACTTCTTCTCATCACTAATTATCTAAATAAGTAACCCCCATATTTAAAATATGATTTCATCTAGTTCTAAAAACGTTTTTTCTTGCAAGAATATATTTTGTTCCTTACATTTCCAATGGTAATTGCTATCAGCCATTTAGATTTAATGTATAACCCAAGATTCATAACTCTAGAATGGTTACATTCTTTTCTCTTTTTACTTGATTCATTTTCTCTGTAATGAGATCTTTTTGAATTATTTACATTTTAACGATAGTATTTTTTCAAGTATATTCCTAAGATTGGGTATATGAGTAACACAGTCTGAATTCTTTAGCTCAGATAGTTGAACAGTAGTTTGGCAGAGTATAGGATTGGGTGGCAATCTTATTTTCTTAGTAGTTTTGACCTGGTGTTGCTTTGTATTTTAGCCTCCAGTGCTGCAGATGAAAAATCTAATTTCAAGCTGTTTATTCTTCCTTTATAAATTACCTTTTCTTTCTGGGTATCTTTCTGGGTAAAATTTTCTTCATACCACTTGACTTTTCATGTTTTGTACCAATCGTTTAAATGGACTCCAAAATTATATAGATTATACATGATCAAGTAGTCAAAAACTGAGACACATTCTAGAATAGAAAAAGAATTATTCTTACATTCCCAGATAACAACTATAGTAGTGCTGCAAAATGGAGAGGGTATTAAAACATTGTCTAATTATAACAAATTTGGATAAAGTTTATTATGTCTCCCAATTCCAATTGATTATTCCCTTTTAAAACTCTATTCAACTAACTGAAACTCAGCTTTTCCTCAAAAAGAAATAAGTGCTATATTTAAATATCTGAAGTGCACTAAAGAATTAGATGTCTTCTTCCTTTTTTTGTTTTTGTTTTTTGTTTTTTGGCATATATTAAGATCATTTTCTACCATGTTTCAGCATGCAACAAAAAGAACCTTGAACCAAACACACAGTATATAAGCCAGTCTCAAATTCTCTTAATGTTATACAGACCTAATGTTTATTTTCAATTATTTCAATAAAGTAAATTGAACATCTAATTGGGTACCAGAATTGATGTTACACTTGTGTTTGCTGTTCTCTAGGACTAGGAAAGTCATCTGAGAAAATATATAACATATTGTGCTCAATAAGGACCATTCCAATTCAACATTGCCATCCATTCCTGTGTTCTCCTAGATTTCACTGGGTTTATAAAATTAACTATATTTCCCAAAGTCTTTTGAGTCTAGGGTTCTGATTCTTAATGTAGTTTCTGCCAATGAGATTTATTGTTTTAGAGGTGGAAGTTGAAAGAAAGGTGAGACTGTTCCTGTGTCAGCTGGTACACAAGGTTGTATATAAAAGTTGAACAATGGCCAATTTCCATATTCCAGAGTATAGTCACCAGTTCCACAAGTGGGTGATAGTTGTGTCTGTAGTACTAATAGCACTAGCAGTTTCTCCCTGCTAGTTTACTACTGCATTGACATTAACACAAAATGCCCGTTACTTCTCCATCATATTCAGTGATATTAAGTCTCAATTATTGTTACTAACTGGTTTGTATTGAAACAACTAAGATAGTTTCTGTTTCTTGAGCTTAATCCTGAAGGATATATATTGTATATATTGCAGAAATAATGCTTGTGTGTGTGTGTGTGTGTGTGTGTGTGTGTGTGTAGAGTTGGCCAAACCTGGACTTATATCCTTGATTTACTACATACTTTCCATTTGAATTTGCTGAGCCTCAATCTTCTCAAACTTTAATGTTTATAACATGTTTATGAAACTATATTATTGCAAGGATAAAATAGTATATGTATGTATGTATGTAAATGTATATGAAATACCTGCACCAAATAATAGCAGTAAGTAAATTGTGACAGACAAAAGGGGCACAGTCATCACTGTGATATGAGAATTGAAAGTATAGAATCCTTTGATCAGTTTTTTTGTTTCCATAAAAATTATTTTTTGTTAGATATTTTTTAAGTTTATTTATTTATTTTTGAGAGAGAGAGAGAGCACAAGCAGGGGAGGGGCATAAAGAGGGATTGAGAGAATCCCAAGCAGGCTCTGCACTGTCAGCATAGAACCCGATGTGAGATTCAAACTCACGAATCATGAGATCATGACCTGAGTTGAAATCAAGAGTCAGATGCTTAACCAACTGAGCCACCCAGGTGCCTCATATTTTTTTGTTAGATATCTTATTCAATACTCTGGAACTCAGTAAATGGATGCATTGAAAAACAATAAAAAAACAAAACAGATATATGATTTTCATGAGTTCCAGGATATCATTATGACAGGTAATAAATAAACTAAATAGAGTAAGCAGGAAAATATTCTTAGATAAGTAAATACAATTATATATATATATATATGTATATATATATATGTATATATATATATATACATATATATATATATGTGTGTGTGTGTGTGTGTGTGTGTGAACAAATGGCTTGTGTTTTTAGAAAATAAACCACATTCAACTTAGATGTAATAATTGGAATGAATATTCATTACATTCATGGAAATTAGGCTAGTTTTAGGAAAAGGCTTTCATTTTAGTAAGACCAAAGCTAATCAAGACAGAGGTACTATTCTGAGTAAATGAAAGTAAATTAGTTTAAATAGTGACTTTTTTGGTAAATTTCCTGTTAGTTTGAAAAAAATTCAAGATTTTGTCTTAACTTTAACAAATGTATCCATTTTTATCCAATATTTCCTTCTATGTGTATAATTTATATTTTCCTTCACTTTGAAGAGTTTGAAAGAAAATTCATGAACTATAGTTCTTTGGAGTGATTTTACTATAAACATTGCACTTTACAAAAAAGATTTGTTTATTCTTTTAAACATTTGTGTTTTTTGAAGGACCAAATAAGTGAAAATAAGGTAACTTAAACATTCATTTGATGCCATTGAGAGAACATATTTTTCTAAATTACACTAAATGATTATTTTATGGTGATTTTGAACAATGCAATTTTTAAGAAATTAGGTTCTTTTATGATCCACTATAAGTATAATGGGAAAATAATGGAATAAGGGAGAATGTATAGTTTCAATCAATAGTTAATTTTAAGTGAACTTATCCCCCCAATACAAACTTTTCATTATTGAGATTACCAATTTATGAGAGTTGTATACACTTAGAATTTGACTTATAATTCAGTTCACAGTTTATTGATATTTATATATAAAGTTTGAGGGTTTTTAGGTCTTTTAATTCTATTAAAATGCCAAACAGGCTTTTTTTTTTAATTCGTGGTTGCACACAGATAATAAAGTGTCATGGCTTTCAAAACCTTTGATGTTAATCTCAATTTTCCATTTTTTAAATATTTGTAGCAGTTAAAATTTAATAATAAAAATTTTAGATTTTATCTATTGATAGGTGTTTATAATTAAAATATCATTTAACATTATTTTTTAATATTTTAAAATATTTATTTATTTATTTGAGAGAGAGAGAGAGAGAGAGAGAGAGCATGAATGGGGAAGAAGCAGAGAGGGGAGACACAGAATCTGAAGCAGGCTCCAGGCTCTGAGCTGTCAGCACAGAGACTCACACAGGGCTTGAACCCATGAACCGTGAGATCATGACCTGAGCTGAAGTTGACACTTAACTGACTGAGCCACCAAGGTGCCCCAAAATATCATTTAATATTATTATGATTTGAAAGATGAATGATGTAAACAAAATAAACACCTAAAATTTTAACTAATATTATATTATGGAAAAATCAGATGGTAGAGAATGTGCACATTTTCTGTAATGAGAAAAAAGACACTGAACCACAGGGCTCAGTTTGTGGGTATGTATAACACAAGCATGTGTGTATGCGTGTATGTGTATGAACAAACTGTTTCAATTTGACAGAAAACTTTAAAATAGATATTTGGTTTCTGTTAACGCAGCAACTGATTTAAGTTTGAATTATATTATTTTGGTAAATTAGCAGGTGCTTCTTATCACAATGATGATGGTACTATGTTTACTGATGAAAGCTTGGCATGTTCACTTCAAAGGAGTCTACAAAAATAGGTACTACAGCACTATATCATCACAACATTTAATCACTTATAACCATTCATCTTTTACTTTATGAAGATCTTCAGTTCAAAGTGGTCAATGTAGAAAACATAAAATTAAAAAAAATAATAAATTGTTGGAAATAGATTATATGAAAAGGGGATTGGAAACAACTTGCAAAATTTTTTAACATAGCAGATGTTAGACATTGTAGGCTCTTGTCAGATGGTTTGGGTATTTATATCTGCTTTGTCAACTATGAGTTTCTTAAATATTATATCAATCACCTTCTGTGATTGTATTTATACTGCCTTTCTTTGTCATTTTCATCTAATTTCCCTGAGAGAGAGAGAGAGAGAGAGAGAGAGAGAGAGAGAGAGAGAAGTGGCACATGCTATTTTTCCTACATGATCCTTGTATGAAGTTAAATAGAAATTGCTTGAGAGTAAGAAAAAATATTTCTCAAAATTTATTTTATGAGACAGTTAAGGTAGCTTCCCCAGACTATTGGCTTCAGAATTGTGACCTACATACATTTCTAGAGAGGTTGGTACCACATGGGTTTTGGTTAACAGGTTTCCATCTTGAGGTTTGTGGGAAGATGAACAAGTCAAGAATAAAAAAGGGAATAAGATGCCTTAAAGCGGGAAACCAGGGATGTGAAGAAACACACAGGCCACTAATTATCAAAAATAACAACTTTCTCTGAGCTGATCAAAATTTTATTAACAGATAGGACTTGATAAAAATCATAAAAGTTCAGCCACTCTGTTAACACATTTTCCAGATTTGTTTTCCTGAACAAAACAGGAGGAGTAAGGTTTATTTTACATATCTTATTCCTGTCCTTGGTCAAGAGAGAAGGTGGTGGGGCAGGGGTAAACAGAGAATAAACAGAAAACTTCATAAGAAAATCTCTCTTAGAACAAATACATTATGAGAAAACTGTATAGATACCATAAGTTTTTGATATATGAAAATATTAGTTTCTTTTTCTCTAACATATTCTTTTTAAAGAAGAAACTTGTATCAAATAAGGAAAATATTTCAAGATATTTATAGCTGGTTTTGTTGCACTTGGTAGTGTATACAATTTTTCTCTTTTTTATGAAAAATCCTTTCTAATAAAATGTTAAAATTAGCAATATTATGGAACTCAGGGGTTATTGAGTCTTCTCTGAATACTCTTGCTTTTATTTTATTCATTAAAAATCTAATTCAGTATTTTATAGTACATGTGTTTCAGTATGTGGCACAACTGCATGTTAATTGAGCTAATATCTGCTTTTATTCACTTTGTTTTCTTTCTTTGCTAAGAATCATTATTTTGGTCACAGCTTTGTTTGAGCTTCTTTCTGGTAGTTTAAAATGTGAACTCATATTAACTATGCACAATTGCAAGTGGGCATGTAAAGACGGTTTCACATTACTGTCAATGCCGTTGGAAACATCAGCTGTTAAGTACATAAAGTGTGGCTCCTACCTTTATAAAGGTGCATGTATTTTCAAGAAATAACATATCTATTGTTTGATTGCTCTTTTATTTAAATTGTGATCTTTACTTAATGAAAAATAATTCAAGCTTATTAAAAACAAAAATATACAAAGAAGAATATATTTGTATAAGTTGTATAAGAATATACAAATAATGAAAAAGAGAAAACTATGATCAATTTTAGGAAAAATTTGCTTATGACAAGAGAGATTGTTATATGGCTATTGTTTTGAAAGTTTTGCAAATTCATGAGACAGCAAGGAAAAAAGCCTTTTTTTTTATTTTGCTCAAATGTTTCAAACAGAGAAAATTTATAGAATGTCAACATAAAATTGACACAAAAAAACATTGGTTGCATTCACTGGCTTAGTAGCATAGTATTACTGTAGGAAGGACAGAAAATAGATAATAAATTAAATAAGGTTCTTAATCATTATTTGTCCTAAAGAAGTGAATAGTAGGGGTGTAGAAAACACTTAAAGGAATGTATAAGTCAGTTTCCAATAAAAATACACAAGGTATTTTAATTTAAGGGTATTTAATACAGCAAATTGATTACATAGGTGATGGAGAAAATAAGAAGTCACACACACACACACACACACACACACACACACACACACGTTAAAACAACCCAGAGATGAGCAATAGCAAGGAATCAATACTACTTTTAGGCTGGAGGGACACAGGGAGACTATGTTGTCACAAGTATCCAGAAGTCTGGGCTCAAAGGAGGCTGGAAATATAGTGGAAGAGGTTATCTAGTAAAGAAGCTTGGATCACACAAAGAGGTGTGTTATAGCAGTCATTGGAAACCACAAATGAGAAGAAGCCACTGATCCAAATAACAGAGAGAGAGGTAAGGGCATATGTAAGTCTGGTTTTCCTTTCCCTGACCTCTTATCAAGGTTCCCAATGGCCGAATCTAGTCATAAACCATAAACCACTTGAGAAGAGAATCTGGTAAGTGGACAGTCTGAAGAATAAAGGAAGAGGGTGAAACTAAGGGAAGAAGGCAAATTACTGTTAGGAATTAAGACCAAGCTATATACATATACCTTTTGAATGCATTTCTTACCAAATTATATTTTTAATGGGACAGTTTAAATTTGATTATCTTGGTCTAAAAGCATATTGGAATATGGAAAAATAGAGAAGACATACTTTTTACTATTTCTTCCAAAAAGCATAACTAAATACACCAGACATTATACTTAAATGTAAGGAGAATCTAAAACATGGGGAGAAGAGGCAGACTGAATGAAGTCAAGACCCAGAAATGACATGATGGTGAGTCCTGTGGATTTTGTTTTGGCCTCATATATCTCATACTTGAACCTGAAGAAGCTCGAAACCCCAGAAAACCAAAAGGTACTGCCAAAAAAAAATACCCTCAACAAGCCTGCTCTCTTGAGTAGGGCTGAAAAGGGGACAGCCTAGCAAGACAGAAAACTTTTAGACAAGAATGCCTCTATTTTAGCCAAATACCATAGAATATACTGTGACACCATCTCCATCCATGACAATAAATTTTCACCCTTGGGAAGCTGTACTGAAGTACCCCAACATTTCCTTTGGGGTAAAGTGGAGAAAGTCAAATAGAGGTCTGAAACGTATCCCAGCTACCTGGTTAACAAAGCCCTTCTCCAACATAGTGTCAGTAGAGACCCTGTGGGGAACCTAAACTTCCACCCCCACATAGCATCAATGAATGACCCCTCCCCTCTTCCTCTGGAGTATTCTCAACAGGGACCCAATGGAAAGCTGGGCTTTCACCATCACACAAGAATAATGAAGCCACACTCACCACAGTATCAGTGGAGACCACATTAGGAGTCAGAACCCCAGTCGCCTCCCAGCGGTAACAAGGAGCTCCTGCCTTGGGTGTCAACAGAGGCCAAATTAGGAATCTGGACTTCTATATCCACCTGGAAGTTATGAGGTAATAGAGCCAAAACTCAGAGCCAGCTTAAGCAAAGGGTTATATAAGATGCGTAGTTTCACATCATAAAAGGAAAATGTCCAGAAAGATATTATATCTAGATTCTTGTAGGAGGAAAGTCCATAAAAATTAATTCTTCATAGTAAGAACCTGGACTCTCTCAAACTGTATGGGAAAAAAAAAAGGCAATCAACATATGCCAACACGGAGATGACAGAGATTCACTCTTTATCTGACAGATTTAAAATAGCTATGATTTTTTAAAACTTTCAATGAGCAATTTTAGAAATCCCTGAAACTGGGGTGCCTGGGTGGCTCAGTTGGTTAAGTGTCTGACATAGGCTCAGATCAGGATCTCATGACTGTTGAGTTTGAGCCCTGCCTTGGGCTCGGTGCTGACAGCTCAGAGCCTGGAGCCTGCTTCTGATTCTGTGTCTTCCTTTCTACCCCTCCCCCACTCTCTCTCTCTCTCTCTCTCTCTCTCTCTCTCTCTCTCTCTCTTTCTCTGTCTCTCAAAAATGAACATTAAAAAAAGAAAAAAAGAAAATACCTGAAACAAATAAAAAAAGAAAAGAAAGCCTCATCAAAGAAATACAAAACCTCAACAAAGAAATAGAAGAGATAAAGAGTACCCAAGTGGTAATTTTATAACTGTAAAGTAAAATTTAAAAAACTAAATTCTCAGTGAATGGACTTGACAGAAGAATATAGGAGGCAGGTGAAAGAATCACTGAATTATAAGGTGAAATGATAGAAATTATACAATCTAAAAACAGAAAAATTAAACTGAAAAGAAAATTAACAAAAGCTGCAGAAACCTTCTGGCCTGTAACAGAAGATCTAACAGTTATATAATGAGAGTCTTGGTAGAAGAGAAAGAGGGCAGGGCTATGAATGTACTTCAAGAAAAAAAATATATAAAAACTTCCCCAATTTGGCAAGAGACATAAACCTATAGTTAAAATCCAGTAAATCTTTGGATAAAATCAAAGGCATGCATGCTAAGACAGATTACAATTAAAATTCTGGAAACTAGACAGAAAGAAAAAATATTGAAAGTAGAGAAAAAAGACAGGTTATATATAGGGAAAAACAGTAAGAATGAAAGCAGATTTCTCACCAGAAACTATGGTGAAAGTGACAAATACTTTCCATGTGCTGCAACAAAAGAATTGCCAAGCCAGAATCCTGTACCTAGCAAAAATGTCCTTCAGGAATGAGGGGAAAATCAATATGCTCCAAAAATTAGGAAAACTAAGATAATTTGTGAGGAGAAGGCGTGTACTGATATAATAGTTAAAGGAAGTTCTCTAAATAAAAGGTAACACTGAAAGAAGGAAACTGGGACCATCATGAAGGAAAAAATATCATGGTAAGCAAAAATATAGGTAAGCAATAAGTTTCTCTTATAGTCTGAGTTCTCCAAATTACATTGGAAGGTTGAAGTAAGAGTTAGAACTCTGTTTGTCATGGTTCTAAATGTATGTATAACCACTGGGGAAATGCAGATTAAAAACAATGAGATATCACTACACACCCATGAGAACAGCTAAAATAATAAAAAAATCGTGATAACACCAAACATTAGCAAGGATTCAGAAACCTGGATACAGTGCTGGTGGAAATGAGAATGTAAAATGGCACAACCATTCTGGAAAACAGTTTAGCATTTTCTTTAAACAAACAAACATGTAAAAATGAAATGTCGAACTTTCAAAACCTAGGAATTGCAGTTCTGGACATTTAAAGAAGAGAAATAAATCACACACCAAAAAAAGCTATAGAGGAATTTTTATAGCAACTTTATTTTTAATAGCCCAAACAGGAAACAATGTAGATGTCTTTTGTGGGGTTAAGCTGTTTTGCATTTATATCATTGAATACTACTCACCAATTCAAAGGAACAAACTAATGATAAACAGAATAACCTGGATGAATCTCCAAAGATTTACTCTGAGTGACAAAATCTAAGCCCTCCAAACTATATACCCTATATTCCATTTATACAGCATTATTAATATAACAAAATTATAGAAAAGGGGGACAGATTAGTGGTTGCCAAGGGTTAAGAAGGGGGTGAGGGTGAAAGGAAAGTAAATGTAGCTATAAAGAAGTAAACTGAGGGGTCCTTTTGGTGATGTAAATGTTCTGTATGTGGACACCATCAATGTTAAATATTCCGACTGTGATATTTTACAATAGTTTTGGAAGATGAGAATTTGGGGGAAACTAGGTCAGGTGTATATGGGATCTGTTAGTATTTCTTAAAAATGCATGTGACTCGACAATTATCTCTAAATAACAAATTTAATTTTAAAATATTTTGAATAATAAAGGGAAAATGATTATTCTTGAATCATGAGTTATAAACAAGTAATTAAATTAATCACATGTATTTTAATGTTACTTTTATTATGAAAACCAGGAATTCTTTCCAAATATAATTTTCAGAAAAATAATTGTCATGAGACATGAACATAATTCTTTTTCTTATATTTCCTTTTATTTTTTTTTTTGGTTCCTTCCCCCCCACCCCCCACCCCGTAGAATCAGTGATAAGGATACTATCAGAGTCATAACTAGGCGTGGCTAAATTTCATGAAGCATAGATGGAACATTAATCAGTAGAAGAGATCATTGTTTGTAGAAACTATTACTTTGCCATAGGCCATACAAATTTGTTAAATGTCAGAATCACTGTGATAACTTTGAAATACATCAAATCGGCTAGACTGAACTACATTTCCCAGAATGCATTTTTATATGTTTCTATTTGGGGGGTTGGACACATTGTTAGATTTGGAGGATAGAGGGAGCAATAGCTATTTAATTTTATTTCATGGAGCACCCATCTATGTGCACACATGCACTTTGTGTATTTGCTGATTCACTTTGTTGACATGAAGCAGCAGTGGGCCTGCAATCACTCTCTTACCTAGATCCTCTTTTACTTCTCTAACTACTCGGCCATGTATATGTTTAGTTTTATGGTAAAAGACTCTGGACAGTGATTTCTTCAGAATAAGCTTGTCACTCTGGGTAAAGGCAATAATAAGGGACACAGATTTTAGTCCATCCTTGAGTGCCAGCTACTGCCAGTGGGTTCCAGTCCTTAGTAATTTTTCTTTCCTTATTGCCTGTCCTGTGTATTTCAAGCTTCCTTATCTGATGCTGAGACAACAGCCTTACAAAGTCCTCTTAACTAACTTTCTCAACTGTGTAAACCAATTCTCTGTAACAAATCCTGTGATATCTCCTACTAGTCTCTAGATGAACTCTGACTGATCTGATACAGTCACGATAAAGCAGTTTTAAATAATTATTACCTTTCTATAAATTTTCTTTAGAGAGATACATTTCATTTGATATGTCCTCATTTATTGAGACATATGACATTACTAATATGAATAATGCTTTATACCAAGATAATTTAAATATATTAAGAGGCTAAAAAATAAGCACTTAAGGAGTGGGAAATATCTGTGGTACAAATTTAAGTTAGAAATCACTCTGTAATTTTATTATTCATATATGCAATGACTTTGTTTTAACATATGAGCTAAATCTAATGAAAAGGATAATTTAGTACTTAGAAAGTATAATAAGATGTTGATTGTGTTTTAAATGTACAAGCCATTACAATATTAAAAACTGCCAACTCTATATGAAACACACTGAGAGTTAAACTCAAAAGTATTAATTTTGGAAAGTTTACAGATAGGACTTCAAAGGACTACTTACTTGCTTCATAGGAATGTTGAAATTCCAAAATAGATATTGACCATCCCTAACTTCCTTTTACCCTGCTCTGAGCCAGCATCTATAATTGTGGATTGTAAATTGTCTGAACATCACAACCATGCATAGTTTGAACATGGAAAAAATTAATGTGGAATTTTGCAAGAGTTGCATTTTTGGTGGATCAGTATTTCTTCTCTCTAAAACCAAAATTGTAACCCTATCACCTTCAGACTCTGTGAGAGGATTTGACTTTTTTTGTATCTTCACATGAAGCTTGGGCTGAATTTCAGATGATCAACAACACACCATACATAGTCAAATATTAACTTTACTTGAAGTTGCATAGCTGTGAGAAAATGGACTTATACTATAGACTCCTCTTTATTTCATGATCAGAATAAGGTTCACATTTTGATTATATTTTTCAGTAATATTTGACTGAACAAAGGAATAGCCATGTTTTGTTTCACGCTTCTTTGAAGGACAGACCCATGACTTATCCATTCAGCCAAACTATTCTGAACATGGGCCACAGTTCATAGGGCCATCTAAAGTACTCTTGTATAATGCAATTTTTTTTTCTCTTCTTTTCCTGTAAAATGTCATAACCACCTATTTCTCCACTCTCAAAATGTCCATTTTCAAAAAATTTTAAATCATGTTTGTCTTAAAAAGATGTACCCTTTTAAGACAATAATACCTTTAGTAGCAGAGCCCTCCCTACACCTGTGATTTTTGAATCTTTGGTAACCGTCAAGGTGATTGATACTACAGCGACAAAAATAGTTGTGCAATGATGGAATAATATGAATGAACATATAAATGAGAGTAGTCATTTATTTGATTTGCCAGAAATTACCTAATCCTCTGAAATCTCTACTAACTCCTCTGTGTTACATGTTTTTGTGAACCACCTTCACTCTTTCAGGAAGTCTCATTCACATACTGATGAGGTGGTAGGCATTAAATAAGATGGATGTGCATATATGTTCATCAGTTCAAGGACTCTCCAAGATTAGTACCCTAAATCTTTTTGTGAATCATTTTTTTCTGATTATTTTATTATTCTGTTTTGCTATTCTCAGATCTACCACTCTCCCAGCCTAGTTTCGTTCTTGTTCCTGGTTATTTCACTGGGAATATTCAATAAACAAGACTAAGCTTGTTATCAGTGAGCCATATTCTGGTAGAATATACTAGAAAAATGTGCCCTAATTACACACAGCTAGTAGTAAATTGGACTGTGTCAATACAAAAGAACTAGAAATAATATAAGTAGCTCAGTAGCAAATATAATTTTTAGACAGATAAGTAATTATTACATTGATCAAAATGACACAAACTTTATATGTAAAAAAGAACTGATAGACTGGGCTTTGGTAATTTTTTTTGCTGGTAACACTTCAAAAAAGCTGAGAAAATATTTAATCTACAAAGGTCACGTGGGGATTGTTCAATTGCAGTTCAATTGTTCAATTCAGTACGTCTGAGGTGGGCATTCTGCATTTCTCAAAGTCTGCCAGGTGATGCTGATGCTCGTCTTCTGACTACTGTTATAGCATCAAGGTCCTAATACACTGATTTTCTTTTACAAACTATCTCTAATTTACTTTTAAAAATATACATATCTAGAATATATATCCATATATAACTATTTAATATATATATAACCTATATCTAATATATCCATTATCTGACATAATAAATCTATATTTAATATAGTATAGGTATATTAAGTAATTATTCTAATATATCTCCTACGAAATAATCACAGATCATTTTAATGTTAATAGCAATAATACACATACACAAGAAATAATACATACAACCAACATTCAATGTTAGATTCAATTTCAGATATATGTTTCTTTATTCAGTTTTCACTTATAGTTTTTTTTAGAATGCCATTTTCATTTTTTTTTAAATTTTTTTAACGTTTATTTATTTTTGAGACAGAGAGAGATAGATCATGAACGGGGTGGGTCAGAGAGAGAGGGAGACACAGAATCTGAAACAGGCTCCAGGCTCTGAGCTGTCAGCACAGAGCCCGACGCTGGGCTCGAACTTACTGGCCACGAGATCGTGACCTGAGCCGAAGTCGGATGCCTAGCCGACTGAGCCACCCAGGCGCCCCTCATTTTTTTATATTTTCATGTTTTCCGATAGAGTATGCTGGATTGTAAAATTACAGACAAGATATTCTTCCATTAGTTTCCCTGTAAAAGGTCTTGTATAAAACTACAAGAGAACTATATTAGAAATGTATGTATAATAATCAGTAGAGTGTAGCAGTGATGTAACTGTATGAAAATGTAAATAGCTTAAAGTTCCTTAGACCAGCTTCTCTGCAGTTATTCATCATTCTGGTGATATTTTTACTTTTGTGGTGTCCCCAGAAAATCAGATAGTAGTGATTCCTGGCTCAGCAAGAAACCAGAGCTCCACCTAGGGGTAAAATCCCAGGCTGAGATCTAGAAAGGGAGTGTTGTAGCCTGTAACAAATTACTTTATGCAACTGACAGATAGAAATTGGTGAGGGAATATAAACTTGTATACGAAAAATCATGTTTTACCATTTTATTTTATTATCTTGTACTTTGAAAACAAAATAGATGATCACTACTGCAATGCATTGTTTTTTAAAAAAGAAAAACTCTGTAGTGCACTTGTGATGAACACCAGTATTGTATGTAAGTGTTGAATCACCTGAAGCTAATATGACCATATGTTAATTAACTGGAATTTAAATAAAAACTAAAAACAAAACAAAACAAAAACTTCTCTGTGTAAACTTTTCAAGAAGCAAACTGTTTTTCAAAGTAATTTAAATAATACATCAGAAATGGGTAGTTAGGTTGCAATTTCACAATATTAACAGCAGTAGGGATGCCTGGGTGCCTTATTTGGTTAAATGTCCAACTGTTGATCTCAGCTCAGATCATGATCTCATGTTTTGTGAGATTGAGCCCCTCTTCGGGCTCTGTGCTAACAGTGGGGAGCCTGCTTGGAATTCTCTCTCTCCCTCCCTCTCTGCCTCTCCTCCCCTCAAAATAAATAAACCTTAAAAAAAAAGATAAATTTATAAGTTCTAGAGTTGTCCAGTTTACTAACCTGTTAAATCCTGCTGAAAACTATATCTCATGAAATTTAAATTTTGGGGCCAGGAGCTATTTGTTTAACCTAAAGTCATGTTACGTACAATTCGTATTTTTACTAGATTACCTTGAAGACACAAGTTGTTTCAAGTCTCTTTACATTTGTAGAATTGATCTAGAACACTGTACATTTCTCAGTAGAATTAAATAATCTCAACCTCTCATCTTTGATTAATAGCTAATTAAGTCTTTTTGATAATAGTACCTACTTTGTTTTTACACATACAGTTTATCTGACCAAAACATAATTAGAACCACATTTTCTCCAAGTCATGTAAATTTTCTAAGGTGCTTGGCAGCACCCTGTACCTTGTGGAGTACTCAGTACCTTTTGTTTGATGTTACTGATAAAATCTAAGAAGTAATCCCAGGGCGCCTGGGTGGCTCCGTTGGTTAGGCCTCTGACTTTGGTTCAGGTCATGATCTTGCGGTTTGTGAGTTCAAGCCCGGTGTTGGGCTCTGTGCTGACAGCTCAGAGCCTGGAGCCTGCTTCGGATTCTGTTTCTCCCTCTCTCTTTGCCCCTCCCATGCTCATGCTCTGTCTCTCTCTGTCTCTCAATAATAAACGTTAAAAAAAATGATTAAAAAAATCTAAGAAATAATGCCTTAAAATACCGACTATTAAAACACAGCAAAACTGAAAAACAAATCAGAACTTAAAGTGTACTTCATTCTGTTAACTGAGTATAAAGAATAACAACAACAAAATAGTGGCCTAGAAATCCCAAGACTAGGCTTCTTATTTCTGCTTTTAACTATGCAGCAAATTTCAATGAATGATTCACATACTGGTATGTTGTACCTTTTTCTTGGAAGTTACGTTCCTCATTAGTATATTATATACACTGAGGTACCTGGAGTCAGGAAATCTGTTCAGTCTTTCTTAGTTCATATTTTATAAACTCATTTCACAAAGGAATCAACAATTTGTTTCACCTATTAATGTTCTTTACAAAAAGTGTATTTTGTGTACAATATTTAAACACTGCACTAAGAAGCACATGAGAGCCATTTTATAATGAAGAGATAAATCATTGCAAAAGAGTAGGAAAAAAATGTAGGCTTGGGGAGATACTTTAAGCAATGTCACAAAGCTCTATATCCCTAAGAAATAAGAGGAAAGTATAGAATAGATTATAAGAGTTATCAAGAATACAGGGAGAAGAGGTTTATCATTCAATGCTTTTCTTTCACCAGTAATTCTTATGGTAGAGATACAAGCATTTCCAGACTCTACTGTTAAGGACTAAAACCACAAAACTAATTATAAGCTATTGTGTCTTTGACAGAGAAAAGAAAATCTGAGAAAAAATACAAAACCCCTCTAACTTCTTTAGATACATCCAGAATTAGGTGATTGAGTATTGCTTAAAATTATTAGCTTTAGGTATGAAGCATGAACGATAATGCAGTTCAAATGTATATTTCTAATGTTCTGTTTATATGGTCTGACCCGTAACTGTAGTTTTCAATTGGTTTCAAAAATCTAAAATTTGACCCAATGTTACTATCAAGGAATAATATTTTTAAGCTATTATTTGCTATGAATATCTTGTGCTATATTTCCAAGAAATGTAGAAATTTAGAATGGTAAGATATCACTTAAAGTT
This sequence comes from Prionailurus viverrinus, assembly GCF_022837055.1. Taxonomy (NCBI): domain Eukaryota; kingdom Metazoa; phylum Chordata; class Mammalia; order Carnivora; family Felidae; genus Prionailurus; species Prionailurus viverrinus. The sequence continues at coordinate 162,903,652 of NC_062561.1, forward strand.
CTAAATCTTTACAGGTGCAATTTTCAGCACATAACAGCACATTTTCCTAATGTACTACTGTACGTATTTTTGAAAATATAGACTCATATTTGACTTAGCTCAAATAGAATCACTTTTTATAGTTTTTATAAAAATACTTTATAACATAGAATTCTTTTCAAGTAAATGATATCTATCATCTTATGCTACTCAAGCATATTCTTGTAGGAGACTATGGAACAGCTGGAAAAGTTTGTGAAAAATCAAACCATATGAAAATATTTTAATGAGAATGATTATTTGTGTGGTCCTCTGAAGAATGTTAAAAAGAAAATTTCTCCTTTCATCTTCTTGAATCTTTGTCATATAACTTATCAGACCGCCCCTTGCCCACTCCATTCCCTTCCCATGCTTCATCTCATTTTATCTTACTTCTTTTTTATTTTTCAGGTTTTTATTTAAATTCTAGTTAGTTAGCATACAATGTAATATTAGTTTCAGGTGTAGAATTTAAGGATTCAGTATTTATATACAACACCTAGTGCTCATCACAAGTGCCTTCCTTAATACCCGTCACCCATTTAACCTTGTTTTAGATTTTGATAAAGAGGAGGAAAGCCACCTTTATCAACCACCTTCATATTGGTCAAAAGTATTTGTAGAATTCTCCAACACATGTCCAAAAACAAATTTATAAACCTAGGAGACTCAAGGGACTCTCACCACTTTCCCACCTTTCCACCCTTGCCACAAGCAGAAATATTTATGTACAATATGTGTGTACAGCTTTCTTTGTTTAACTTAATTACCATTTCCATTCAGATTTATTTGGGCTCTTAGGAAGCAATGACAATAGGGAAATGGGAGCGTCTAACGTTAGTGAAATTTAAAATGGCTAAGCTTCAATTTCTGCCTTTTCTCAGTACTTTGTTTATATCCTGAATAGTCGACTGACTACCCAAAACAGCTGTTTTCCTGACACAAAGGTCAGGGAAGCTGTACGAATCACAGTAAGTGATGACAAAACCGCATGTAGTTCCACCTGCTAATTTGTCCTTTTTTATTTTATTTTATTTTTTCGACTTCAACTTCGTTTTCAGTTATCTTGTCTTTGAGGTCTTTATTTTTCCTTTCTCTAAAAGACGCTGAATCTGAAGACTTTAATGGTGTTTCTTTTCAGCCCTATTATTTCCATATATATATATATATATATGTATATATTTCCATATATATATGGATATATATATTATATATATCCATATATATAATTTATATAAATTTTATATATATATAAATTATATATATAAATTTTATATATATATAAAATCCATATATATATATAAATTTATTATTTCCATATATATATGTATATATTTCCATATATATATGGATATATATATATTATATATATCCATATATATATATAAAATTTAGGTAAAAATGTCAAAGGAATAATATGATTTAGCTGCATTAATAAAATGAATGTATTGGGTGGTTTAGTCGGTTAAGTGTCTGACTCTTGATCTCAGCTCAGGTCTTGATCTCAGGGTCATGAGTTCAAGCCCCACATTGGAGTCTGTGCTGGGTATAAAGCCTACTTACAAAACAAAAAAAGAATAGAATGAATAGACCATAATGTGAAAAGTTATTTTAGGGTTCAGCACTAAATTATGCTTTACATGAGCAGTTAAAAATATCTATGTTAATAATGACAAATTATATTAAATGTATAAGCTTTCTTTCCCTACATTCATGAAAATTTAATGTTAAATCCTGGAAAGTAAAACATTTTCTTAAATTGAAATATTCTTATTTTAGAATCTGAGGAAATACAATTCTTTTTTTAAAACTTTTATATTTATTTATTTTTGAGACAGACAGAGAGAGAGAGAACATGAGCAGGGGAGGGGCACAGAGAGAGAGAGAGAGACACAGAACCTAGGCTCCAAGCTCCAACCTCTTAGCAAAGAGCCAGACGTGGGGCTCAAACTCATGGACTGTGAGATAATGACCTGAGCCAAAGTCAGACACTTAACCAACTGAGCCACCGAAGCACCCCATGGAAATATATTTCTTTATATATGCCTAGGTACAAGAGAACGACCCCGTGTTGTTTTTTTTTTTTTTTTTTTTTTTTTTTGCTAGGAGTATTAATAGACCAATGAAAAGAAAATGAGAATTGGACCTGGAAACCATTGATTTGAGTTTTAGTTCTACCACTTACCAGCTATGTGATTTCATGGACAAGATCTGTTCTCCATGGATTTGGTTCAAGTATAAAAAGGAACTGATATGTCAATAATACTTTCCCTACCCACATTAATAAAGTGCATTTAAATTAATATATGTATAAGTACTAAGTATACTTGGAAGTGGCATACCACTGTTTTTTTTTTATCAGAATATGAAAACTTATGGGAATGTAGTTAGGACTGAAACATAAGTCAATAGGTAGAAGGAGATAATTTTGAAATCACAGAGTAGCAAAAAACCAAACTGGGATAGAATCATAACTGAACTCTCATATAGGAAAGTTTAGTTTGGCAGCTGGTTAAGAGACTTAGCAGGAGGTCTTCAATCATGGCCAACCTGTTAATTACACCTAGCTAACAATGCCCTGTGTGATAGAATAATAAGGGATTTATGGATGGTCTGGTTTTGTACTGGCCATTTATTATTTTTTTCAATGTTTTTCAGCCTTGTAAAACTTGCTGCAATAAATTTCCAAGTTTGTTTCATAAATTTATCTGAGGACAGTAACAGTGTTCACCAATTAGTCCAGTATGATAGAATAAGAACACACTAGTAATTGTCACCATATCCAGTCTCTTCTTAAATGTTTGCATTCTGCTTTGCCAAAAGGCTAGTTAGAGGAAGCTTGCTTTGATCTCATGATTCCTATCTTACTCCTTAGAAAGACACTGAAACATCATCTGGATATTTGCTCAGAAAAGGTAAATTATAAACCAATGTCCTGGTACACTTTTTTGTTTGCTTCAGATTTTTCAAGGTCTCTTTGACCTAGATTTAGAATATGCCTGAGGTTTCCATGCCGCTTACCTCTCATGGTCAGTTAGCACACAATACTGATAATCAAGAACTATAACATTGTTGATAAAATTGGTACAAATGGTCACCTCATTTTTCAATTTACTGATCGGTTATGACAACGACTTTTTAAATCTTTCTTTTATATTATGTACTTCTCATGATTTCTTTAAAATTTGAGCTCAAGGTGATCCCTTTGGCATATACGTATTAATTAGGGAGATTTAAATTTGTTATACACTTATTTATAGGCTTACCCAGTGGTCCTTTTAGGAAAATCTACAGAGAAAATTATAGATATAGTCATAACTATGACCTGCTTATGGCCTTAGAGTGAAGTTACATCTGGGAAATTTTTATTAACATAAAAATTCCAAGTTATTGCAGAATCAATTCTCCTCAGATTTTAAAAAGTTAATGTAGATATTTCTTAAGCATCATCAAACTGTAATTGTGGCACTAAAATGTATTTTTGTAGAGAGCTGGCACTGTATATAAGACATTAGAATTTGCTTTTTTGGTAACGATTTAACTTTCATTGGCCATCTAGGGAATGGAACAAAATTCCTTACTCTGAAGGAGTTTGGCCAATGCCATTCAATTCACAATATATCTATGCTTTATGTCAATTTTGCCATCTGTGTTTTCTGTTTATGATCACTCAAAAACTTATTGGTTTAGTCATCTACTCTTGTTCATATAAATAAAACTAAAAGATGGAAAATATAATAACTAAAAATTTCAAAAAGAAACACCATGAAACCTATAAATCCCTATACACAAGCAATGATATTACACTACATATTGATAAATTTGGAGATATCATCAAAAATGTATTACTTATTACTAATCTTCTGAGAATGACTTAGTCTAAACCCCAGGAAAATTGAATTTTTTAATAGTACCCAGTGGAATTCCAACAAAATGTCCTTTTTCTCAAGTGTAGAAAGGAGAAGAGTTACACGTTGCCAAATTTTCTATAATTCTAAACTTTTACAAATGTGTTAAGTTGCTATCTCCTAGCAGTTGGACACTACTGAACATAACCTAAGCTCTAAGATCTAAGTCCAACAGAGAAATTGTGCTCTGGAGTCTAGTGTAGTGTGCCCATAGATGTTACAATCAACAATGAAACGGGGACTCAAATTCCCACAAACTTTCTCATCAAAATACCAAAAACATTATGACTGTTATTTAAAACTGAACATCTAAGTCTCCATATGAAAGAAAGGCAGTGTGCAGAATGTGACCCTCTTGATGTTCATAGTTCCATCCCCTGGCTCTTGTGTGAGAAAAAAGGAGAGGAAGTGAGTATAGGGGGGAAATAGGAAAGACCAAGTATAAACAAATACTTTAAATAATAGTAATTCCTGGCATATTTGTCTCACTTTCTCTAGACATAGTTGCAATTATATCATCTTGTGGTTGGAGGCAACCTTGACATGCATCTGATCTCAGTACATCAAAGTCTTTTCATATTATGTATTTTTATAAAAGTTGTCAGATGTGATTGGAGGGAAGGCACACTGGAGAAAGAGTAATAATATCTCACTTTTAGTATATGAGGTCATGCAAAGTCACTTTATCTTTCTGAGTCTTACTTATCACATTGGTAAAACAATAAGAGAAAGGATATAAATACACACAGTTATCTAGACTGTTTTGAAGGAGCCAGTGAAAATATTTTGAAATCCCAGAGTGCTATCCAAATATGAAATGCAATGATTATTTTCCTTCACTTGCAGCAGAACTAAGAATTAAAACTTCAGGACGTCAACTATAAATTTAGTTAGCTAAAGCAAGAAGCTTTCTTGTGTTTTTAGATTCAGAAAAGACCCAGAGAAAGAAAGGACACTTTTAAAAGGAAATGATGAAAGTAACATTGCTTAAGCAGACATTCACAAAGAGAAACAGGTTAAATAAGATATTCTACCCAATTACTGGAGCTATGTGGGGGCTGGGGATTAGCTGTTTCAGGATGAAAGAAAGATAAAAATACATTTTGAAAAACAATGAAATTGGGGGTTGAAGTTACAAAATGTTCTAACTGCTGGAAATAAAGAACTGATACTGTGGTTAACATTGAACATTAAAAAGAAAAGTTTGAATTTTTTCAGAAACATAGTGTCCTTGGAAAAAATAATGTCATGATGTATCAATACACATTTACACAGTAATGTTTCCTTTCTTTGTGGAAAATAAGCCTCAAAACTGGATGTTTTTATAGTAACAAGGGGTTTTGCTGCAGACCTGCACAGACATTTTGAGACTTGACCAGAGAAGAAAACAGAGAACACAGCCTTGGCATGGTTAAGCATGGCTGAGTGAAGGCTATTGATGAAAAGAGTAGGTAAAATTAAGTATGATATTTATTTGAATCAAATATTTTCTTCAATACAGTAAAAGGACAAGTTGGGATTTTGTTTGAAAAATATTTTATACAAAGTAGTACTTAGAGGGTAACTAAGATGAGCAATAAGCTATGCCAAACACTGTGAAATGTATGCTGTTTTCTTCTTTTTCTTAATCAAGATAAAATTGACATATAACATTGTATGTGTTTAAGGTACAAAATAATTATCACTAGACCATTCACCAATACCGCTGTCATGTCACATAATTACCTTTTCTTTCTGTGTTGAAAACATATTTCTCTGCTATACCTAAACTTAAAAAAAAATTTTTTTTTAATGTTTATTTATTCTTGACAGAGAGAGAGAGAGAGAGACAGAGCATGAGTAGGAGAGGGGCAGAGAGAGAGGGATACACAGAATCCGAAGCAGGCTCCAGGGTCTGAGCTGTCAGCACAGAGCCCAACGCAGGGCTCGAACTCACAGACCATGAGATCATGACCCGAGCTGAAGTCGGACGTGCAACCGACTGAGCCACCCAGGCGCCCCCCTAAACTCTTAAATGCCCATAAGCAAGCCATTGTTTTTTTTAAAGTTTTTATCATTATTTTAAGAATTTCCATCTTATTGGCATATTTTCTGATTATTAATTCTGACCAGCACTGGGTACTTCTGAAAGTTATTTTTGCTCTTGTTAGGTTCCTGTGACTCAGAACAAGTGATCAGACTGTTCTTAAAGAAAGACTTTTATCTTGGTTCAGAGCTGCCTTCAACTTCTTACAACTCAGTAACCTTGGTTATGTAATTTATTCTCCCTTTATATCACTCTCCTTTTCTATATAATAGTGGAAATAATCATATATACTATAAATTTGTTATAATAATTACATTTATGTTACACAGCATATGGCACCTCCAAATCATTCTATTTTTATTAAAATTAGAGATTAGTGAAAATGTTAATAAAGTGGAATAAAAAAGATATTAAATTTGGGGCACCAGGGTGGCTCAGTCAGTTGGGCATCTGACTCAGGTCATGAGCTCAGGTCATGATCTCATGGTTCGTAAGTTCGAGCTCCACATCGGGCTCTGTGCTAACAGCTCAGAGCCTAAAGCCTGCTTCAGATTCTGTGTCTCCCTCTGTCTCTATCCCTCCCTGACTAGTGCTCTGTCTCTGTCTCTCAAATAAATGTAAAAAAAAAATAGGTATTATTAAAAGTAGGTTATGCTCTGGCAAGATAGCAATTAATTCTTATTACTTTTTAAGGCTGATAATAATTTTGCACATTTCCCATGTCGACATTTTACTTTTATAAATACATAAAAATTAAAAAATATATTTGATATTCAAACTCAAATTCACAACTGTTTTTATAAACGGCCTTTTTTTTGCAAATCTTTCAATGTATTGATATGAGAATCATCTCTTATAAACATAAATCAATGTTTATGTTTTTCCCTCAATCTTTCAGATATTCTTAGGCATTAATAATCATCTGATTGTGGTGTGTCTGGATTTTTCTTGGGTGCCTTCTTGGGTAAGAGAGATGTACAGTTTCTGGGAGGTGACAAACTTTATCAGTTTTGTTTACTTTTCAATATCAAAACAAATTTATGTAATAACTCAATTTAAATTATAGCTTTAGGTAGTGTATGAAACTGTTTCCAACAGTGGTAATAGGAGAAGGATATTGGTGAAGTGAGTGAACAAAATTGGAGAATAAATAAATCATATGTAGATCCAAATATTAAGGTGGCATTCTCTCTAAGACTTAGATATTTAGAACTATCTCATGTAAGAAGCAGGAGTTTTTATTTTATTTTATTTTTATCTTGAAGTGTAATGCCATTAAAGAAACGATCAGTAATTTATAGGAAGCATGGCCATTTTGAGTAGTTTATAAGGAAATATTTTGGTTTTAAACAAACATCAAGGGAAAATGAATTGCCTATCTTTGAAAGCAGTGGCTAATTATCTGCTTAATGAAAGCTACATTATAATTTTTGTCACTTTTTCCTCTTTATTTTTTTTATTTTGGAATGAATAGAAAGACTGTTTGGGTTAACATCTGTGTCTTTACTTTAGCTGTAATATTTAATAACCCATCTAGGACTTAATTCCATGTAGCCTTCATTAAAATCATTTTACACCACCTATTTAGCTATTGTAAGGCTAGAAACCTTTCTCTGATTATACTAAAATATAAGTTCCAGTGGCACAAGAATATTTTCATGGTAAACCTATATTATACCTATTAAATTAGAAGGAATCCACCATCTTGCTACCCAAAATAAATACAGTCATTAATTTAAAAAGTATCATTTTGTCAAAATTTACAAAATGAACATTAAGAAGTTTTTAAGGAAAAATGTTCACATGGTAAGTCATTCTAACACAAGTATGAAGCCATCCCTGCCAAATATTTTCAATACTTAAAATAAGATTTTGTTTGTTTCTAATAGCTTAAACCTTGGAAAATATATGTCTTAGAATTACAAAATGAAAGAATGAAATCTTGCCATTTGCAACAATGTGGGTGGAACTAGAGTGTATTATGCTATACGAAATAAGTCCAAGAAAGGCAAATATATGATTTCACTCATATATAGAATTTAAGAAACAAAACAGATGAACATAAGGGAAGGAAAGGAAAAAAATAAGATAAAAACAGGCAGGCAAAGAGTTTAAGAGACTCTTAAATACAGAGAACAAACTGAGGGTTGCAGGAGGGCAGGTAGATGGAGGATGGGCTAAATGGTTGGTGGGCAATAAGGAAGGCACTTGTTGGGATGAGCATTGGGTGTTACATGTAAGTAATGGATCACTGAAACCCATACTACACTATGTATTAACTAACTTGAATTTAAACAAATAAAGTAAAATAAAAAATAAAAATAAAAATAAATAAAAGTAAGAAAAACAGACTAAAACTCCTGTCAACATACACGACACATTAGTGAGGTGGGAGGTGATGGTCCTCGAACAAAAATGTACCATAAAAGACTCTTAACAATAGAGAACAGATTGAGGGGTTGATGGAGGGAGTTAGGTGAGAGATGGGCTAGATGGGTGATTGGTACTATGATTAGTGTGTGTGTGTGTGTGTGTGTGTGTGTGTGTGTGTGTTTTAACTTATTCTTGACACACTTACCCAAGGTCTACAATATGAGTACTACTTCACTCTCTTTTCACCAATGAGATTGTCTCTCTCTGGGCTCTAAATAAAAACCAAAACAAATAAACAACCAAACCAAAACAAAACAAAACAAACAAACACCAACAATAAAAAAAAAAAAAAAAAAAAAAAACTCTTCCCTTTACTATTAATAGGAAGGCCCAGCAATAAACTGGGATTTTCTGGAGGAGTCAGCTTTCTCTACTGCTTGCTGTACCAAACTTCTTTCACTAACCTGCCAGATGCTGTTAGAGTGCAAAATCTCCACCATTATTCATGTTCTGCCACAATTTTCTAATCGGTTGGAGTTGAACCTCTTTGAGGATTTTTCAGTTATTAAAAAAAATTCTATGATTAAAATTTTAAACTACTTTGACAGATTGCCTAAGTTAGACAAGGACAGAAAATGAGTTTTCATGGAAGTGCCCATGCCTGTGTAATGGACTGATTATCAATGTATTTCTTATATTTGTACCTGACCAGTTGAGCCAATATCCTGTGCCCTCTGAAGGAATTGATTTCTTTACAAAAGATATATTTAAATCAAAGAAGATCTGTCATTTCTCAACTAAATATTTGAGATTGTTTTGCTGATAACTTAATTGTTGATGACAATGCCATATAGGTTTTGAAATCTGGAGTAACATACTCCTTCTCTGATATGAGTAAGATTTTTCTCACCCTGACACTGTCATTTCCCCTGAAATATCTCAGAGCTGTGCTGCTTTGATATGTAAATAACAGCACCTTGTATCTGATGCTGAATAGAGTATTTTAAATTCAGATTTTTATATTATTTATCTGTGTTCTACTCTACATAGTGAAATATTTTTATTTTTGGTCAATTTATAAGTGTCTAAAGTTTGACACTTGAAATATTGAAAGCAACCACATTAATGGAGATTTTTGTACAAACACAAACACATTAATACAGTAGGAAAGCAGGCTTTAAGCCAGTTTGTTGCAAGGAAGGCATCATTTTCCTGAAAACAAATGGTGTATTCAGCTGCCATCATAGTGACAGTACAAACAGCTAAAAGACAGAATTATTGCTAAGAGTTCCACTTTATTTGTTAATTATTGAAAGGAAATTCACTGTGATAACATCAAGAAATGTAGGGTTTTGAATTTTTATTTTCCTAAAATAAATAGCTACATAAAGCAGAACTGAGCATTCATGTCACCAGTTGTGTTTATTTTAATAAGTAGAAAAATAAATTGTGACAATTTAAAAATAATTTGTATTTAATTTTATTCATAAGTTTTCCACTTAGGAAAAAGTCCATTTCTAGAGATACAAAATTCAAATATTTGCACTTTTTATTTCTCAGCTACACAACTGAAGAAAGCCTAAAAAAATCATTTTCCTGGTCATATGCTATTTTATTCTCTATCCAACTGGAAGTGAAATGACTTGGCAGGAGATAAGATGTCAGAGTTAAGGAAAATGCATAGTGTAGTGGTTTTCTCTGGCTTCTCTGAATACAGTGTTCAATCCATGAGTTAGCAGGTTTATTTGTTATCCTTCCTTATTTTTAGTCCATCGGGCTTGAAATCAAATTATTTTCAAGTTTGTTTCTTGCTCTTTCTATTTTAAAATGGAATATTTCTAAATTTCTTCAGGGTATTTTGTCTCAGTTTTTCATTCTATTCAATTACAACCCTTGAGCCTGGAGTATATAGAAAAATGTTAGTGTGTACATGATCATAATGACACACATTCCTGTATAAACACAGAGTAAGCTGAGTGAAGGAAGAGTGTTGTTCAACCAACTTGGTGAGCCATGGTTTATAGTTTGTTGTGCCAGAGTCTTGCAGAAGTTAAGCTACACTTCAGGTAACACAGATTAATTTTGTATTTATATGAAATCCAAGAGATGAAACTGGAACAAATGGATTTTTGCCTGCTTCCAATATATAACAACAACAACAACAACAAATATCTCTATTTGTGTTATATATATTGTGTGTATGTATATATGTATGTATGTATGTGTGTATGTATATATATATAGTTTATAATGCATAATTATTGCTGTTTATTTGCTTTATTATATTATTAAGGACACCAGGCTTTTCTCAGAGGCATCCTAAGGTGTAATACTTGTTAATCAGTTCATTTCTTTTTTTTTATTTAAATTTTTCTTTAATTTATGTTCTTATTTTATTTTTGAGAGAAAGAGAGAGAAAGAGTGTGTGAGCAGGGGAGGGGCAGAGAGAGGGGGAGACACAGAATCCGAAGCAGGCTCCAGGCTCTGAGCTGTCAGCACAGAGCCCGATGCAGGGCTTGAACCCACAAACTGTGAGATCATGACCTGAGCCGAAGTCAGACATTTAACTGACTGAGCCACCCAGGCACCCCTAATCAATTCATTTCTAAGGGAGTTATAGATTAATTGGACCTAGCTCTCTAAGTAAAAGAAGTAAATCTCCAGTTTTAAACAATGACACATGCATGAAATAATCTATTTTGACGGATAGTTCTCCTGAGAATATTGCAAACTCAAAGTCTTTTGTGTAGAGGTTAGTTAACTTTCTTATGTACAATGTAAAGCCAGAAGACATTATCAAATATGCCTTTGTTCCATAGTTTCTGCTTTTCCTCCCTCCAGTTTCTTTTTGTTTGTTTGTTTTATTTTGAGACAGACTGAGAGAGAGAGAGAGAGAGAGAGAGAGCATGAGCAAGGGAGGGGCAGAGGGAGAGGGAGAGAGAGAATCACAAGCTGACTCCATGCTGTCAGCATATGGAGCCCAATGTGGGGCTCAATCTCACGAACCATGAGACCATGACCTGAACCGAAATCAAGAGTCAGATGCTTAGCTGACTGAGTCACCCAGGTGCCCCCTTCCCTCCAGTTTCATCATCTATGTAGGAGCTTTTCAAATCTGACAGTAAAACAGACTTATTCAAAATTTAAATGGTAAGATACAGATGCCCTGAGATCAACACTTTAGCAATCAATGGCTTAAGATGCTGTCCAGGAAACTAGGGGAGAAAGTGAATTCTGTGATCAAATATGTGTGAGAAAATTTGAAGGGGGAATTAAATATTTATTTTGATTTCTTATATAAATATTAATTGTCATTTTCATGATAAATAATTTTTGAATTTTTAATGGGTCTAATACAGCATCTTCCCCCAACCCCAGAATGCCTATAGATATATTGAAAATATTTATCAGGGTTCTCATTAATTCTATGGCCACTAGTAATACAGAGTCTTCCCTGTTTTTCTCTTTGAGGAAACATTTACCTAATCACAGAACCCAATTATTTTCACCGGCCACAAACCTTTTAAGTGCTTAGATAAAGTTCTGTTATATTTCCTCTATTACCTACTAGGGCATTATATTCAATGTCTTGAGAGACATGATGAGATTCATTTAATCTATCCATGACTCAAAAACATTTCTAGTCTGTGTTTTTTGTTAGCTGCAGTGTTGTTAGCAGGCTAAGTACATGTATTAAGGCAATTTCAGTAAATATAAATTTTCAACATATATAGCATCTGGTATTTAGACATAAACAGATGGCTCAAGTACAGATGTTTTCAGATATTGGCTACTATTCCATTGTAGATCATAAATCATGGTTACACTAAAGACTCTTAAGCTAAAGAAGATGGATGTAAAGTTTTCTTACCAATCAGGAGGACTTTAATGGCAAGTAAAAAAAAAAAAAAAAAGAAAAAGGGAAAACAAAAACAGCTAAATCTCTATTTATTTAACTAGCTAGTTTTCCCATACCATTTGATTACACTCAAAAGCTGTATAAAGGACAAATTAGCAAATCAAATACATCCTTACAATAGATAATGAGGGTACGCATAATAAACTTAACTAATATTTATTCTAACCTTTCTATATGCCAGTCATATTTTTTCTAAGTTACAGAAACAGATCCATAGATCTATATTCCAGAGTTAACTGTGCTGTAAAGAGATGGACTATATAATGTGACTTCCAAAAAAAAAAGGCTTATAAATCATAATTTGCGTGTTTCATTAACTGCCTATGTGACTGCCCTTATAGAAATCAGAACAAAGGATGGATGATTGGATGGCAGAGATTCTCTGATGGTAGACAAACACTGGCATAGGAATGTCTTAAAGTTCTGTTAAGACCTTTGGTTTTACAAGGGATTCAAACATGATTTAGATGACATTATTTTTCAATTTTCAGAGCATCTTTATGAACTTAGTGTTTTCCCCCATCTCACATTTCTAACCATTATAACCTCAAATATCTTAATGACACTTAAAGGATCTGGTAACACCAGATCTTTGACATTCATAAGGTATGTTTCCAAAGGTTTTGATGAATATGAGGTCAAAGAGGGCACTCTAAGACTTTGGCAAAAATCATGCCTCCAGGCTTAGTGCCAGAACCTCCTTAGCAATTCCTTTACTTACTTCTCAAGCATTCGCATTTCTACGAACTTATTATACCCACCACACTAGAAAAGTTTTCATTGCAATGCATATTCTGGGCAGTAGGTTTGATTTAAAGATCAGCTGCCTAAACTCTCAGTAAGCTTATGCCTGCATTACTAAGTACACAAATTTTGGAAATACAAAGTTGGTGAAACTACAAATTTGTGGGGGGCTGGGAAGAAAGCTCTCAAGCATAGTTGATATAAGTGGCAAACTAGCAGCTACTGGTTCAAAACAAGGTCACAGGAAAGTTTCCTTGGAATTCATAATAACTTAAAAAGCATTAACTTGGAGGCTTTGAATAAAAATCTATATTCCTGGTATCTTGTGAAAAACATCTGGACACACGGGTATGTTTTCCTATGGTTTGAAATAAGTAATCTTTGCCCCCTAGGTGTGACATTTATTGTCCTTTCACCCATTTAACCCACCTGTTACTGTAATACCTGACCCAGGTCAGTCATTTGGTGACCTGCTTGTCTCCGTGAGTGTCTAAGGGTAGTGACTAACTGTGTTCTCATTATTACATTAGGTGCATCTCCACCCTCAGGTCTGCCCCCGGTCTTGGCCCAACATGTGTGGCATTCTCATTATAAACTCATTTTCTCTTCCTTCTCTTCTCAACTATTGTCTCATGTTGAACCAGTCTATAAATGATAATCTTACAAAAAGGGGCATGCTACTTCTGATGTTAAAGTGCACACCAGTGATAGTCACAGTACTTTTTTTTTTCAACATTTATTTTTTTTTTCAACATTTATTTATTTTTGGGACAGAGAGAGACAGAGCGTGAACGGGGGTGGGGCAGAGAGAGAGAGGGAGACACAGAATCGGAAACAGGCTCCAGGCTCTGAGCTGTCAGCCCAGAGCCCGACGCGGGGCTCGAAGTCACGGACCGCCAGATCGTGACCTGGCTGAAGTCGGACGCTTAACCGACTGCGCCACCCAGGCGCCCCACAGTACTTTTTAACATATTACGGTTGAACTACTTACTTCTCTTTTCTCATTGTTCATACACCATTGACCACTTCCACTAAAGGGGAGCTGACAGAATACAGAGTATTGCCCTAATAGGTTATTTGTATTTATTTTGCTTTAGTTCATAGAAATTCTTAGGTTTCCATCAGCAAGAAATCTCAACATGAAGATATGATTTCACTGGTGTAGCAATTAAAAGGCATAAATGGAAAATTGGCATCTAGCTGAGTAGACTGGCTCCAACATTAAGCATATCATGCTGCCTAATATGAAATGTCTGTATCAGAGAAGGAGGTAATTAATTCATCAACACAATAGGCTAGAAGAAAACCCATTGTGTTAATTGACCTCATAAATGAAAATCAATGCCTTCTTATTCCCTACCACATCCTTGGACCCATGATCTTCATGTTGATGAAATAACAAATACCTTCACATGCATTGCTGCACACCAAACACAGAGCAGTACTTTCATTACTTATTACCTCAAACAGACACAGAATCCTTCCCTGAACTGCACATCTTGAAAACCATCTTTCTGAGAAACAAAAATAAAAAAAACCAACATTTCAGGAAAAAAAAAAGTGGAGACAGTGAGCTTAACCCACAGATTCCAAACATTCTGTGTTAGAACTTGATGCCGTTATTTCTTACATCCTCTTTTTCCTCAAAGAGATCAATGTCTTTAAGCAGCTCTTTCACATGCACATTCATGCTTATTTTATTAGTTAGATACAAATCCCTGATGGGAAAAAAAGCAGCAGGACGAGGTAACTGTGAGAAATTCATTTTTCCTGAGTAATACTGAGATCCCATATAGTAGGTATGTGGGTACGCTGGCCTTCAGCAAATATTTTCAGGAGGTGACTATTTATCTATCTATTGATCTATCAATTGATTGATGTATACACACCAACTTGCTGTATCTCTGTGGGGAAATTCATGTCTGGCCTTCAACACAGAAGTATATGGCCAACCATCTATCTATATCTACATATCTATATCTATATATCTATATCTATATCTATATCTATCTATCTATCTATCTATATCATCTATATCTATATCTATCTATATCTATATTATCTATATCTATATCTGATTTATATCTATCTATGTAATATTTTCCCCCAGAGTAATATCATTATGCAAAGAAAGCGTCTGGTTCTGGAATCAGAAGAGCTAGTCTCTTTATTTACCTGCCATAGATCTTGGATTGTTTAAGTTTGAAAGAGGACAAGTTAATGACATTTACAGAGCTATATTAATCAAATAACTATATACAAAAATAAATGCCAACATAAGTCTCTAATAGTAGATGATAGTAATTAGTAATTAGCTAATACCTTACTGTATGAGTCCCTTGATTTTTTTGTAACACTTGATCCCTATACATACCCCAGATTCCTGCAATCCTCAGACTGAATCAGACTGGTTCTCCACTGAGCATTTTACCATAGAAGAAATGCATATGACATCTTTTATTGTGCTAAGTTAACTCCCAGCCTAAAGTGAATGAGTTGGTGCTGAGAAAATACTAGCCTCCTGTTTTATCCTAAGTGAGATATAAGAATGAAAGTAAGAATAAGAACAAGAATAAATAATAATAAAAAAAATAATTATGAGGTCAGAGTGCCTGCCCTCTGACAGCAATTTTATAAATCTATTACCTGTAATCCTCAAAAGCACTATCAAGTAAGATTTATATCTTTGGCGAAAGACACATCAAAAGTAATTGCTGGTGTAGAGCACAAGGTCAAATTTGTCACTCTCCAATGCCTGTCTAAAGACTTTCAGTTACACAACTACCTCTCTAGTTTTGGAGACACAAGACTTAACTGAACAGGGAATACTGAAAAAGATGTCATAATCCAGTGGTAGTTAGTAGGGGGCATTTAAGAATGTTCTCATATAGGGGCACCTGGGTGGCTCAGTGGGTTAAGCATCCGACTTCGGCTCAGGTCATGATCTCACAATTCCTGAGTTTGAGCCCTGCATTGCTGCTGTCAGGACAGAGCACTCTTCGAATCTTCTGTCTCTCTCCCTTTCTGCCTCTCACTCACTCGTGCTCCCTCTCTCTCAAAGTGGATAAACATTAAAAAAAAAGAATGTTCTCATACACATCACTAACTGATCATCCACTTGGACAACAAAACAGGCTGGGATAACACATTGTATACCATAAGCAAACCATGAAAATATTTGAAGCAATTGTTTGAATGATTCTAGAATGAAACACACAATTATCTTTTGTAGTAGAATTACACTAGCTTTTCTAACCGCATTAATAAAGGTTTATTTCTTACTTTTATCAAGTCTAAAGCAATTCAGATAGCCTTTCTTTTTCTTGTAACTTGAATGTAATTGGCAGGGAAGGTAGGAATAGAAGATGCATATTAGTTTTTAGTTGACACAAGTCACTTCCTCTTGTAGTCTATTGGCCAGATCTATTGGCCAGAACCAACCTAATTGCCAGAGAGACTAGAACATTTTGATCTGCATATGAATATTTTGTGTGTTACATACTTCATACCACACTTTGGTTTCTGTTTAGGTGTTTATTTCATGAGAAAATGTCTTTATACCAAATTATGTAAACAACCAGACCGTTTATTATTTTAAAGCTAAAAGCTATTTATTGTCACTACAGATGCTATGGTTTGTGCATTTCCCTTACAATTGAGAAACCCAGATCTTACTCACAGGCTTTATTTTTTCCTAAGTCATCAAACCATTGCAATACAATACAACCATCTGCAATACAATGCAGATCAGTATGGTGGCTATATTGAAACAACAACATAACATGGTATTTCCTGGGATTCTGAATGATAGGGCATTATCTCCTTATTGTCCATGCAACTACATTATATAAAGCATTCCATTATTCCACAGAGTTGTTTCTAATAAGATACCTCAGTATTGAAATGTGAGACCTGAGTGGGCATCTGGGTTAGCTCAGTCTGTGAAGAGCTTGACTCTTGATTTCAGCTCAGGTCATGATCTCATGGTTTGTGAGTTCAAGCCCCACATCCAGCTTTGTGCTGACAACACGGAATCTGCTTGGGATTCTCTCTCCCTCTCTCTCTCTCTCTGCCCCTCCTGTGTTTGTGCTCCTTCTCTCTCTCTCTCTCTCTCTCTCTCTCTCTCAGTCTCTGTCTCTCTGTCTCTCTCTCTCCCCCCTTGTAAAGAAAGAAAGAAAGAAAGAAAGAAAGAAAGAAAGAAAGAAAAGAAAAGAACAGAAAGGAAAAGAAAAGAAAAGAAAAGAAAAGAAAAGAAAAGAAAAGAAAAGAAAAGAAAAAATTTCTTAAAAAAAAGAAAAAGAAATGTGAGACCTGAATGACCCAAACTTTTTTGATTAAAAATTCTAATCGGGGCACCTGGGTGGCTCAGTCAGTTAAGTGTTTGACTCTCGATTTCACCTCAGGTTATGATCTCATGGTCATGTGATCAAGCCCTGCATCAGGCTCTGTGCTAGATGTGGAGCCTGCTTGGGATTCTGTCTCTCTCCATGTCCCTTTGTCCCTCCCTCACTCACATGTATGTGCATGCACACGCTCTCTCTCTCTCTCTCTCTCTCTCTCTCTCAAGAATAAATAAATAAATAATTGTTATCAGGATTGAATTCAGACTCTATGAAACAAATTCAACTATATATATATATATATATATATATATATATGACATAACGTCACATAAGAAAGTACAGAAAAAGTATTTCACCTAAGTAATTTTTGGGTAACAGTTTTGCTTGGATACTGTAAGGAAAATGACTAAAAGATGTATAAAAGAACTATACATCACCTTGTACTCTAGTTGGTAAGTTAGTTTCCCATATAATGTGTACTGATATTTAGAAACCAATGTGTGTATATACCAGGGTGGAACAAATAAGTAAAATGTAGATAATGGCAGCCAGGTTTCTTACTCTTAGAGAAATAAGCTAGAGAGAGAAAGAGGCAGAAAGAGAGGGGGGAGAGAGAGAGAGGGTGAAAGAACTGGAGTAAGCCTAGAATGAACTATGTGGGGCTAGATGAGAGTTAGAGTTATCTGTATGAACTCTTGTTTTTTTTAAATATATAATACACATATAAGTAGAGCAGAAATAAAATAAATCTGTATATATATATATATATATATGTATATGTATATGTATATGTGTATATATATATATATTAGTATAACCCACCCCACACCCCATGTTGGAATTATGCCCAGGAACCCACAAGAGGCCTTAGATTCTAATGACCTCTGAAAAGATCTTCAAATCAGGTCACATTGTGAGTAACTGGGGGTTAGGACCTCAGCAAATGAATTGTGAGGGGACATGATTCAGCTCATGACACCTATTCAGGTGCAATACACCATCAAAGATTTTCCCTTATCCTCAGCCTGTGTGTGTGTGTGTGTGTGTGTGTGTGTGTGTGTGTGTGTGTTTGTGCATTATTTAGGTTATTTTAAGAGAGGGTGAGTGAGTACAAAGTCAAGCTGGGACAGAATGTATGGTTCTCACATATTCTCCTCCTTAATAGTTGCTTTTAAGAAATTATCAGCCTAAAAACTTAGTTTTAAAAAAAATCTCTGAAAACTTAAAAAATGCATTAAACTGGAAGGCAACAGAAATCTTTCTATGGGAGCATAATTCTGTTTGATTAGCTCTTACCAAAGACAAACTTAGCAACAAAAATTTACCACTTTCCATTCTGGCAGTGACTCAGCATACTATCATTTATAATAAAGGCAAATTGCCTACTAATTCCATATATTATACATGGTCATAGAAATCCAAAGGCAAAGTTTGTCTTCCTGTTTCCTTATAATAAAAATTCATTTCCATCTGCGCCCCAGGAAGGCAGAGTTTCCACTGTTTTTTTATGCTAAGTTTTGACAGTACTTATACTAGGAATCAATGGATAAAATAACACAATGCCATATGATCATCATATATCTCACAGATAGAAATATCAATTTTAGTGCAATGGAAAGGAAGAACTTTTGAAAATATGCCAAAAAGGAAATACATATATGCAAAAACATATTGGATACTACTGTATTTAAAATATTCTGCACATCTGTTATTAATCTTCCTCTGCTATGCAAAAAATAATTATATTAGCTACTGAAAATCAGGAAAAAATAGATTTAAAATCCTGAGGGGTGTTGTAATATTCCATAAATATTCAGGCCAGCTGGGCCGGTTTCACAAGCTTTGAGAAAGGCAAAACTATATTATAATGCCTAGAGTGGGTTTAGTGCTGTTTGCCTGAGAAGTGACCTATTAGTGGGGGGAGTTAAATAAAAGTGCAAACAACAGAGGATATAATCCATTTATAATCCTAAGGCTAGGGTTTATATATGCTAATATTTCCAAGAAACTTGGCAAAGAATCAACAATGTAATAGCTCCCTGCTCCCGAAGTATTTGAGCTATTATAGAATACAGATCTCAGGATCACAGAAATGTCCTTAGTGTAGTTTTTAGAGATAAGTGTCTAATATTAAGAAAAAGAAGATATATTCTGGTGGGAAATCTTAATTTCTGAAATTTTTTTTCAATTTTGGAGTGCATGTATGCTGATAGAAATAACCGATAGAAAGTCTATCAAGAAAAGCAACATACAATGTACAGTACTTTTCTAACTCCCAGAATTCCAAGTCCGATTTTACGCTTTTCAAGACACTTATAATGTTAATGATAATATCTTTAAACCCTAAAACCTCTTAAATGTGTAACCTGATCTTTTGTGCACACAGAATGACATGCTGAATGTGTTTTGCAGTATGCAGTTTTGCAGGTGCAAGTTCATTGGGAATTTCTGCTAGCAGAACAAAATTCACAAAATCATGGTTCTACAAATATCCTCAAATTTAAAATTGCCCAATTTAGACTTTTCTCTTTTTCTTTAAGCAGCTTGTTGCTTCTGGGAAGATTATACACCTCATGGATGCCATTTGTAAAGAAGCTTCATAATCATATCTGTCTTCCTTCCTTCTTCCTTGACCAAATTCTAATCAGGCTCTTCTGAGCTCTTTAACAACTATCCATCAAGTTTTGGACTTCTGTGTACACTTCTGTACTGTCCAATTTTAGCAAAATTCCTGCTAACTTAGTTTAACCAGAATTCTCCACCCTGGAAAGCTAATAGTCCTTGATATATGATCAGATTCCCTATCCTCCAACATCCCCCAGGGGATATCCAAACACCATGGCCTGTCTTCAGTAAGAATCCTGTGGGTCTGTTTAGCTAGAATCCCTCCCTTACTCATGATATTTTCTCTTAATTAATTTTCTATCCATTGCACACACACTCCTATTCTTTGGCTATAAATTCCTACTTTTCCTTGTTGTATTCAGTATTGAGCCCAAACTCTCTCCCTCACTGCAAGGCACATTACATTGGTCCCTACACCTATCCTGATAGCTCCCCTAAATAAAGTCTGCCTTATCATCTTTAACAAGTATCATGAATAATTTTTTTCTTTAATACTTCCTCCTTTCCTTCTTTCCTTTCATCTAACCTTCATTCAATCTTTACTTCCTTCCTATCTTATTCTTATTTTTCTTCCTTTTTTCCTTTTTTTGTAATAATAAAATAATGTTTATTAAATGTTTACTATGCATTGCTGTGTGAAACATGTTGTTTTGTTTTGTTTTGGTGATGAAGCATTTCTAAATTTATGTAAAAGATATAGCAGATATAAAGGAAGAAGTCACGTTAGGGAGATGGCTTTTGCTCATATTATAGGACCAGAATTTGATTAACATTATCTAAAATATATTAATCCAAAGCAAAGAGTATATGTAAATTCACAAATTGATCCCCAGGATATTCATTCAATCTGGCAATAAATGTAAAATTCATAGTTTATTTGTGTACAATTCAGGCTAATTTCAAGGTTAAATGCTTCTCTAGGAAATTAGAATAAATAGCATTCATCAAAATTTATAAATGATTTCCTGTGAAGTTATATTAACTTAGAAACCTAAAGAGGAAAGAGACTTCAGAAGTCATCTGTCTAGTCATAACATCACTAGTCAAAACAAGGAAATCAATCATTTTATGTATTCATTAAGCAATTACTATTTGATGTGCAAGATATAAGGCACAAGGTGTGGTATAAATGTGAAACCACGTGATTACACAGAGGTGATATATCACATTGTATTAGGTAGGGACAATAGAATAAAAACAATGAAGGGCATTTTTTGTAATGTTTATTTTTGAGAGAGAACGAGCAAGGGAGGGGCAGAGAGAGAGGGGGATAGAGGATCCAAAGCAGGTTCTGATCTGATAGCAGAGAGATGAACACAGGGCTTGAACTCACAAACCATGATCATGACCTGAGCCAAAGTTGGATGCTTAACCAACTGAACCACCCAGGCACCACATGAAGGGTGTTTCCAGCGTAAGACAGTACATGATAATCATCAAATAGTAATAGGAACAATTAAAAGGAAAAGGAGCTCTCTGTGAGTCAAGCTGTCAGGGAAACAGAAGTGAGATTGAATTAGAATTTTAAGAATTGCTAAGATTTTGTTAATAATCTAAGTTAAAACATATTTTAGGTAAATGAAGAATATTCTTACATTCTTCTGTAAGCTATAAAATACCAAATTACCTGACCTCTCCATCACTACCATCATACATTAGCATGTGCATAATAGCATATTTAAAATTATAATATATGGGTCTCTGCCCCCACCCCTTTCTGCAACAGAGCTCCACAAGGCTTGCAAATTCCTGAGGGATAAGAGCACTAGGAGTATCTTCTGTTCTAGTGAGGTAACTAGATGGGCTACAGGGTGGGGCTACCCTCCTTGAAGACCAAGGCATAATTAGTAGTTGGAATAGTCAACTTCCATCACCCTCACTTTTCTGGAGGAGAGTGAGGGGCTGGAAATGAAGTTAATGATCAATTATGTCTACATTATGAGACTTCCATAAACGTATCTTTCTTCATCTGGCTCTTCATTTATCCTTTATCATATCTTTTACTAAACTAGTTAAATATAAGTAAGTGTTTGCCTGAGTTTTATGAACTATTCTAACAATTAATTGAATCCAGGGAGAAGGATCTCATGGGAACCTCTGATTTATAGACAACTTGGAGAGAAGTTGTGGGCAATCTGGAGACCTACCATGTGTGATTGATATCTGAAGTGGGGGGCAGGCTTGTGGGACTGAGTCCTTAACCTGTGTGATCTGACAGTATCTCCAAGCTATTGTTGGAATTAAGTTGAAGTGTAGGAAACCCAGCTGCTGTTTCAGGCTTCTTGGGGTGGGGGACACACACCTGGCACCAGAAATGTTGTGAATATGCCAGTAGTGTGAGAGTAAATGAGAAACATGGAAGAAGAACTGGTTTTCTCTAGTGTGGTATACAAATTAAGGATATCTTCCCCTATTATTCAGCTCTCCCTAAAGCCAAACAAACTAAAACAAAGCTATTTTGCCCTCATTTGTTCATCGTCTCTCTCATCTTATCTCAATGAATTGCTTTTCCAAAACAATCTAGAGTGTTTATGTTTTGCCACATTTTTCTGTGAGTATTCATGTAGTTTATTTATTAACTATTACTACTATTAATAGTTATAGTATTAGTAATACTAATTACTAACAGTAATAGTAATAGTAATACTATTACTACTGTATTCATGTAGTTTATTTATTATTATACCTTTGATTGCATCAAGGTATGCTACACAATAAGAAAATGAACCTTCATAGTATTAAACATATGCTGAACTTTTATAGAATATATCTAAATTTTTATTTCATTAATTTGAGAAGAATTCTCTACCTGTGATGCTTTCCTTTCTTTAAATATCCTTTTATTTTAAGCAACAGTGTAAAATATTCTTTTATTTAATGATGACTTTCAGAATAGAATGTCACTAGACAAAAATTCACTGTCATAGAGCAGGCCAGTATTTTTTTTAATATAGATTGTATATTTATAGTTTATTGTCACCACAGAAATCTATATTGGAAAAGTACCAAGTGTGTAATAAATACCTGACAAACAAAACTAAATATCTCTTAATAAAAAAACTCATCAAATAAATGTCCAAAAAGCTGTGTTTTTTTTTTTTTTCCAGTGACTACTTATTTGTTGAATAATTAAGTAAAACCACTTCACCAAATAGTGGGGGTTACAATTAAAGTTCACTATCTGCAAAGTGGAACTGCCATATTTCTTTGGCTCCACATTTTGATTTCTTTCAGTTCTGTAATCAGAGACCCAAACTGTCATCTGCAGTCTCTCAATCACTCCCATTTACCTCCCCACACTTCACCTTGAAGCCAAATTTAATAACTAAGCTTTAAAATCTGAAAGCTAGGGCAGGCCTTATCTTTAGCAACATGAATAATGTCACAATTTTCAAAAAAGAAAATGCCCTCAACTCATACAGCAAGATTAAATTATATATTTACTCTGGGTTCTGGGCATAGAAAATGTCAATGGGCTATTCCAAATCATCTTTATTAGCCATGATATAAAGATGTCATCAGGTATCATGTATTATTGATGTCTTTATTGTTTTCTTTTCATACTATGATCAATAACAGGAGTATAAAATTTCCTGCCAGTTACTTGGTCATCTTGTAGCCCTATGGGATAACATAGAAAACTCAAGAAGATTTGCAATTGAAACATTATTTACAGGAATGCATCCTTTAGATGCTGAGTTAATACAGTACTCATCTTGATTTACTAATGAGGTAAAGTCAGTGAAAGAGTAATAGCAAATATGCACTCAGAGTATATTTCCATCGCTTTCCTTTTCCCTTGGCTCATCATTTTATTACTGAATTGGATGGCAAAAACTAAATAGCCTTTGAGCCCACATCAGCAATTCTATAGCTACTCAAAATATATGTTGTCTTGCTATTATTTTATTTTAGATCATAACCTTTTTTAGTTTCTGAAATAAATTTGAGATTATCTCAGTGTTGATCATTCAAAGTAGGTGAATTTTCCCTACTTTGAAAGAACAGAGTGTCCTAGAAACATAAGGGTCAAATCACAGAGCACACAGATAAACAAGAGTTTCCCAGGCCAGTCATAATTTATTACTTTGAAAAGTATTGTGTCTTATTAAGACTCCTTTAGTTACCTATTAGAGAACATAGTGAAGCTGGCTTAAACCAAAACCACAAGAGTTATTAGATTAGCAGAGAGCTACTTTCTGGAATATAAGGGCAGGAATGAGTCCTTCCTCCAGATAGATGTAAAGTAATCAGAAACATTGGAGGTATTTTCTCTCTGCTTTTTGACTTCTTTTTTTTTTCTTTCTACACATTATGATTGCACTATTATGCTTCTTGGTGATCTTAACAAAATGTTGCCAGTACAACACTCCTGAGTTTATATACTGTGTGTATATATATATATTCATAAACCTTGGATTATGAGTAACTTGTTCTGTGACTGTTCTGCAAGATGAGCAAACATTTCTAAGAAAATTTAACTTGATAAATGAACGATGTCTTGCAATCTGAGTAGTATGTGACAACGAATGTCACATGATCACAACTGAGTCAATGGTTCTTGAAATTCTCTTTGATATACAAGCACTATGGATTACAAGCATGTTTCCGGAATGAATTATGCTTGCATACCAAGGTTTTACTGTATATATACTGTATAAATACAGTATATATGCAGTATATATACACACACACACACACACACACATGCACATATATGTATAATATAAATATGCCTTAGTGCCAAACATACAGAAACCAACTAGCTGATTTCTTACCTGTGTTTAAATGTTGCAATACAAGTGCTCTCTATTATGAATATATCTGCCTTTTCAAAATCATCAGGTTTAACTTATTTGAAAGTAACTTATTTGGCATTTTTGCATTTATGATATTCAGGGATTTGGTATTTTGAGTCATGTAACTTTTAAAAAAAATTTTTAATGCGTATTTTTGAGAGAGACAGAGATAGAGCGCGAATTTGGGAGGGGCAGAGAGAGAGGGAGACACCGAATCCGAAACAGTCTCCAGGGTGTGAGCTGTCAGCACAGATCCCTACACAGGGTTCAAACTCATGGACTGTGAGATCATGACTTGAGCTGAAGTCAGATGCCCAACCGACTGAGCCACTCAAATGTCCCGATTCATGTAACTTTTCAATAGTAAAATAATTGTAAAGAAAATGAGACAAATATTTGAATTGTTACTAGTTTCTTGGGCAATGTACTTGAATAATGTGTGTATTTAATATGCCTACATTTCTGTGTGTATGGAGTTTATATTGGTGAGAATGTAAGACCCATTAATTTCTCCAGAAATAGTATTAAAATATTCTTTGTTAACATGATGTTTGTTATATTGACTACTATGTAACTAAAATAAGTACAACTCTGTACATTTGATTAAAGATATAATCTTTATATCTTTATAAACTAGCACAGTTCATATAGTTTTTAAATAGTGTGTAGTAAAACCTTTTGGAGTCTCAAGTCCTATACACAGAAGAGTGTTACACATTCTTCTATTGATCCACAAACTCTCTTGAATTAGTGTATGTTTAATTATTACACCAATAGAAATCATGAATTATAGCTATAAACTGGTTGATGTTTTAGCATTTACTAATTTAAAATCTGCTTGGGTTGTTCAGTATAAATCTTAATATAGAGAAAGTCAGACTTCAAGATCTGTCAAAAAAAAAGTTCAAGTTCTTTCATATTTAAAATGCTACTTTAATTATTGTGAAGAAAATAAGACACATGTGCAGAAAGCCCTTAGAAGAACCGAAGCATTCACCTCTAGCTGATCTCTAGTCTCAATGCAAGTGGAAAATGAAGACTAAGGCAGAATTTTATTTTCTTAAAATTTGTTTAATGTCTATTTATTTTTGAGAGAGAGAGACAGAGTGTGAGTGGGTAAGGGTCAGAAAGAGAGGGAGACACAGAATGTGAAGCAGGCTCCAGTCTCTGAGCTATCAGCACAGGACTCAACATGGGACTCAAACCCACAGGCCATGACATCATGACCTGAGCAGAAGTTGGATGTTTAACCTACTGAGCCATGCAGATGCCTCTAAGGCAGAGTTTAATGAATGAGCATGGCTAAGTGTTGAAGGAGTGTCCCAACATAGAGCCAATCTGCAAAAACTCTTACCTTTGCTTTCATTTATTTTGCAATAGGTATTCAAAGAAATCTCTGTCAAACTTTTTGTGTATGTGTTCTCTCTCTCTTTTCTTCTCTGTCTCAGCTCTTCAAGTACAAGAAAAGATCTGTGAAAACACAGGCTGAACACAAAGCTAAAGGAATAGATACTTCAGAGACCATGCATTAAAATGAATACAAAAATACTTTACGAAATTGGGACACTTGGGTGGCTCAGTCAGTTGAAAATCCAACTTTGGCTCAGGTCATGATCTCACAGTTGTGGGTTCGAGCCCCACATCAGGCTCTGCATTGACAGTTCAAAGCCTGTAACCTGCTTCACATTCTGTGTCTCTCTGCCCCCCACCCACTTATGCACGTGCTCTCTCTGAAAAATAAATACATAAACATTAAAAAAAATTCTTTATGAAAATTACTTAACAAGGAAACAGCCATAGCCTACAGCAAACAACAAAACAAACACTGAAGAAGAGGAGAATATGATTTCTAGAGTCTCCATATTAAAATACTCAAATTTCTAGTTTAAACAAAAAATATGAATAATGAAGAATGAAGAATATGGCCCATATACAGAAGAAACTGTTCCTGAAGCAAGATAGATCAGAATTATTATACAAAAACGTTAAATCAATGTCTTAAATATGTTCAAAGAGCTAAGGAGATCCTAGATAAAGATGTATAGACAACCGGAAGGAAAATGTATGATCAAATAGAGAACATCAATAAAGAGAAAGCGAATCAAATAGAATTTCTGGGCCTTAAAAGTTTGACAAATGAAATTCACTACTAGAGGATTTCAATAGCCAATGTGAGCAGACAGAAGAAAGAATCAGTGACTTGATGATGGTGAATTGAAATTATCTGGTCTTGGGAACAGAAAGAAAATATAAAAATGATGAATAAAGACTTGTGAGATACTGTTAGTGAACCAAGAGTAGCATAATCACAATCCCAGAAGGAAAGAAGAGAAAGAGTAGGGTAGAAAGAATATTCCAAGAAATGACTAAGATATGATCAAAGACATGTATCTATTCTTTCAGTAAGCTAAATGAAATCCAAAAAGGATAAATACAAAGAGATCCATGCCAAGGTACATTATAATCAAATTATTGACGGTCAAGGACAAAAGAAGAAGCAGTGTGAGAACAGTGACTCATCATGTACTGGGGTGGGGGATGGGGCGTGGGGGGTGGGTGGAATCCTTAATAAGATTAATTGCAGATTTCTCATCAGAAGCCATGGAGGCTAGAAAGGAGTGGGATGGAATGCTTAAAGTGTTGAAAGAAAAGTAGGAAAAAAGAACTGTCAAGAATTCTGTATGTGGCCAAACTATCCTTCAAAAATGAAGATGAAATTAAGACATCCAGATTAAAGAAAAAAAAAAAGCTGAATGAATTCCTTGCAAGTAGACCTGTCCTACAAGAAATGCTAAAGTTTGTCCTTCAGACTTAAACGAAAGGATAATAGACAGGAATTTGAAGCCATATAAAGAAATAAAGAACTCTGGTAAATGTAACTACATAATAAATATAAAGTCTGGTATTATTGTGTTTTTGGTTTGTAACTGTTTTCTTTATTTTCTACATAATGTAAATGATAAATACATAAACTAATGTTATAAATCTCTGATAATGTGAAAGTAATATATAAAATGTAATTTGTGACAGCAACAGCATAAAGAGGTATGTGCACAAGGTCATGGGTTAATATTAAATACATATTACCAAGTTCAAGAAGACAATCTGAAAAGCCTTCTGTATGACTCCAACTATATGACATCTTGGAAAAGGCAAAACTATTGAGACAAGAAAAAGGATCAGTGGTTGCTAGGTGTTAGGGAGGAGAGAAGGATAAATTAGTGGAGCATAAAACATTTTTATGCAGTGGAACTACTCTGTACAATATTATAATGTTGGGTACTTGTCATTATACATTTATCAAAACTCATAGAGATACAACACCAGGAGAGAACTCTAACGTAAACTATGGATTTTGGGTGATGGTGATATGCCAGTATGGGTTGATAAATTGTAACAAGGGTACTGTTCTGGTGGGGGATTTTGACAGTGGGAGAGCCTGCATCTATGTGGACAACCGGGACAATGGGAAATCTCTACACCTTCTGCTCAATTTTGCTATGAACTTAAAACTGCCCTAAAATATAAAGTCTATTAAAAAATGTATGACATAAGGCCAAAACGATGTTTTAAAAAATTGAGCTAAAACTACAGAGGCAAATAATGATTATATTTTAATAAGAGATTTGTCACTTGTTTTTGGTAGCAAAAAGTGAGGGATTTCATGGAGGCCAAGGTAAAGGAGAAGAAACAAAACAAAGCAAATAAAAATCTCTCACAGAAAAAGATGATGTCTTATATTCACCCCAGGGCAACCAAGTGAAAGCATATAATGCAGCCTCCCTGGTTTCAGTTCTGAAGGCCAAACATAGATATCCCATTGGGAGAGAAATGAAACAATCTCGCCTTGCCCTGCTGTGAGCCTTCTCTCTGTAAAACCAACATCAAGTTGTAATTAGAAGTACCCTAGGTTGGATGACTTTGAAAATAGGGCCCTTCTTCCATAGCAACACAAAAGGCACTCTTTCCATGAGTATATCTTGGAAATAGCATATTCTCAATAAGCACCACAGCAACATGCACCCTATCCTTGTATCCAAGAAATCAAATGGTTTCTAAGTGGTTGCTAACAAGCCAGCGGTAATTTTTATTTTTGTCTAACATCATGTAAGAGTGGAGGGATTTGAAGGTATAACCTTTGGTGTTTACAACAACGATTTCTTTTCTAGATATAAGTGCTTACTTGGTCATTATAATAGCAGTATGCTTAAGAAAATGTAAAAATACATAAGGAAAAAGCTGACAGTTCTCTTTCTCTTAGATTTACACAGCTGGTTCTTAGAGCAGCAGTGGACCTCTTGCATCAATTTGAAAGTTGATTTCAATCAACATTGATTGCCCAGTCTGGACCATTAAGCGCATAAGCTGATTTCAGAGAAATGAAATATGATGGATGTAGAAATCAGAGTGGGAAAACTCAAGAACAACAGGAAGAAATCAAGGGTCCTAAAGTAAACAAACCCATTTACAACTCTTTACTAATTAGCATTTTTTTTCTTTTAAGTTCAGCAGTTTTGTTGATTGTTCTTTTCTTCTTTACAGAATCTGAATCTAGAGAATCTGAAATGCAATGCTTCCTAAGAACTATATAATGGTAAAGAAATTCATAGCATTCCTAGTAACATTCCCCATAATGCAAGTTCTGAGTACACAAGGAAGCAAGAGGAGGCAGTACAGGGAAACCCACAGAGGGAAGAGGGAACACTTAGACATTTGGGGGCCAGTGAAATTTTGTTCACTTTAGGATAATGCTTTCATTTCCCTCATAATCTGAAATTTAAATATCCTTTTTAAAGCCAGTCAAGTATCTTCCCTACTTTGTACTTAGTTTTCTTCAAACAATAGGGTACAACTGTTTAGCGATCCCTGAAACCCATCACCCTTTCATTAACAATCAATAACAACAAAAATAGAAATAGAAGGCTTTAGGCATTTAGAATTTAAGTGAGTTTACAATGAGATTAAATGTACATGTTATACCAGTTGCCCTACATATTTTATCCTGTTCCCACACAAGCTTAAAATGGCAACAGAGAAAGAGAATGAGGGTCCACAAATTAGGTAAAAGGCAGGGAAGACAAAGAGAAAGATATTTAAAAAGAAAGATTTTTCAGCAGTTTGCATGGCAGTCTTCATATTTTTCCAATGGAACAGAAAGCTATCTACTATTTTAACATATACAAGAAGTAAAAGGCAAGTCTCAAAGAGCTTGAAAACTATTTAGTGGTTTACAAGAAGTCATTTTCAGTACTTTTATTTCTGTGTTACAGGCTGTTATATCCTTCTGGATATTTCCCTCACTTCATCAGAAGAGACAGGGATTCTTTATTTCCATGTTAATATTCTGTTCTTAATAGCCTGTTTATATTCCTCAGATATATAAATGTCCTCAACCTTTCATTCCTTATTTCAGTAATATGGAGCACATATATTTAACTAAAGCCATAACTTTAATCTTTATGTTGCACAATTATAACACAGTTTTGGTTTAATGAATTATAAAATCTTGAATAGCATAAGGTATAGGCAGGCTTATTTTTGCAAAATGTATTTGTGACTCTTCACTGAACATTTAAAATATGGATTCAAAAATTGTAGTGGGATTGCAGTTTACTGAAATGAACTCAGATATATACAGAAAAAGAAAATTTTCTTTTCTTAAGAGCTGAGCCGATCTCTTTTATGAGCCATCGCAGAGCTCTATTAGTAGAGAAATGAGTCTTTACCATTTTAAATAATCTTTTGATTGAAATATTCTTCTTTCATTATAAATGATTCTTTTGGATAACTAGATATGTAGTTAATCCTTCAGAGTTCCATCGTTTCCGTTTCTCCAAAATGACAGATAGATATATGAAGTGAATCACATGACTAGTGATTGGTCCTGACTATAGCCTGGGAAATTAAGAGGAAAAATGATAGATAGATATATTAAGTGAATCACATGACTAGTGATTGGTCCTGACTATAGCCTGGGATCAAGTGGAGGGGATGCCAGTCAAAGCATCTACACCTGCCCTCTCCACATTGTCCTGGATTCCTTTCAATTAGGTGACTGTGTACAAAGTTTAAATATTCTAAGAAGGAAATGGGAAGGTAAAAGTGGCTTTGCCTTTTTGAAACTATCTTTGCAATTCATCAATCATCATTTACATGACATTGATTAATTAGAAATAAGTCATTAAGGCCAGGTCATATTTTTTTAAAAATTTTTTGATGTTTATTTTTTTATTTTTGAGAGCAAGAGAGAGCACACGCGAGAGAGGGGTAGAGAGAGAGGGAGACACAGAATCTGAAGCAGGCTCCAGGCTCTGCGCTGTCAGCACAGAGCCCAATGTGGGACTCAAACCCATGAACTGTGAGATCATGACCTGAGCCAAAGTCGGACCCTCAACCAACTGAGCCACCCAGGCACCCCAGGTCAGGTCATATTTTAAAGAAGGGAAATTAGAATCCATCTTTTGATGGAGAGAAATGCCAATGAGTTTGCCATAATCTGCCATCTATTTCTATTCTTCCCACATGTGAAGTTTACTAACCCATCTCTCGTGACCCCAGGAAAGTCTCATTTATTAGGGAATAATGTTCAGCTTAAAGCTCAACATTTCATCATCTAAATTTATCCAGATGTAGATGAGTCTTTTCAGGTACAATACCTTCAATGCAGCCCCTCCAGAACAATCCCCCTGTGTCTGAAGATCTGGTAACTTTAAAGACAAATGATGTACTCCTTTGCAGCACCGCCACCTCCTGCCACTGCTCCCCCCCAACCCTGGCCAAATAATATTAAGATGGTGAGGTTGGCCTAGGATTGGC
The DNA here is from genome assembly GCF_022837055.1 of Prionailurus viverrinus. Taxonomy (NCBI): domain Eukaryota; kingdom Metazoa; phylum Chordata; class Mammalia; order Carnivora; family Felidae; genus Prionailurus; species Prionailurus viverrinus. Next base: position 162,935,223 of record NC_062561.1, read on the forward strand.
TATTATGGACCATCCCATTCAAAAAGGGGAACACCCACAGATTATATACATACAACAAATTTAAAATCCAGCCAAGACCATGCTGCATGCTTTTTGATTAGGGCTCACTTCTATGGCCTGGGAATGATTCTGGATGGCTCTTGGATGCACCTTCAATTTCTTGATTCTACTGTCTGCATTCTCATTTCTTTTCCATTAGAAATGATTAGTATTTGCATGGGGCACCTGGGTGGCTCAGTGGGTTGAGCATCTGACTTCCTTTCCGGTCATATCTCATGGTTAGTGGGCTTGAGCCCCACATCAAGCTCGTTGCTGTCAGCCTGTCAGTGCAGAGTCTGCTTCAGATCCTCTGTCCTCCTCTCTCTGCCCCTCCCCCACCTGTGTGCTCCCCCAAATAAATACATCTTTAGAAAAAAAAAAGAAATGATTAGGATTTGGAGTTGAACAGTTTTCTCAGCATGTGCCACGCCCATACTAGTTAAAGGTCAATAGACTATTTTGTTTTGCCTCTGTCTTAGTTCAAGCTGGTAATGTTTCACCAATATGTTCTCTCAAAATTCTTGCAGGTTTTCTGTATCAATAGCATTTGTTCCCGCAAACAAAAGCTGCACTCACCAATCTCATCAACATAAGTTCATTCCTATTGTTAAAAAGTAAACTGAGGTGCATTAAAATGTTTAGAGTTTCCATGGCTCTTGAATTTGAGCCCTGAGTCCAGCTCTGTGCTGACAGCTTGGAACCTGGAATCTGCTTTGGATTCTGTGTCTCCCTCTCTCTCTGCCCCTCCCCTGCTCACACACACTCTCTCTCTCTCTCCCAAAAATAAACATTAAAAAAACATAAAAAATAAACATTCAAATCAAACATTGATTTGAATTGGGCAGTGCCCAACAGAAAGTGGTTAGGGGTGCTCCACTGACAAGAGCTAGGAACAAGTTTGCTATAGAGAACACACAGAAGCAAAACAAAGCAATTATTTGATTCATTCTAGTGTAAGCAGTCGCCTTATTTGAGACAGCCTTGTTGGCTATGATTGGTTGTTCTTAATTTTCACTTTTTTGGATTTGAGCATATTGACTCTGACTTACGTTTGCTTATATAGGCTACCAAGATGTTAGAGTCACTTGTCTAACGGCCTCCTTGTTTAATTCTTTAACACTATCTTTGGCTTCCTGTACGGTTGTGAGGACAGGCCCTATTATGTAATAAAGAACATGAGTGGGACATGGCAGTAAGATGTTTAGAGTGACTGTTGTCTATTTGAAACCACAATAAGTATATCTGTGATATACTTATGGTCTTGCCCTGAGAATCTTCTGTAGACTGTATTTTCCTGATAATGCCTTGAATTTGATATCAGCTCAAAAAACATTTTTAATTTTTTAGAATCATTTGCTAACTGCAGAGCATGTAGATGCCAAATGGTTTTATTGTCAAACCAAAACCTGAGAGTTCTGTTCCCTTTATGCAAAAAAAAAAAAAAAAAGTTTTCTTTATGCTGTCTTCTTTTATGTTTTAATGTGAGCAACTAGAAGAAACCAGATGGCAACTTTAACACTCTATCTGGAATATTCTTAATTAGATCATCAAGTTCATTTTTTTTTAATTTTTCATGTTAACAAAGGTGACAATATCATTAAACTTCCCACCTTCCAATAACATTTTTCTCATGTTCCTTTTGTCTCCCAACAACATCCTTCTTAAGGGCCACCAAGCCTCTGTTCACAGTGTCTGTGACTCTCAGTGTCCTTTTAGTTTCTCCCACCACCTGGGCCTAAGCCACTCTCTCCTATTCAAAGTGTTTCGCTACTATAGCACCACTCCTGGTAACTAAATTCATTCTGGGTATGTATTTCTGTGAGGCGAACTAGTGCAATATTGAGTGTTTGGAGGAATTATTTTTAAATCTTTAAAAAATGTTTATTTACTTTTTAGGGATAGAGAGACAGAGCACAAGCGGGAGTAGGGGGAGAGATAGAGGAAGACACAGAATCCAAATCAGGCTTCAGGCTCTGACCTGTCAACACAGAGCCCAACATGGGGCTCGAACCCACAAACCGTGAGATCATGACCCGAGCTGAAGTCTGGCGCTTAACTGACTGAGCCACCCAGGTGCCCTATTTGCTTTTTTAAAATCACAGATCTTCAATTTGAGCAGGGCTTTGAGGATACAGCTTATTTTGCTTCCTTCAGCATTAGGTTGGAATTACTGGATGCTAGAAGATGGATGCAGGAATGATCTGAAGCCTGATTCGTCACGTATCTCCTGGTCGATGTTGGCTGTAAATTATTAACAAAGCTTGTACTACAGTGTAATATGACACGTGACCTCTCTGTGTGGCTTGGGCACTTTGCAACATGGTTGGGTTGCCAACATGAATGTCCTAAAAGAAAGAATTAGACCTTTCCTAATCTAGTATCAACAGTCAAACAGTTTCTCTTTTGTTAATTCTACTTATTAGCAGAGGTTCACACAGGCTAGCCTGTATTTAAGTGGAAGAAAAATAAATTCCACTATCTGATAGACAAATATAAAGGAGTTTGCAGGCATGTTTTAAAACCACACTCCTAATCGTGACTATAATATAATTTTCTCTTTTATACTTCCAGTCCTGGTTCTTGTTGGGCTAAGTAGCATAAAGCATTTAGATAATACTTCTCTCCATTAAATATTACTTTTGAGACTATTCAAATATCTCTTTTTTATGTAATAAAATTTAAAATTTGACTCATTCTCTCTTTTTCTATTTCTGCCATAACAACTAAAATAATGGCAGCACACCTCCTGAAGAGGATAAACGATGATACTCAGAGAGATGATCAAGTAACAGCAATGAAAGGGTAAATCCATGTTCATATATTTCAATTTATTTTTCCTGTTACAGTTCAAGAATAACTCTTAAAAATATGACAGAGAGAATAAAAGCAGGGATAGACAAATGAATGTCAGAATCTGTGGAAAGATGTTTTCCTGGACTCCATGGTGTCCACACACATGGAGAGTTGGGATACTACTTTGAATCCAAGAAACTGGTTTTAAGACCCTCTTTTAAGATACTGTAAAAATGACAATGGGAAGCAGGAAAAGGGATGAATATATAGATCTTTGAAACCCAAGTAAAAGTTCAGAATTGGTCTAATGCATATAGTAAAGGTGTCAATGCAATTTTTGTGGGGGAAGGAAAGGTGTTTTTTTTTCCCCAACAAATGTTACTGCAACAGCTAGATAGCCCATACTGCAAAAATAAACTTTGATCTCTTCTTCAAGTCACACACACACACACACCCCCACAATGATGGCAGATAAAATATAACTCTAAATGTAAAAGCTAAAATCATAAGGCCTCTTAAACATATGACTATATTTGTGAACTTGTGTTCAGGATTTCTTAAATAAAATGGTAAAAGCATTAGCCATAAAGAAAAATAATTAGATCTGATTAACATTAAAAACAACTGGTTATTCATGATGACTGTAGCTAACAGTATGGTTTTGTATATTTGGAAGTTGCTAAGAGTATAGGTCTTAAGAGTCACCACAAGAAAAAAAATTGTAACTTCGTGATGGGATGTAGGTTAACTAAATTTATTGTGGTAATTATTTTACAACATATATCATAATTTATATTGTATAAATTAAACATATGCAATGTTATATGTCAGTTATATCAATAAAACTGGAGAAGAACTGAAAAAATTAAAAAAAATTAAAACTGGTTATTGAATGACTGCATTAATAAAATGAAAACTTAAGCCATATTTATAATCCATGTGCCTGACAGTGAACTTGTATTCAGAATGTATACTGTCGATCACAGTTCAGGCTTCCCACCCCAGCACTAGTTCCCATGAAGGTTTTTACTCCTGCGTTTCTTCTCTAGTAAGTTATTTTTCTCAGTATGTGCCAGTTTTCCTCCAATTTTGAGGGCAGTGTTTTTCCCTGTAACTTCACTTCAGTGATGGATCTAAGAAGAGTTGTTGATTTTCTAGTTTCTTCAACTTTTTACTTCTTAAGATGGAATAACAACTTCTAAACTCTGCATGCCAGGCCAAAAGGTCTTATATTTTATTAGGTAAAATTTTTACTGCTGCTTCTAAAAACAAAAAATCAAACCAAACAAAAACAAAAACAAACACCTCTTGTCCTTTCTGCTCTTCCTGCCCAGTGAACAATTATTATTTTGTTTTCTTATGACTACAACGATTTTTGTTTTTAATTTGTGAAGATTGGTTTATTTATCCTGGCTAAAACCACTAAGTTACTTATATTTCATCAATAGCCGAAATGTGTGCTTATAACAATTAAAAAAATATATAGTATATATCACTAAAAAGTAACTAATTCTGTGATATAAGGAATCAAAGTTGAACTTTAATAAAATTATTAGTAGTAATCTGAGTTTATATTCTGACAGATAATAACATTGGTCATAAACTAATGCAACTCTTTTTAAAACCGCATTACTATCAGGGCCCCTGGGTGGCTCAGTCAGATACAATTGCCTCTGTGCTACATTCCTTTATATTTTTAAGTTTTAATACAGTTGTACTGTATTACTAAATATGAAAATAAGCTACGGGACACCTGTGGCTTAATCAGGTGAGTATATGGCTCTTGATTTTGGCTCAGATCATCATCCAAGGGTAAGTGGGATTGAGCCTCTTATCAGGCTTTGTACTGAGTGTGGAGCCTGCTTAAAATTCTCTCTCAATCTCTCTCCATCTCCCTCTGTTCTTCTCCTCTGCTGAGGTGCTCTCTCTCTCTCTCTCTCTGTGAATTAAAACATAAAATAAAATAAGTCTCATTTGTATAGTACCATAAGTTTGTATGGTGCTTTCAAATGCATTTTCTAATGTATTTCTCACATTAAATCTATAGTTTGTTTTGGAATTTCCACCTCAATTTGGAATTTCCTCCTCAGATAAACTGAGGATCTGAAAAGTGAACTAACCTACGTTAGGTCCCAGAGCTCCTAAAATTTAGATATTTTATCTCAATATTCTGATGATCTGACTTCTGCAGATCTTTATTTCCCCTGTCAACTTAATGTTATGTATGTAAAGACTTTCCTTTCAGTTAGATAAGTGGGTGTTTCCATGGAATATAAGAGGGAACCCATGAAAGACTTTGACATTTTATATATTTCCTATCACCCCTGACTGGAGCTTATTCCATTATTGGCAAATGTGCAGTTGAATAAATTAATTGTTCCATAAATCCCTTGTTAAGTCACTTGGCAAAGAACCTTTATCAATTTGATTCCTCTAAGTTGATAGGAATCAGTTACTAATTTAACAATGATTTGAAAGACTGGGTTATAGGACATGTATGTTATGATAGAAAGGAATAAAGTTAGGTCAGGATTTGGGGCTAGTACTATCAAAGTGAAGTTTTGTGAAAGAGGCACCTGAAAAACATCAAGCTCTGGTCAGGAGGAGAAAAATTAATGAAAAGCATGGGAAAGAATGTTGAGGATAATATATATAGACCTTAAAATTCTGCCTAGTATTAACCTAGGTGAGTGCACATATACAAACGCAAATATATTTGAATTATATTTTTATATTCTGTATCTGTGTATGATTAATATATTAATATATAATGTATACATTTTATATGAATTTACAGATAATTATATGCCATTTATGTATTACATATTTTTATAAGCATTAAAGGGACAGTATTCACTCTGTGGTAGAATTTTTTGCAAACATTTGAAATTGAATAAGATGGTGAGAAGTTGGAAATGGAAAAACCTCTACAAAGTTTATTTAGCCTTATCATTTTCTAGAGAAGGACATGAGTACGCCAAATACAGCTAAGTAAATGTTTCAAGGTGAGAGATAGGATAAAAGCCAAGAATTATTTTACTGACATTTGCAATCTATTCTGCCTTCATTGAACTATTCACTTATGAATGCTTCATGCTTTTCATATTTCTCTGTCCTTGCACTTGCCTCAACCTCAAATGAATGGTCCTCATTGGCATCTATTTATTCTTCAATATTTAGTTTAAGTATCACCCGCCAAAGGCTTTCTGATCCCTGTTCCCTCTGTCTGAATGGAAGAGTCCCTCCAACATCTAATTTTGACAATGTTTGTGTTCTATCTATCTATCTATCTATCTATCTATCTATCTAATTATCTATCTATATTTATCTCACATCTATATCTATATTTGCCTTTTTACTTTTCTGTTCTTCATAACTTAGTTCAATTCTTCAAGAAGTGGAACTATATCCTAGTCATGTTTATAGCCTTTGTGCCTTCTCTGTGCTTAAAATGCATAGTGCATACTTAATAAATATTTGTTGAAAAACAATTAAATGAATAGCTGCTAGAACTCTTATTTATATACTGTAATCTTTCTCCTATTTCTTTTATAAACGGCAAAGAAAATTCCTCTTATGTGAATTATGGAATTTAAAATAGACTATGTCATTTTCTCTCTGTGTGTTGTATTTTAAGTATTATAATAGATACCATTATTTCTCATATTCGGTTCAATAATCATTCTCTTGACCATCTGTTATTGAATGAATTTTATATCTACATTTCACTGTTTCTTTTCTCAGTTATTGTAATGCTTCCATTTTCATTCCCAGTAAGGTATCCAAAAAGGGGCAGATATATATAGATGGATGTATTATATTTTTCAATGGTGGTACTCCATTCCTTTATTCCAATAGCCAAATAGCCTCCAACTCTGTATTTTGACAGTTTCAATTCCACAGAATATCCCTGGCTTCATCCATTGTTTCTTTAGAAACTTTTGTAAATTCAGAGCACATCAGGAGGATTAGGAATTTTAGGTTATTTCAGCTCTTTTACATTGAGCAAAAAGCATGTTCATCAAATTAAATGGACATTGTCAGAGGCAAAATGGAGCAATAGGAGGCTATGCAGAAAAAAACACTAACTAAGGTCTCATAAGTAAAGAAATATTTTATAAAATTTGTCCTGCTCATTTACCAAGTAAGAAAGAAGATGCGGATATTTTATCCCACCCAGTGTATGACAGCTATTTTAATTTCTAATATCTCAGCAGCTTTATAGAACTGACTTCGTGAGGCTACTCTATATATTTATTTTTGGTATTTGAATAATATCCAATATTTTTTTATTGCTGGAATATACTGCAAGTCTACTTGAATATTGAGAAGAACCTGTATAGAAATAACATTCCCCATTTCTTGCTATAATATATTCTGATTACATTGTCTATTTCAGATTAGACTTATGTTGTTTCATCTATTCAGAGGGATAATTTCAGTTTCTATCCATATACTCTCTGTACGTTGTTTTTTAAGAAAATATGCTCATAGCCTATAAAATTATGTATGTATTAGACTCAGTGATCTAAAATATATAGTGTATATGACTCCCTTTTGTCTTTTGCATAAGCAGATCTTCCCCTGAGATTAGATTATAGAATTAATATTTCTCTTTATTCCTAATTCAAAGAACCAAGTTGAAGTACTTGAGGTAAAAATTGCTAAGCATTAATCAGAAAAGAATGAGTATATAAGAATTATAGGATAAGAATTACTAGGAGTGTGTCTTGAATCAGAATTTTAACAGATGCCACAGGGGGAATTTATGGATAGAAATTTGAAAAATTGAGAGCTATGGATGTAAAGGGTGGTCAAGTAGGCAACATGCTGACAAATAGAGGCCATAACACATACTAAATGAGGGAAATTCTTGAAGTTAAGAGGAGAGTCAATATTATTACATAACTAACAAGAAAAAAATAGGGAAGGAACTTATTTATAAATGCAAAATTGTGATTTATTCAGTGGCTTTTTAACACCTTCTATGGTGTGAGCCAACTTGGCATGACAGTTGCTTTTGGTAGCAAGTAGCTTTACTCCAACATGGCATATTTAGATAATTTTGTTCACAACTCTGTTAAGGACCTTGGCCAGAGGTCAGAAGGAAGAAGAGATATATGAAGGAAATGTGAAAGTAATAAAACTAAAAGATAATTTGAGGTGTGTAAGGGAGTCATCTGATAGCAGGGGAGAGAAATCTAAGCATTACTGGATGAAAAAGTATATATCTCTATCTCTATCTCTATCTCTATTTATGTCTATCTGTATCATCTATATCATCTGGTGGAAAGTAAACAGTTGAGGGATTGAAATAAGGTAGTTGAGAGAAGTGACTTAAATGTTCTTTACGGAATTGATAATATGTATTATTTGATCAGTGGGGCCCTTCAGTTGGAAATAGTAGCTAAGTTGTGAAAATTGCTTTCAGTATCATATCACTTAAAAAATAGTGTTTTTTCAAAAATAAATTAAAAAATAAGGTAAAATAAATAAAGTGATTTTCTACTGTATTAAATTCTACTAAAAAGCTTGGTTGATCTGAAATTTCTACTCAATTGGGCCATAGGAAAAATAGGTAAAAGCAGTGAGATAGTTCACCAACAGCAGATGGCTGGTCACACCACTAGTCCCTGTACATACCTCACTCTAGTCCATACATATATTGAATATTGCCTTCTTTTAACATCCTTTCAAGGTATGTTTTTTTCTTTCTTTTCCTTTTTTTTTTTTTTATTTTTGGTTAGAATATACTCCTATTACATTGTTGAACTATTTGGTGCCATGTTAGGATGGCAAGAAAATGACTCTGTAACATGCTGGCAAAAAAAAGAAAAAAAAAGGAACAAACCCTTTTTATAGGTTAGTTAACTTTTCAACCTGGCCAATGATTAATCAAGGGCAAGAGACCCAAAACAAATCAGATATCACCACTGGATATAGCACTCTAAACCTTTTTCTAGGTGTTAATGTTTAATAACATCATCTTTGGGTAATGCAAGATTAATAAATTGATGAAAACTAAAATCATTTGATGTGCTTAAAGATGAATGTATTCCTATAACAAAGCACTGCACACATGCAATGTAATATATTCCTGCCTTCTCAAATTTGTATTACAAATGCGCCTTAAGAAACAAAAAATTTGGTGTGCTTGGGTGGCTCAGTCAGTTAAGTGTGTGACTCTTGATTTTGGCTCAGGTCATGATCTCATAGTTCTTAAGATCCAGCCTCACATTGGGCTCTGTGCTAACAGTTCAGAGCCTGCTTGGGATTCTCTCTCTCCCTCTCTCTCTGCCCCTCCCCTGTTCACTTGCACACTCTCTCAAAAAAAAAAAATAAACATTAAAAAAAAAACAGAAAGAAAGAAAGAAAGAAAGAAGGAAAGAAAGAAAGAAAGAAAGAAAGAAAGAAAGAAAGAAAGAAAGAACCTGATAGGTGCCGGGGTGGCTCAGTTGGTTAAGCATCAGACTCTTGATTTTGCTCAGGTCATGATCTCACAGGTTTGAGTTGGAGCCCCACATAGGGCTCTGTGCTGGAAGTGCAGAGACTGCTTGGGATTCTCTCTCTCCCTCTCTCTTTCTCTCTCTCTCGCTTATGCTCTCCTCTCAAAAAAAAAAAAAAACTTATGCATAACATCACCTATAATTTCTTTTTGTCACCTGGGTATGATCAAGGAAGTGAGGAATAACACAAGGTAATAACTTTCATCAGAAATGCCTGAATTCATTAGAATTTAAACACCAAACATGCTGATTTATTTTAAGTCCAGAAAATTATTCAGAAATAAATCCCATTACAAGTATCATTTATATTTAGCTTATCTTACTTAAACCTACAAAATATTACATCTGACATTTCCTATGTTGACTACTTTTTAAAAAATAATCATAGCAGATAGCTGACAAATACAGTTTTAAGATTCAACATTATTCTGTATCTAAAATGAGAAAACATGCATAACAACTTCACTTTTAATCTTGGGAATAAAAGGGTAACTAGGTGGTTATGAACTAACATCTCTCATTAAATTAATGGCTTTACCTAATTCTTATGTCTGCTGAATGCAGTTCATTAAGCTTTATGCTCTTTTATATTCATTACAGGTATTTTGTGTTATTTTTCCTTATGATGCTCCTATAAATCATTTGAAAGGTGAGGAAGCTTAACCTACTTTCCCAAAGATAAAAATCTCTTCAAATCACTTATCTCTTCAAATCATCTTAAAAATACTATCTGCTAGAGCCTAGAGGATTTCCACTGACACACCGCAATGTCTTAGCTTGGCTGCCATAACAAAATAGTATAGGCAGCTTAAACAACAGAAATTTATTTCTTCTCAGTTCTAAAGGCTAGAAGTCTGAGATCAGCATACCAGTATGGTTCCATTCTGTTGAGAGCTGTCTCTCTTCCTGACTTGCAAATAGCCACCTTCTCTCACTGTGTGCTCACAGGGCCTTTCCTTTATGTGTGTTTCTGTTGAGACACAGAGAGAACAAAGTCTTTGGTGTCTCTTCTTATAAGGATACTAGTTGTATCAGATCAGAACTCCATGGGGAGCTCTAGTCACACAGGGTGAGGAGTGGTTAGAGCTTCAACATATGAATTTAGGGGGAAACAATTCAGTCTATAATGAGTAACCATTGTCATATATATCTTAGAATGACTGATATCACTAAGAAATCATCCTGGGTGTTCCTTTCTAGTTGTTCAATAATTAGTAACCCCATTCTATTAATCCAACAAATAGTGACTGTTCTAGGTACTCTTTGGGGCCAGTAATAAGGTGATGAACAAAGGAGAATTAACTGTTGCTCTCTTGTATTTGGTATGGTACATGCTTAAAAAAGAAAGGTTCTGATGTAAAAAGATTGTGGGATGAAGGAAGGCTTCGCTGACCACATTTAAGGTGAGACTTAGGATAAACTGAAGAATGCTCATGATGCCATGCTGGACATCCAGTCAAGCATCTGGGCCAGGGGGTTTCTGAGCCATGCTCCTGCTGCTGCTCCATCCATAGGACCACAACCTGAGCAGAATGCGGGGCACCTAGATGGCTTAGTCGATTGGATATCCGACTTCGGCTCAGGTCATGATCTCTCAGTTTGTGAGTTTGAGCCCCGTGTCAGGCTCTGTGCTGACAGCTCAGAGCCTGGAGCCTGCTTCAGATTCTGTGTCTCATTCTCTCTCAGCCCCTCTCCCACTTGTGCTAGGTCTTTCTCTGTCTCTGCAAAATAAAGAAATGTAAAAGAAATGAAGTTCCATTCGCAAAGGCTCTTTCACATGCAGAACAACCTGGAGCTGCTGGAGTGTGTTCCTTTATTGGTGTCTTCAGGGCTCTGGGAGATCCCCTAACATGGCTGCCTTGAACTGGTGTGTGTCGGGGGTGGGGAGTGGCGGGGGGGTGGGACACAGACATTCAATCTATACCAGACCAGCTATCAATTTGAAACTTCATCTATCATATTTAGGAAAGAAATACTGGATATATTTTGATATGTTCTAAATTCCTTTATTTTAGAGAATTGAATTCATAATTTTTGAGTAGATAAACACCAAACTTTCAGCTGATTAGGCTAGATAATTGAGTGGGGGAAAAAAACCTGTTAAAGTGCTAGAGCCTTATAATTCTTGCCTATGACCCTGAAATAAAGCAATAATTAAAAAAACATATATACACAAAATATTGATGCTGTTTGATGTTTTATTTGCTTTTCTTTATCCAGATATCAGAACAAATTTGAATTCTAAAGCATCTATCATGAAGAACTTCATTGCTCTTTGCAATCAATTGTTATGAACAGTGGAGGGTACTGACAGTATACATTCATAATTTACCTTTAGATTCTGGCAAGAACTAACAATTGTGAATAGGAGGAATTAAGTTTCATGAAACCTTTATTATGTTTAACATAATTTATTTGTTAAAATGAATTTATTAAAATAATTGGTTTGCTATTCACCTTTCAAAGAATAGTGGGCAATTATAAACTGGATGCCTACAGTAAATGGTCAAGACTTCCTTTAATCTCTTCTCATCACCCATTTTCTAGTGAAGAGTTGACATCAACTGATTTTTAACCTGGACTCTCTTTATTTTATGCAGTAAGTTTCAGACATTTCAAATCTGCCATTCAGAGAATTAGAAGCTTGAGACAATGACTAAGGTTTCTATTTGGAGATAAATAATTAAAGCAAGTTAATAAAGGATCCTTTTAGGATGCTGTGGTTCTTATTTCCAGAGGGTATTAGAACATGAGTTCCAACAATTACCTCTTATTTAGTATATCTTCTTTTATTCTATTTCCAAGATTTGTTCCCTAGAGGATAAATTAAAATTATATGATCTGAAACAGTCTGGAATAGCAAGACAGTTTTCTTTTAGTAAGTTTCCATTAATTTGAAGAAGGGATTGATAGTGGATTTATAATCTACTCTTGAAGTGCAGATTCTGAATCTTACTCAATATTGCAAATAACAGTTCAAATATGTTACAGGCACACACACACACACACACAAAATACAACAACAACAACAAAACAAACAAGAAATGAAGTTTTGTCCAAACTCAGTAAATAAACCAATAGAGTTTCAAAAGATGAGTAATTGAAGGTACTCATCTTTGTTTTGAAAATGGAACTTGTTCTAATGCAATTGATGTATTTGGAACAATTTAAGCATAGAATAAATTTTATGTTTGCTTATGTGTGATTTCTCTGTGAGAGACATGAGATGGATGCAGAAAACTGCGACAAACTGAGCCCAACAGCGTAGCAATAGACAAATATACCCATCTGCCAGCTATCTCAGTTTCCATGTGCTATGAACCCCACCCATCCACAGCTGGTACTACAACCTGCAGTCCAATTTCAGCTGATTCTCCTTCCACCACTTCATAATAACTCAGGAGCTTCATCCTTTCTGATGCCCCTCCTGCGACAACACCTCAGGTCTTTTTCAAAGCAAAGTGACATTTATATTGTAGTATTTATGTAGTACTTAATGGTTTAATGTATATGAAACTGTGCTACTACTTTTATTAAGTTACTACTCCACCCACCCTGAAACTCCGGTTTATTTTATTGCTTGATTTTTCATAACCAGTAATTTTTAGGCATCGATACGTAGAGTTATGGGAAAACTGACTGTAGTATATTTAATTAATTAACCCAATGTGGACTATTTTGCTAGAAAAAGAATAAACAAGGATAAATAGAGCTTATGCCTATCTCAGGGTCTCTTGAGAACAAAAGATTAATTAACATTATCAAAAATAGCTCTAAAATGTATTGTCTTTTAGCAGTATGGTTTTTTTGTAAATAGGGTATGCTTTAGTAAAAAAGTAATTTATAAAAGAGTATTTTTAAAAATGTACAATAGACCCAATTATCTGATATTTATCAATTCTTTTTTACTTGTTTTTCTGAATTTAATTTAAAGTGCATTAAATTTAATATATATTAATAAAAATAGAATGTTTAAAAATATCTTATTTACTTAAAATTTTTTATCCTTTAACAATTAAGTAAATGTTCATATGAAAATGCATATTTAAACCCATTAGGTTCACAAATATCAGTGTGTCTTTTGGGTTGGTGTGACATTTGTGTTTAATATTTTTGTTTCAGATATCAGCAGCTGTGGCTTGGGATAACAATAATTGGCTTTTTTTCATGATTCTGATGATTCTTTGGGCTGTTTTAGAGGGTCAGCTTAACTGAATTTTTCAGAGGGTCAGCTTAACTGAAGAGTTTCTGATGGCCTCATGCACCTGTCTGGCAGTTGATGCTGGTTATCAAATGGTCAGGACTGGTCCTGCTTTATGTGGTCTGTCACTATCCAGCAGGCCAGCCGCTCTCCTTACACAACACTCTCAGTGTAGCCTTCCAAGAGGTCAAATAGAGAAGCTACAAGTTTATCTTAAGGCCTAGACCTAGAAAGTATGACTTCAGTCATAACATTCAGTTATTTTTTTTAATTTTTTTTTCAACATTTATTTATTTATTTTTGGGACAGAGAGAGACAGAGCATGAACGGGGGAGGGGCAGAGAGAGAAGGAGACACAGAATCGGAAACAAGCTCCAGGCTCTGAGCCATCAGCCCAGAGCCCGACGCGGGGCTCGAACTCACTGACCGCGAGATCGTGACCTGGCTGAAGTCGGACGCTTAACTGACTGCGCCACCCAGGTGCCCCGACATTCAGTTATTGAACAAAGTCAAAAGACCATTTCAAATTCAAGGGGAAGTTAGGTAGATTAGTCTTCTTGACAGAAATGTGGCAGTCACATTATAGAGGCTCATGCGAGTAACTTTTTCAAACATCTTTAAAAATAATCTTCCACAAAATGTATTTTGAAATGTGTGACTGGAGAAAATTTTAGGAACCTTTAAAAACAGAAACAAAAGGTGTAGATTGCTATAGTTAAAAGGAGTTATAAACTGATTGGTTAATATAAACAAAACAAAACAAAAATATAAGTAGCTGATCCAAACTGGAATTTGTATAATGATGTGAAAGAACCAATTACCAGGTGACAAAATAGAGTCAAGTAGAATATCATGGTATTAGAGGAGGCATGCTAGAAAATGATGCATATCTAGCAACAATTAATGTCTTCTGTTGAGTTGTATGGAAGGAGAATAAAAAGTTCTTTCAGGAAATTATAGCAATTCCCACTAAAAAGATTTTGTGAAAATCAACCACCATGATAACAATGATCCTTGGAAGTTCCCATATGTTGAGATTATCTAAATAAGTAAGTGCAAAATGTTGCAAACAAATTCATAAGAGAGCTTTGGTAGAGATATAGAAGTCCTTCGGCTGGGATAGTCTGAAATGACTTTCACAGAATTAATAAAAAGTGTCTTAAAAATATGTGAATGTATTAGTTTGTGACATAAAGTCTAATAGTGGTACAAATTTCAGGAAGTTTCAATCAGAACTTCTATGTCTTTTTTTCCCAATCGTTTCAAATTTCTCTCTTTTACATGTTAAAAAAAATTTTTTTTAATGTTTCATTTATTCTTGAGAGAGAGAGACAGACCATGAGCAAGGGAAGGGCAGAGAGAGAGAGAGGAACACAGAATCCGAAGCAGACTCCAGGCCCTGAGCTGTCAACACAGAGCCTGACATGGGGCTTGAACTCATGAGCCATGTCATGAGCCAAAGTCAGACACTAAACTGACTGAGCCACCCAGGCGCCCATCTTCTATATGTTAATCTTATCATGAGACTGTCTTCCCTTATGGTTACCAATGGGTGCTTATAGCAATCAGAGCTATGTGCTTCTTGAACACACTTGATGAGCATTTTAGTCTCCTGGTGTTGCAATAATACAATACTGTTACTGGCTGTCTTAACAGACATTTACTTATCACCATTCTGAATTCTGGGAAGTCCCAGACCAAGCTCCTGGCAGATTTGATTCTTGTGAGGACCCTTTTATAGATTGTAGATGGCAACCATCTAACTGTATGTTCACATGACCTCTTCTTTGTGTGTGTGTGTCTAGAGAAAAAGAGTTCTTCTGTTCTCATGGCCTCATCTAAACCTAATTACCTCCTCACATCTCTGCCTCTAAATACCATCACATTAGGGGTTATACTGACAACATCATTAAACTTTACAAATAAAGCTCCAGTATGGGCTTTAAAAATATCCATAATGCTTTTACTCCACTGTATAATTGTATTTAGTATAATACATATATAAAGACACATATGTTTACCTACATAATTATTATAAAATTAATTTTCTTTTTTTGTTTTTTCTTCCTTTCTTGAGCCAATCTACTTGAACATTGTTTAAAACAAAAGGAGAAATTGGTCTCAATGGCAATTTTATTTTCAGCATTAATGCGTAAATAATTTTTAAATCTTACTACAATTCTTTGGAACTCATATCGAACTTCTTTCAGATGTCTCCTATTTCCTTATTTATGTTGAATTATAAAGCACTTAGTGACTTTGGTCTTTACCTAGTCATTATTGCACATCCTTGATGTGCTTACTGTAGTCCAGTGTGAGAGTCTCAATTGTATTAGAAGAAATATAGGCTAAATATTTGATCATTGATCTATTCATAGGTAACGGAGTTCTTGGGAACTGATTTAAGCTTAATCAATCTAAAAAATAACAATGTGATGTAAAGTTGACCCTCAAATGACATGAGTATGAATTGCTCAGGTCCACTTATACAAGGATATTTTTTCAGTACAGTATTGTAAATGTATTTCTCTTCCCTAACATTTTCTTAAAAATATTTTCCTCTAGAATTTTACTGTAAGAATACAATATATAATTGTTATACAAAATATCTGTTAAATCAACTGTGTTATCAATAAAGCTTCCAGTCAACATTAGGCTATTAGTAGTTAAGTTTTGGAGGAGCCAAAAGTCATACCTAGAATTTTGACTGCCTGGGGGTTGGTATCCCAAACCCCAAATTATTCAGGCGCCAGCTGACAAAGAAAAAAATTGATTTTTTTTGCACTTTAATGAAAATAATTTTAAAAATGTAAGTAATGGACAGTAACCAGTCCATTCTCTCTGCATACTATAATCTCTATAAGGTGTGCTTGCTTTTTTTTTTTTTTTTTTTTTAATTTTTTTTTTCAACATTTATTTATTTTTGGGACAGAGAGAGACAGAGCATGAACGGGGAGGGGCAGAGAGAGAGGGAGACACAGAATCGGAAACAGGCTCCAGGCTCTGAGCCATCAGCCCAGAGCCCGACGCGGGGCTCGAACCCACGGACTGTGAGATCGTGACCTGGCTGAAGTCGGACGCTCAACCAACTGCGCCACCCAGGCGCCCCGGTGTGCTTGCTTTAATGGACTTTTTGTTATTTCATTTCTATAAAACTGGAACTATTTTTTGCCTTTCATAATAATTTTTTGAATCTTTAAGAATGCCTTGGCATTTCTGGGGCGCCTGGGTGGCTTGGTCGGTTGGGTGTCCGACTTCGGCTCAGGTCATGATCTCACGGTCTGTGAGTTCGAGCCCCGCGTCAGGCTCTGTGCTGACAGCTCAGAGCCTGGAGCCTGTTTCAGATTCTGTGTCTCCCTCTCTTTCTGCTCCTCCCCTGTTCATGCTCTGTCTCTCTCTGTCTCAAAAATAAATAAACATTAAAAAAATAAAAAAAAAGAATGCTCTGGCATTTTTTATTCAGTTATTATAAGAGCAACCAATTCTATTTTCCAGATCCAGGAGTGAGTTTTTGACCTCAGCTTGGACAATAAATTTAAACTTTCTTTTCAAACCTAAAAAAAAAAAATGTTTTTTTTTCAGCTGTTATACAAATATTTATAGAGTACTTCTAATGTAACAGTGTTTTATGTTGCTGGGAATTTAGTGATATAATAAGACTGACAAGGGCACCAATTTCTTTAAGATTACATTGTGATATAATACATTTATATTTTACTCTTCTTCTGCTAGTCCTAGCCATGGAGTCCAAGGATGGGCATGTGATTGAAAGTAGGCAAATGAGATGAAGCCCTGGGATTTCTGATGGAAATATGGGAAAATGAAATGATCTTAGCCATTCTACTCAGTGTTTATAAGACAGAAAGAAAAACAAAACAAAACCAAAAACTGTGTTCTTGCTGCTACATGAGAGGCTGCTTGAAGGGAGCCAGTTAGAGAATAGTCAGCTGGATCCAACTGTTCCTAATGGCTATGACTCAGATTTTCTGTTACGTGAGATATTCTGTTTCCCTTTTTTTAACCAAACAAGCAAAAAAAAAAAAAAAATAGTTTGAATTAAATTTCTTTTACTTGCAGTTGACAGTGTGGTGAGCATAAAATCAGAACAAGAGGATTTAGTGAGGGTAATTTTAATGTAGAGTGACAGCAAGCTACAACAACCAAATGTTCTCAGTTCAAGTCCTGTTTGCTGCACAGGACTGTGCACAGCCTCTCTGCACAGTGCTTAGAAGCGCTGACTCAGCCTCCTTTGTGCTTCTTTTTCTGACCAACTCCAGTCAATTTCTCAATAACTTAATCTTTTCTTTAGATACGTGAACAATATCATAGTAAGTTTAAAGTTATTTCGTCTTATATTCTAATAACCTTGTAACTTCTGCTTTAGACCCCATTATACTTCCTTCTTAGTTTAAATCTCATAAAATAAATCTTATACATTTGTTGCCAGAGATTTTAGGCCCTTCTGAGGGATGCCATTTCCTATAGCTTTTATACAAACTTAGTCCCTTTTTTGACTTGATTCAGAGGCCCTTGTTTAAAACAATTGTTTGTAAGAAATGAGCAGCAATTAGCATGTGGAGATCCCAAGAAACACAGAGTATAATCCTAATGAAGAGTATCCTTAGAATAACTGAAACGTTGGAATAATTAGTAAAAAAATAAATCTTAAGAGAAGTTTGTGCATAGTTATTTGGTTTGTTTGCTTTCCTTTGTTTCGTTGTTTTTTTTTTTTTTTTTAATATTATTGGCTATGAGAGTGGAAAAAAATCCTTCTCCATTCCATGGACATTTTTAAGAACAGTACTCTACTGAGGATTTTTTCTTTATTGAGTCATGGAAATATATCCCTCCAGGTAAAAATGATAAGGTAAATATTTCTGAATTCAATTACTAGGCTAGGTGAATTTATATATATGTATATATAATCCATTTCTCTCTCTATATATAGTAATCATATATAATTATTTCCCTTTGCTTTTATAAAGTGATTGTATTCACTGGTCTGAGGGGGAAAAATATTTTATGGATTGAAGAATGAAAACAATTTTATTACTAAAGTGTAGAATTTAATTATATTAGAAATAGAGATAATTTAATTAAGTTTGAGTCTCATTATTGACTTTAATTAAAATGTAAGAATTAAAATGCTATATATCATTAATATATAAAATGAACTAAAATTGTTAAAATTCATTTTTATGAATTAATACATAGCCTTCCAAATAGCAATGCATTTTGGTTGTCTACTTATTCTATAGTAATATAGTAATTATAGACATGCTGTGTGGTCTTTCTCCTGAATGCACAAAATTGAGTATTGAGAGCTCCATATCTTGCTGTTACATTACCTATCATATATTATTAATTAATATATTAATATCAATATAGCATATATACATTATACATGTCAGCATCAAAATATGCCGGTCAGTAAATATATTTTAAAAAACCTCAAATTATAAAATTTTAAAGGTCTTTTGGGCATTTAAAAAAATTTTTTTTTTCAACGTTTATTTATTTTTGGGACAGAGAGAGACAGAGCATGAACAGGGGAGGGGCAGAGAGAGAGGGCGACACAGAATCGGAAACAGGCTCCAGGCTCTGAGCCATCAGCCCAGAGCCTGACGCGGGGCTCAAACTCACGGAGCGGGAGATCGTGACCTGGCTGAAGTCGGACGCTTAACCGACTGTGCCACCCAGGCGTCTTTTGGGCATTTTTAAAAAACAGATTTGTATGGGCAGATTTTCATTTTGATTTTCTTTTCAATATACCCAAAAGTAAGCATATTAACATTTGCAGATTGTTCTGGTTGTTAGAAAAGATTTCAGCACTTCTTTTTGGAAATCACTGTTGAAAGAAATAGATCCACATTAAAAAAATTCTCATGACATTTGTAAACAGTGAAAACTGTTTTATCATTTGTTAGAATTTGTCTTGTCTTGAGTAATTTCCTTTTAACTTTGTCTAACTTAAATGACTGTAACATCTTCAGCACTTGATGAATTGCAGGAATAAGTGCCTCTACTTAGAAGTAAGCTTCTATTTATCGTTTGATTTAAAAATAAGTTTATTTTTGCTAAATGTAATTTAATTTTATCCTTTTCCATTCCTCTATTTTTTTTCCCACATCTGTTTTCTTCTTCTGTTTTTTTTTCTCATATCTGGTTTGAATATTCAAGTCTCTACTTGAAATTGATGGAATGAATATACATATTTACACCAACTCCTTTCAGTATCAACAAAAATAACAATAGACACATTAAAGGGATAAATTTGAAAGGAAAAAAATAGAGGACAAGTTGTTAATTGAAAATGTCAGAAGATGGTTTGCAGAAGAATTCTGGTTACTAACTAGAAAGGGTAAAACAGAAGGTCATTTTCCAGAAGACAACATAAAATTTTGAGGGCAGCCTTGTCATACCAAAAAAATGAAATTATAGGAAAGTATGTGTCAAATGCTTAAGCCCCACTTCCGCTGTAGCTAAAGAGTCCTGGTAGTTTGACAAATTATCCAAGTAGGAAATGTGTGGATTCTTCCATGGGGGCTCCAACCACTAAAAGAAAGAGCACTAATGTTAGAAGACTGCCCATGAAATGACCTGCTCAAATAAGCATATGGTTCCCTGCACAACCTCTTATGCTCCCCTTCATTATACACAGAGAATTTAAGATAACACTTGAGTACTGTAATTTTATTTAAAAAATTCTTTTTGATGTTTATTTATGTTTTAGAAAGAGAGAGAGAGAGACAGAGTGTTAGTGGGGGAGGGGCAGAGGGAGGGAGACAGTTCAAAGTAGGTCTCCAGGCTCTGAGCTGTCAGAACAGACAGACTCCACCCACAAGCTGTGAGATCATGACCTGAGCTGAAGTTGGACACTTAACTAACTGAGACACCCAAGCGCCTCACTGAGCACTGTAAGTGTAATATGAGCACAAATCAAGGCCACTAAATATTTGAGAAAAACCTCCAACACTGACAACCTAAAAGCAACCACAACAAACAGTAAAAAGGTGAAACTGGGAAAGGTCGCAGGCTATACAGAGAAAAGGAAAAAAAAAATCAAAAAATAATTAACTATTTTCTCAGGAAGATAGGAAAAGATTGCAGCCATTAAACAACTAGATAGTATGGCGGGGGGGAGACAATCTGACAACATGAAATATATTTTGTAAATTAGTATGAAAAAATAACTCAAAAGAAAAGTTGGAGAAAAGCTCTCAAAAATTAGAAAATGAAGAAAAGGAAAACAATAGAGGAAAGAGTAGCAAAAGAGAATTATTCACAAAGTCAAATACCCTACTAGTGGGAATTCTAGAAAGAACAGAAAAAAATGAAGGGAAAGAATTAATCAACAAAAAAATCAAGAAAGTTTTCCAGATTTGAAGGACATATATTTTTAGATTGAAAGGATCCATTCAATGCATCATAATGTGTGAAAATAGATCCATATTGAATCATGACACTGACATTCCTGAATACAGTAGGATATCCTAAAATTTTTCAACAAGAGTGAGAGAAGTAGTCACTGATACATTACTTTGAACTATTCAACCACATATCTGGAACCCAGAGAATTTGTGTTCTATGTTTATTGAGTTCTCTTAAGAAATGTTTGCATTTCTCAAGATTACACATATTTTTTTTTCTATGTTTCCTTCTAGGAGTTTTATTATTTTAGGTTGTACACTTAGACTCATGGTCTGTTTGAAGTTGATGTGTGCATATAGTATGAGGAGGTAAGGATAGAAATTTTGTTTTAGATGCTGCATTTTATCTTCTGTCAGATAATTAGTTGCTTTCCTTTGGGACTTGATATTTATTTATTTATTTATTTATTTATTTATTTATTTATTTATATTCTTTATTATTGTGACCAGAAAGATTGTTCTATATCCTCACTAGAAATTGGTATGATCAGTTTCTTTACTTTTAGCTATTCAATTGGGAGTATAGTGGTATCTCACTAATGTTTTAGTTTGTAATGCCCTATTAATAAAAATGTTTAGCACTTCTCATATGACTATTTACTGTCTGAACATCTTGTTTGGTGAGGAGTCCATTAAAATATTTCATCATTTTTTAAAATGAGTTGGTTGATTTATTATTGTTAAGCTTTAAGTGCATTTTTTTTCTATTTTTGCTACAAGTTCTTTATCAGATACATGTTTTTCAAATATTTTCTCCCACCCCTGGGCTTGTCTTTTCATTCTATTAACAGTGTTTATCAGAGCACAAATTTTAAATTTTAATAAAGGCCAATTCATTATTTTTTTCTCTCATAGATCATACTTTTAATGATGTGCATGTAAATGCATTGCCAAACCTAAGATCACCTAGATAGGCAAAAAACATTTATATAGGCAAAAAAACCCAGAAAGCTATTCACGTGGAAGCATGGGTCATTTCTTTAAGAGGTTAGAGCTGGGAACCTTGAAGAACAGTTCTCTGGAAATGGAACAGAACTTGAATCAAAAACCTGGTGACAGATTGCTTTACAGAATCGTGATGGACCAAACTGCTACATACCTTCTATTATCTGTCCTTTTTAGTAGAAATACATAGTTTGTTGTTCTTGCTGTTTTTAAGGTATAGAGCATTGGGATAGTTTGTTACCCAGCACAAGATTACCAAAACACTATTTTTAATTCTTTTTCTGTTTGGGTCTGTTTTTCTGTATATCTGTTTGGTGGCTGATAGAAAACATTTCAGACTACATGTTTCTCACTAAAACATCACAAAAAATCAGATATCCTATCACTCACTTATGACTAACAGATTATTGTACTCTGATACACATATACACACATGTAAGGAATAAAGATATATACATATAAAGATATATACATACATATATATACATACAAATATCTGATATTTAAAAAATAAAATTTGTTAATTCAGTAGAAAATACGTAATGATATGGGTAGAATGCTAGAATGTGACTTTTTAAGATATAAAAAATGACATTGCAAAGAGTATACAAGTGACAAACATAATCAGTTTTGCTACTTAACAGTCAAGACTTCTATTTATGTATAGTGGTTTGTTGGGAATAATTTGTCACCGGTGTTTTCAAAAACAAAGCATCACATTACAGATTCATAGAGTTGACAGAGGTCTTTGAGAATCTTCATACATATCTATGCTTTTTTGAAGAACTATATGTAATCTTCCCACCCTCTGCCAACCCAAGCAATTAAAATCTTTCAATAATCCCACTATGCAAAAGCTTACTGAATATTAATTTCCAATGATCTTATAAGTTATTAATGGGGGTTTTGGCATATGTTTATCATATATAATAAAATTATGCAACTATTTGTGAATTTGGCAATATTCTTTTTCATGGCAAGACTTATTCAAATGAGGAATTTAATTCTATGGTAACTTTTCTCTCTATTTGCTCAATTACTATCTTACATTTCTATCTTAGGTCATTAATTATTAGATTCTTTAGGCCTAGTAGATTATAAAATGATAGAATCATCCACTTAAATTGCATATGTATGGTGAACATTTGTAAAATACAGTGAAAAAAATCAACTCATATGTATCCAGTAAATGAATCCATAGATGATGTCCCCTTTAAACTGAAGCTCTAGATATCTTGGGAGCAAATATTTTTTAGATCTTCTCTGTGGTAATGTAGAAACTTCTATTAATGTCATGCCACAAATCTCTGCCTGTGTCTGTTTCCAAATGTACTACTTTGTATTTTTCTTTACACATGGAAAGTACACATTGCATAAATATGCACATTAGCAAGCTTTTAAAAAGAAAAAAAGAGCTATGTAGCTAACACTGAGATTAAGAACAAGAATGCGGGCTACTTGAATCACCTCTTGTGTCCCCTTCTAAACATTATTACCACACTCCTTATACCCCAAGAGAAATGACTATCCTAATATCTAACACTGTTGTGGACTATGAAATGTACCAAAGTGGAATCATAAATTAAGGATTCTTTTCTGTTTTGTTTCTTTCACTCACCATTATGTTTGTGAGATTCATCCATATTGTTTTATGTAGTTGTAATTTATCCTTTTAATTGCTGCATAGTGTTCCATTTTGTGAATGCACCAAAATGTGTTTTTCTTTCTATTGTTGATAGACATTGGATAACTTATATTTTTGCACTTACTTTTTTTAACTTTATTTATTTATTTTGAAAGAGACAGAAATAATGCAAGTGGGGCAGGGGCAGAGAGAGAGGGAGAGAGAGAGAATCCCAAGCAGGTTCCACACTGTCAGCACAGAGCCTGACATGGGGCTTGAATTCATGAAACTGAAATTATGAAGAGATGGAGGCTTAACTGACTGAGCCTATACCAGCTGCCCCTATACTTTTGCACTTATTAATAGTGCTGCTCTTAGTAATTCGATATGTGATATTTTTGAATAAATGCATTATTCTTGGACATATACCAAGGAATAAAATTGCTGGTTCTATAATATGTTATGTATATATAGTATAGTTTTCTTTACTGTAGGTTTTGTTATTTGATAGTGCAAGTACTCCATGTCCTTCCTCAAGACTGTCTTGACATTTTTTTGCCTTTCATGTTTCCATATACAGTTTAAATTAACTTATCAATTTCCACGAAAAAATATTCTGAGATCTAGATTAGAATTGCATTGGATCTGAATATCAATTTGGAGAGAGTTAATATCACCATAATACTAAATCTTTCAATTTAAAAATTTGGTACATTCCTCCATTATTTAGTTCTTTCCTAATTTTTCTCAATAATATTTTGTAGTTTTTAAATATAAATATTGTATACATATTTGCCAAATTTATTCCAAAGAATACAGTGTTTTCTGATTATTGCAGTTTATTTCAATTTTATTTTTCTTGTACTTATATAGAAGTAAATTAATGATTCATTCACCATCCTGCTAAATTAATTCTTAATTTTTATTATTGTATAGATACTTTTGTATTTACCATGTTTAAAATCTCTTCAGAAACTAAGAACTTTTCCTCCTCTCTAATCATAATGCTTAATCTTTTGTTTCCTTTATTTTTCCTCCAGGCAGGAGATCCCTCACTAGGATTTCCAGTATAATGTAAAAAAAAAAAAAAAAAAAGATTTTGTCTCGTTTTCAATCTCAGCATTCATTATTTCACTGTTAAATATAAAGTAGAGGCACCTGGGTGGCTTACTCAGTTGAGTATTGGATTATTGATTCCAGGTCAGGTCATGATCTTGATTTCTTGAGTTCCAGCCCTACATGGGCTCAGCACTGACAACAGAGAGCCTCTTTGAGATTCCCCCTCTTTCTCTGTCCCTCCCCTGCTCTCACTCCCTCAGTCTCTCTCAAAATAAATAAATAAATACATTTAAAAATAAACAAATAAATAAATAAATAAAAGGTAGCTTCAGGTTTCCTGTTATCAAATCAAGGAAATTTCTTTAGATTACTGATTTGTAAAATTTTTACAGTAAACATATTTGAACTTTTACATGCTATTTATTATTTTATCAATTTGATTATATATATATGTTTTTTTTCTTCTCTTGCATTAATATGTTGAATTATACTGTTTGAATTTTTTTATATTTAACAAACGGCATTTTGAGGTTATGTCCAATTTAGTCTTGGTGTAATATAATTTTTTATTTATTACTAATATTGATTTGATAATATTTTCCATATAATATTTATATTTATGTTCCTGAGTGTTTTCTTTGTATATCGTCATCCTATTTTTTTAATGTTTGTTTATTTATTTTTGAGAGAGAGAGAGAGAGAGAAAGAGAAAGAACAAGTGAGAGAGGTGCAGAAAGAGAGGGGAAGACACAGAATCTGAAGCAGGCTCCAGGCTCCGCACTCTCAGCACAGAGCCCGATGCAGGGCTCAAATCTACGAACCATGAGATTATGACCTGAGCCCAAGTTGGAGGCCTAACCAGCTGAAACACCCAGGTGCTCCAATCTTAATCCTATTTAAATATCAAGATTATGTTGGATTCATAAAATTATTTGGGAAATATTTACTTTATTTAAATTCCTGCAAGAGTTTTCAGTGACCTTGATATGTTTTCTTTAAACATTTGAAAGAGGGGTGCCTCAGTGTCTCAGTGGGTTAAGCATCTGACCTGGCTCAGGTCATGATATGGTAATTCACAAGTTCAAGCCCTGCATTGGGCTCTGCTGACAGCTCAGAGCCTGAAGCCTGCTTTGGACTCTGTGTCTCCCTCTGTCTCTCTGTCCCTCCCCCACTTATGCACAAAAATAAACAAATATTAAATTAAAAAAAAATGAATGCTTGAAACTCATAGGTAAGCCATCAGGGCCTAAAATTTTTTTCTGTGGGAATGTTTTAATAAATAGATTTAATTTTTAGATATTAAAATAATTCACCTAGATCAAATTTCTTATATTATAGTTTTCCTGGATTAGTTTTTTGTCCAAATTGTCATACTTTCTGAAGTCAGTAGTCCTTGATATCCTTTAAAAAAAGTTCATTTGTTAGAGTATCTGTAGTACTTTATTTTGTACTTTATTTTGGTCCTGATAATTTGTTTTCTTCTTTTGGTTTATAGGAGTTTTGCCAGATGTTCATCATTTTTATTTTTGTGACTGCTTATTTTTCTTTTCCTTTTCCCTAGGATTCTAAATCATACATTGTATTAGTCTGCTAGGACTACCATAACAAAATGCCACAGACTGGATACCTCAAATAACAAAAGTTTATTTTCTCTCACTTCTGGATGCTAATAATGTGAGATCAAAGCCAATTTGGTTTCTGCTGATGCCTCTGTCCTTGACTTGCAGATGGTTGCCTTTTTGCTGTATCCTCACATGTCCTTTTCTCTGGGTATACCCATCCCTGCTGTCTCATCCTATTTGTTCTAATCTCCTCTTTTTAGAGAGACACCAGTCAGATTAGATTAGAGCCCATCCTAATGGCTTCATTTTTTATGTAATTACCTGTTCATAGGTCCTATCTCCAAATACAGTCACATTCTAAGACACTTAAAGTTAGGGCTTCAACATATGAATTTGGAGCCTAGGGACACAATTCAGTATCTAACATATATGTTAAATCTTCACACTCTGTCCCACACACATCTTTATGCCTTTTTCTTTAGTTTCCATTCTTCCTGTGTGTATATTTCTCTATATATTTTCTAATTTTTCTTCCAGTTACCAAATCCTTAATTTTTTTGTATTTAATATGCAATTAAAAATAGCTTTATTAAGGTATAATTTATATTAAATATATTAATAGTACAGCTGATAAGTTTTGACAAAGGTATATATACCTTGTAACTACCACCTCAATCAAGATATGGAACATTTCCATTAGCACAAAAAAATTCATTTTCCCCTTACATTTTTTGTTCAAAAATATACTTCTCTTCATGCAAACTACTCTTTCACTAACTTACTAAAATCTCATCCAGTCGTTTCTCAGGCTCCACGTACAGAAATGGTGACCTGTGGTAAGTGTGTTGTAAGCTCTTCTTGGTCTAGAGACCTATGAACCAAAAAGTTGTTATGTGGCCCCACACTTCCAATTTACATTGGTAACAGATGAACCCAATAAGATAAACACAATAAACACTCTCAGTCAAAATGTGAGAAATAGAGGTACACAGAAACCATGGCTTCCTACAAATTCTGAAATCTCATGAAACAGTGTAGAGAGAATCCTTTATACCAGAGGTAAACCTGAATTCCATTCCCTGGAAATAGTGCTGCAGGATTTTTTTTTACCTCAATACCTGGGGTCCTTTGAAGAATGAATAGGTGGACACAAAATGAGCAGCAGGCGAAGTAGAGTATAAGATCAGAAAAGAAGAATAGTATGAGAGCTCTCTTTACAGAGAGAGGGCATTCGAAAGTGAATGCCCACCAACTATAGGCAGGGGTTCTTGTTTTATAAGGTTCTGGTTGTGAACTCCTCCCCACCCCTCTTTCCCCCTTGTCCTTCTTGCACCCTACCCTCGTTGGCTTTGTAGCTCTAGGTTCTTGGTTGTCCACTCCTGATTGGCTCATTTCCATTGTATGAGGGATGGTCTATTTCTTATTTTTAGTTAGATCTTTTGTCAAATTCCTGAGGGGAACATGAGGGAAGTAAATGGGGTGTGTTATATTCTTAAGATGAACTTTATTCCTGTGGGGGTTTGCTGCGGTCAGCTGCTCCCAGCATTGTTTCAACATATGTGTTTTTCCCCACCTGGGCACCTCAGGTCCTAATCTTTCCCTCTCTGCCTACTGAATCCTATCTTTTCCTATCATAGTAGTCCCCAATTCTATTTTTCGTAGCTCTTGCTTTT
This sequence comes from Prionailurus viverrinus, assembly GCF_022837055.1. Taxonomy (NCBI): domain Eukaryota; kingdom Metazoa; phylum Chordata; class Mammalia; order Carnivora; family Felidae; genus Prionailurus; species Prionailurus viverrinus. The sequence continues at coordinate 162,963,055 of NC_062561.1, forward strand.
ACCGTCTAAGAGGTACTTGCTTTTATATTATCCTCGTGGACCACACTTGAAGGTTATATTAGAGAAATCACCTATTTGTAAGGCTGGAAACTTTCTTAACCTGCTACCTTCCATAGAGGCCTAAAGGGTTTTTTGTTTTGTTTTGTTTTATTTTGTTTTGTTTGTTTTCATGTATTTTTCATTTTTTTCTAACTATAGCCGGTATTACTCTAAGCTGCAACACTTTTGTCAATTCAGTTTTCTCATTTGATTTCAATTAATTCTGTCAGAAGGCATGCATACAATTTTTTTTTTAATCTCTCTCTTTTTACCTCCCCATTTTCTGTATGTAATTGCAGGTACTTTGGGTACATAGACTCTCAATTTTATTAGAGTGTCTTTGAAAAGCTTAAAAAATTGATGACGTGGTAAAATAATTCTTTCAAACGTTTTAACAATAAGGTTAAAGCATTCACTTAACGTCGCTTTTGCCCTGAGGCTTTCTTTTATGGCACTACACTGGATTTCATCTTTGTCCCAAAGCTGTCTTCATGACAGCAAGTTTAATTGGTGAGAAGCATTTTCATTTTTAATACTGACATTTGAGGAATGAATAAACTATTTTATATTAATTACATTTACAAAAACAGAGCTCTTTTTTTTCTTGTAATGTTCTACACAATCAGGTAATGAAAGTCAACTCCCACCCAATAATTTGCCTCAAAACTTATTTGCCCACTGGTTCAACTTTATTAAATGCATTTTTATTCCTTCCAAGTTATCACAGGTAATATTTTCACCAAATGTTTCACTACTATGAAATGTAAGCATTCACCAAATATAAGTAACCATTTTGCAATTTCTTATAACAGTTTCCTTGTTATCTCCCACTCAGTGGCAAAGCTAATATTTTTTGGTTATTATAATACATCATTTGTAAATACCAAATCCTGTTTTAAGAATTTGTTGCTGCAAAAATAACCTGTGTAATAAACAACTTCAAATATCACAAGGATAAACAAGTATTTATATTTCACTCATGGATCTGCAAAAGACTAGTCAGTCAGCCAATCAAGACTGGAATCAGGTGGGATTCTATGCTTTGGCTTTATATTAATTGGTCTTGGCTTAGTTTTTGACTAGGGTTTAGAACCACTCCGCAAGAATTTTTGTAACTCAGGAGTAAAATACAAACAATTTGAGTAAATAATGAGCAAAAAATATGAATGGACATTGAACCAAAGATGATATACAAGTGGTTAATAGGCACATGAAAAGATGCTCACTATCATTAGTCATCAGGCAAAGACAAATTGAAATCACCATGAGATATTACCAATACTACAATGGCTAACATTTAAAAAGTATGACTAACATTTAAAAAGTATGACCAGGTATTAATGGAATTCTCATATAATTCTGGTGAAAATATAAAAATGGACAACTCATTTAACAGTTTGTCAGTTTTTGTTTTTGTTTTTCCCAAGACCTGCTGGCACTTTTTAAAATGTTTTAATTTATTTTTGAGAGAGAAAGAGACAGAAAACAAGTGGGGGAAGGACAGAGAGAGAGAAAGGGAGACAGAATCTGAAGCAGGCTCCAGGCTCTGAACTGTCAGCACAGAGCCCGACCCAGGGCTTGAACTCACAGACGGCAAGATCATGACCTGAGCTGAAGTCAGATGCTCAACTGACTGAGCTACCCAGGCACCCCTTGGCAGTTTCCTATAGTTAAATATGCAGTTAATTCTTTGAACTAGCAGTTGTATGATGGACGTTCTAAACCTTGCTGACACTGGCCTCACAAGAGCTTTCTGTGCATACCTCTTCTCAACTTTGCCTTCAGGCTGTAATGTTTGTAGTGTGACTTCAGTCATGATGGAAATATTTGCACTATGGCAATCAGCAAATACTACAAATCAAAGTTTTCTCCTCCCACGGCCATCTAGAAAGCTTGTTGTTACATTTATCATCATGCCTCCGCAGCAATTCCACACCTAAGCATTTGGCTGAGAAATGAAAACAAATTCATAGAGACTGTACACAAATATTTATAGCAGCATTACTAATAATATCCAACTTGCAAAGAACCTAAATGTCCATCAACAAGTGAATGGATGAACAAAATGTGGCATAGTATTCTGCAGTAATAAATGGCATAGTGTAATGGCTTAGTACTTAGCAGTAATAAATAATGGCTGCAGGTACATGCAACACCAAGTGTAAACCTAATATCATTATCCAAAATAGAAAATCCAGACACTGAGACTACATACTGTATGTGTCTACTTATATGGCATTCTAGTAAAGTTCAAATTATAGGAATAAAAATCAGAGTAATGGTTGGTAAGTTCTAGGGCTGTGTGTGAAAAAAAATCACTACAAAGTGTCCTCAGAACTTTTTGAGGTGAATTAAATATTCCCTATCTTGATTTATAGGCCATTTACAAGCCTCTGAACATTTGTTAAAGCTCATCAAACTCTACTCTTCAAATGATGATTTTGTTACGAGATTGTATTTGGGTTAATTTTTTTCTTTTTTAATGTAACACACTCTAAGCTTGGAAATCTAAACAATGAATTTGTGTTCTATACCTTAAACAATTCTAAATTCTCCACTGGTGAAACAAAATGGTAAACAGAGGAAATTAGGCAATTTACAATAAGGAATTGAAGAAATTAACTCAACTCTTTGAAAGTTAAATGCTATCTGAAAATATAATCATTTCTGAATATGCTTATTAATATACAGAAAAGATTTTCATTCTGTGTGTCCTTTTTATGGATATTTTTGAGTATGCATGAATTGCCTCTTGATTTGATTTTTGCCAAAACAGAACTCTGTAATATTGGGAAAAACTTTAATTATTAAAATGGATTTTTAGGAAGACCTGCATGTTAGGGAACCTGGGTGACTCAGTCGGTTAAGAGTCCGACTTTGGCTCAGGTCATGACCTCGCAGTTTGTGGTTTTGAGCCCTGTGTTGGGCTCTGTGCTGACAGCTCAGAGCCTGGAGCCTGCTTCAGATTCTGTGTCTTGCTCACTCTCTGCCCCTCCCCTAGTCGTATTCTGTCTCTCTCTGTCTCTCAACAATAAATAAATGTTAAAAAATTAAAAAACAAAACAAAACAAAAATAGTATTCCTAGATTCATATTCTCCTTGTTAAGTATACAAAGTGTCATTTAAAAGATTACTACTGGACATAAAATATTTCCAATAACATATTTTTGAAAGTGGCTCTTATATTTCATACTTTAACATATATAATAGGCATAAAAAAACTCTCTCAACCATGAAAGATAATTGCTCTCGATCTATTATTAAATTATCAACCATGTACGGTCATTAATACAGAATCAGCATAATGGTGTTTATTTACTTTTCCAATGATGACTACTGAAAATGTAAGTATTCAGCAAAAAGCATAGTAATTAGGTATGAAATTGTTGATATTAGTGCCTTTTATATAGTTATATTATTGGAAATGTGCTATCCAAATCTCAAGTTAGCAATGCAATTCTGCAGAGTCTGATATAGTCTGAATAAAATATAGCCTAAAATAAAAATATAACAGTCTCAGAAAAATCTAATCTATAAATTTCTCTTAGTGTACGATGCTTTTGTATTCCATAGATACCTCAGTTTGTTCAGTTTTTATATAACTGTTTAATTTGGCTGCAGTACTAGTTATCTAGACTAATCTTTAAGTTGACAAGAACTAAAAATGTGAAAGAAATGTAAAATGCCTCCTTCTTAGATGATGGGAAAGTGACAATATAGAATGGAATTATCAAACCAAAATCAAATAGGGGTAGAACTTACTAGGTCACCTAAGCATCAACGGCATTTTTGTTATGAAGAAGTTTGTAAAATCTGTCATTTTTTAATGTAAACATTTGTATTGATATATACGCAAAGACAAGTTAAATATTTTTTTTGAAATGGATAGTTTGTTGAATGTCCACAAAGTCAACACTCCCACGTAACCAAAATACAGATAAAGAAACGCTACATTACTAAAATATGAGAAGCCCTCCCCTACCATGTATCAGTCACTACCCAGCCTACCCTTCCAAGGGCAAACTTTGTCCTGAATTCTAACACCGTACATTAGTTTTACTTACTGTTAACATTTACATAGAAAAATTTAGTAAGCACTCTTTCTTTCTCTGACTTATTTTATGTGATGATACTTTTGCCACATGTGTTTATAGTTTGTTCATTCTACTTGCTGAAGAGTATTCAGTTATGTAGCTATACCACCATCCCTTTATCCATTCCACTGAAATGGCATTTAGGTTATTTCCAGTTTTCACACCCTGGGAATAATGTTGCTATGAGAATTATTGTATAGATTATTTGGTAGAAGTGAATGTTTATGTGTGTATAAATGAAATAGATGTTCTTAGTACTGCATATATTTACTTTTAGTAGGCAGCATCAAGCAGTTTTCCAAAATGTTTGAGTGATTTTTTACTCCTACTAGTAATGCATGAGGGTTTGAGCTGTCCACAGTGGGTATTGACTTTTTCATAATAGTGACTATCCTAAATAATTCTACTTTCGAGAGGGATTTAATTTTAATGATGTGAAGGTGGGGAAAAAGGAAAAGACAGAGTGGTTATTACCAAGGAACTTTGGAACATACATAAAAAGAAAGATCAACACCTATTCTTTACTCACTTGTTTTACTAATATTTCTTATGCACCAACTATATGTCATAAACCATTTGGGGAGCTAAAGAATTATTAGTAAAATAATAGACAAAATATTTCCACTGTAGTGGCTTGCATTCTAGTGGAAATGTCCATATAAAACAGGTGAACTGAATAAATATCTACCTACCTACCAATATATGAAGAGACATATGTGTTTACAGGTGTTGTATAATTCCTAGAATAGTAAGATAGAAACAGAAGGTAGAAGAGAGCTTATCAGGGGATAGGGGAGAGGAAATGGGGAGTTATTGTTTGATGGGCACAGAGTTTCAGTTTGGAATGATTAGAAATTTCTTGAGATATATAGCAGTAATGGTTGCACAAGAGTGTGAATATATTTAGTATCACATATATACAGTTAAAAATGGTAAATTTTATGTTTATATTTTGCCATAATTTGAAAAAAATAGTAGCAACTTTAGAATTTAGCTATAGGATTTATCTTCTCCATATCGAAGAGAATCTTCATATCTCAAAGAGTTACATTTATTTAGTGTTTACAATCTGCCAAATGTTCGATTAAGTACTGTGATATCTAACTTAACCCTGAACAACCTTATGAGAAATGTGCTGTTTTCACTGTTTTGTTACCATTGAGTAAACTGAAGACAGAGGAGGAAAACTGATTTTTCTCAAGTTCACGCTATAGTTACGTGAGGACCAGGATTTTATAATTCTTCTCTGAACAGTTACATTATATTGTCCCATTCCCCTTCTCAAACTTCAGTACCATTTACTCACACAACCTTGTAAGTATCCACAGGCCCAACATATTCTGAGTCACAGATCAATTCTGAAAATAGACTCAAAAAGACTGAAGATTTTGTTACATTCTTAGCTTTTTATAAAATTTATTCTTATGGCATCCTTCACCCCATGAGAACTTAAAGGCATAGGATTTTAATCCCAACAGACCAACAGCTTGTTCTGTTTATTCTTGTTACCTTGGGCGGTCTTTGTAATCACCCAGTTCTAAACCCCAAAATCCAATCTCTAAAATGATGGTAATACTTACTCAGAGTTCTGTAAATCATTTAGTGTAGTTCCTGTCATCTTCTGTTAGGAACTCTACAAATGATAGCTAAAACAACCTGTGAAGAATATTATTCATTTCTCGAGTATCCTTCTATTTTGATTGGAACATCGGTTGACACATAGGAGCTAAGTAAATGTTGTGGCTTAACTGTACGAATTTCACTAGCTCACAGTGAAATGATTCTACCACTTCTATCCAGACAGAAAAGATGGGCTGATTTTTCAGTCCATCATCACCTACACTCTGTTTAAGGGGCTTATCATGTGCATATAATAAATGTATGAACTAAAAATAATTGAATCCGCTAGACCAAAAGATGACAAAATATAGTTGTAATAATCAAAAGTTCCTGCCAGTTGGATAATATCTTAAATACCAGGACAATTTTGCAGCTTCAACTGGAGAAAGCACTTCGGGACTAGAGGAATAATATATGAGACAAAAGAGGAGTTTTACTCGATACAAAACTGTCTTGAATTTGGGTATTTTACATTTGCTCTTTAATTGAATAGAAACTGACACTTTTTTAAGGAAAACAAATAAAGAGACATTCATTAACATTTTTATCTAAAAACAGTTTGGGAATATAATCCAGTGCCCTCTTTTGATTGTTATTTTTACTAAGAACAAGTGAACTATGTGTTCCTTTTGTAAAGCTTAGATTGCTTTTTAATCACCAGAAGATTTTAAATAAAGTGAATTATTTTTCTTATTACAAAAGCAATATATGTTCATTGTTGAAAAAGAGAAAAGAGTAGGGAATAATAAAAAATCAAATATAATCCCATTATCTGGTGGCAGGAACTATTAATAGGTTAGCGTGTTCCCTTTGATATTTTTCTAAGTTTCAACATTTTAATATCAACTAATAGAATCATATTATTTGTATTCTCAATTTCTATATAATACTATAGTGTAAACAATTGGCCTAGGCCATTATTTTCTTAATGTGATGTTTCATAGCTGCATAAAATTCTATTGTATAAAAGTGCCATAAAAGTGATGAGGGCTAGAAAGGTGTTTTGTTATGTTAATGAGTGACTTTGGGACTCACCTGAGGGTACCGGCTGGTGGCCAGAAGAACCAACCACACCTTTAGAGTCCTTAGAGGGTTGGAACTTTCAGTCCCACCTCTAGCATCTGGAAAAAGCACTGAGAAAGCATGAATGTATAGAAGAAAACCAAAAGTAAACATGCAAACAATACTTTCTCTTTAAATCAATACCATTTTTAACCTAAAAGTTCACTTAAAGATTATAATGTTTAAATTTAGCATTTGTTGGGAGTTCACATTTATATTATTACACTTTTCCCCCAAGAGTATAAAGCCTTCTATTTTACCTGGCATTTGTTTCATTACATGTGAACAATGACCCTTCAAAGTATGGTAGGAGAAGATAGGATTCAGTAGGCCGAGAGGGAAAGATGGGACCTGAGGTCCCTGGGTGGGGAAAAACACCTATTTTAGAACAATGCTGGGAGTGTCTGACCACAGCAAACCCTCTCAGATGTAAGGTTCCTCTTAAGAATGTAACAGACTCCACCTACTCCACCCTCATGTTTCCCTCAGGACTTTGACAAAAGACCTAAGTATGGCCATAGACCAGTCCTCATACAATGAAAAAGAGCCAGTCAGGAATGGATAACCCAGCACCCAGAGCTATCAAGTCAATAAGGGTAGGACCTGAGAAGGAACAAGGGGGAAGGGAAAAGGGAGGGTCACCAGAACCTTATAACAAGGACCCTCTCTGTAAAGAGAACTTTCCTATTATTCTTCCTTTCTGATCTTATACTCTAATAGACTTTTGCATACTGCTCATTTTGTGTCGGCCTCTTCATTTCTTCAAAGTGGTGAGACAGTGAATCCCGGGTATTATGGAATCCTGCAATAAAAGGAAAGAACCCACATGCAAAATATCATATATAGAGTTATAAAATTGGGGATTATAAAAAAAGAAAAAGATATTTCTTTGACAAGAGTAGAGGCAACATTGCTAAACTGAATATTCTTTAGTGAGAAATGGCAAAGTTGGTGTTTCATTTCCTTTTTTCCTTCCATGCCTTCATCCTTCTGTCCTCTTCTGGACTTTTTTTTTTTTTTTTTTTTTTTTTGGTAGCTGTATGTCCATATTTATTTCTATTAAGACATTATTATCTTTCTTTGTATCCTTTTGGACTCATTTCTTTTTCTCCTACTGGCTGTCTTTTTACTATGATTTTTAAATACTCACAAATACAGTGTTTTGATTAGCTTTTGCTTCTCTTGTTAGCTTTCAGACTATAACAAGCTTGCTTTCTGTCTATCCCTTTTGCTGCTGATGCTGCCTGTCATAGTTGCTACTTCATCCTTTCCCTCTCTTGGTCCATTCCTAAGACTCCACCTTTGACATTTTTACCAATAGCTTCAGTGATACAGAAAATGTGTTTGTAAATGTCTTTCTCTGGATATTGTCTATTCCATGAGAGAGACTATGCCCTTGAAACTTATAAAAGCTAGTTTCCCAGCAAAGCTACTAGGAGAGTTGTCCCTCAATCATATGGTCAAGCAGACTATATGTAATATTGTTTGTTTCTAGTCTTTGAAGACCATTGTTTACCATCAATGATGCAAACAGCAGGAAACATAAAAGTAAATTATATTTTTGGATATAGAAGCATAACCTTGGCATTTAATTCTTCAATGTGACTACTGCCCCCAAACATAAAAATGGGGAGCCTTCACAGATTCAGCTGTTAGAATCTTAAGATGTAGTGTAGACATAGTAACTGTTGGAAACACATTCATTATATTTAGACATTTTATTTTATTTCTGTTGCAGTTAATAAGAACAGAAAAATTGAAACCAAGCATTCTATGTGAAAGGACTGACACCTGATAATTTTGGTTTTCTGGTACTGTTTTCCCAAGGACAGGTAACATTTTTGCAAAAAATAAGCAAAGTCAATACCAAAATGACAGGAAGTCTGGAAAGAAGCTAAACGTACTCACCTGTCATGGGAGATCATCAAGAGAGACTTCATGAAAGAATTTTAGAGCTGGGGAGAAATCCAATGACCAATATGTTCAATGCTTTGATTTGCATATGAGGAAAACAAGACCAAGAGTCATCAAAAAATACTTAGAAATGTTAGAATTAACAACTACAGCATCCAAATTTTATCATAGCTCACTTTATTTTTTTAATTTTTTTTAATGTTTATTTATTTTTGAGAGAGTCAGAATGTGAGCAGTGCAGGGGCAGAGAGAGAGGGAGACATAGAATCTGAAGCAGGCTTCAGGCTCTGAGCCATTAGTACAGAGCCCGACGCAGGGTTCCAACTCAGGAACTGTGAGATCATGACCTCAGCTGAAGTCAGACGCTCAACCGACTGAGTCACCCAGGCACTCTATCACTTTATTTTTTTTAATGTTTATTTATTTATTTTGAGAGAGAGAGAGAGAGAGAGAGAGGGAGAGAGAGAGAGAGAGGTAGAGAAAGAGAGAGAGAGAATGAGAGCGAGAAAGGGAGAGGCAGAGAGAAAGGAGACAGAGAATCCCAAGCAGGATCCTGGCTGTCAGCTTGATTTCAGGAACCCTCAGATCATGACCTGAGCTGAAATCAAGACTCCAACATGTAACTGACTGAGCTATCCAGGCACCCCAATTATAGCTCCCTTTTTCCTAGCTTGGATTTAGAATTGATTCTTGAAAGGCCCTCACAGCCACCAGGGGTTCCACAACCTGGTTGCATATTAGAACCACTTCAGGATCTATGTGTGATTGGCCCTACTTCCTGAAATTGTTGTTGTGGAGTGAGACCAATGTATCCATGTATTTCAAAAGCTCTCTGTGTTTCTCTAAAATTTACATGGGTGGCTCAGTTGGTTAAGCATCTGACTCTTGATTTTAGCTCAGGTCATGATCTCATGGTTTGTGAGTTTGAGCCCTGGGTCAGGCTCTGCACAGACAGCACAGACCCTGCTTGGGATTGTCTGTCTCTATCTTTCTCTGCCTCTCCCCGGTATGTGCATGCACACGTGCTAGCTCTCAAAAATAAATAAATAAACATTAAAATAAAATTTAGAGTTAAGTTTCCATAGTCAAAGCACCTGAAGTCTTTTCATACCCCAACTGTCATCAATTTAGAATTAGTGATCTGTTAGGTCAAGGTTGATAGTATTTCATAATGTTTGTAATCATTAATATATATTTTTTGTGTGTAGACAACACTAATTCATCTAGATTTACTAGATTTTACTTTTTAAAATCTCTCTCTAAAATCTATTATCTGTTTGGCTCATTTATTTACATCAGACTGTTATATGCTAAATGAAATTCAAAATATTTATCAGCTGATAAAATTCTATGGTGAGTGAGGCCGGAAGGAGCAATCCCACACAAACAGCTTTCTGCCTCTGTTCATAAGCAACACTGCTTTTTCTTCCAATAGATTACAAAGATATATCAAAACAATTTGCCAATAAAGTGTACCTGAATGATATAATGTTGGCATATGGCCAAATTATATTGAGAAACTAAATTTGGTTGAGAAAATTATTATTCCCCAACCTTGAAACCTTTACAGACCATTGAACACTAAAATAGGGCAATATTTCTTTAAAATAGCTAACAACAGTAGGTAAAGTTAAATAATATATCCTCCATCAGCTCAAGGAAAAATAAGTCTACTTTGTCAATTCACTTCAAGGAAATAGTTTAATTATGTTTCCACTATAGCTGTCCTTTTTGAAGCTTATCATGAGAAAAGAAATTAGCTATAAAGCCCAAAGCTAAGTATCTCCTTAGAGTCCTAAAATATATAAACATGGATACAAGAATCAGTGAGATTACTTTTCTGATCCAAATTATTTTTCAAAAATCACAAAATGCCTTTGTATTCCAAACTTTAGTAAACTTTCCAATAAAGATCTATTTTCAAGCAATAAAATGCACAGGTCCTGTGTTCAGTTTGGTGACACTGACAGTTTCATACCCCCATCCATCTATCATGCAAAACAACATATAAACTATTTGCATCACTCCAGAATTTCCTCAATATATCTTTAGAGTTACTTTCTCCACCCTGGTGTACCCAGTGGTGGCAACTTTCTAACCTCTATCACCGCTAATTAATTTTACTTGTTTTCTCATGTTTGGCTTCCTTCATTCAAAATTATGCCTTACAGTCGTGAGGTTCATTAATCAGAAATTCATTCTTCTATATCAGTTGATAGTATTTCTTTGTATGGCTGAACCATACACATCTGGCCATTTTCCTGGTAATGTTTTGTTCTGTTTTGTCTTTGCTTGTTTAGTGCCTAGCAGCATGAATAATACTTCTATGAATATACTTGCACAAGACTTTTTATGAGCATGCTTTTTCACGGGGATTAATTGCAGAGTACGGTGTAAATACATATCCAAAAGAAACTGCTGAAGTCTTCTCCAAAGTGTAGTGCCCTTTCCACATTCCCAGCTGTGATATATGAGGATTCCATTTGCTTTACAACCTCACTAACAGTTGGTGTTGCACATCTTTTTGATTTTAGCCCTTATGTTTGGTGTCACGCCAGGGAAAACTTAAGAACTGCTATAATGTGCTATGTGTCTGTCTCTTCATTCAGGCATTTTTCTGCAGTTAGCTATTTCCATGCAGCTTTGTCTGTTGGAATTGGAACACATTAGAATGTAATATATTTATTAAGTAAATTATTACCTAAATACATAATTACTTTTGGTAGGATAAAATTAATTCTTTTTGTGCATAGCTATTCTTTTTGAAATTTCCGACAACTATTTGAGTGGGCTATAAATATTTCTGATTTTATCATGTGGATACGTATTTTTCTCCTCTAGTTGTCCACAGCTCTTATTTAGTTGCTACCTCAGTTACTGTGTACTAAAATATTAAAATGAGCATACATCTTCAGAAATGAAATATGTATTTTGGAATATTCCTTTGCTCTTAACACACAGGATGCTAATACACTAATAATAATGACTGAAGCAAATTATTGTCAAAGCTGGTTCAGTTCCCTTAGCAGATACAATTTTGCTCTTAGGACTATTCACAAGTGTGCTATAAAAGACTTTTCCCTTGGTGCACTTCTATTTCTTCACTTTGCCTTCTGCCCCCAACTGTAATATTTTCTAGTGACCTCAACTGGTGAATATGCTTTGGGAAGTTGTTTTTCTCTGTATGTTCAGTGGGTTCTGTATTTAACATGTTGGCCTTTTCCTAGTGGTTCCAGAATCTACTTATGCAGTTTGTATTTACCATTTTCTCTAAGGTCATAGGCCAGTTCCAGGACCTACATTTTGTCTAGTCACTCCTCCTGTGAGTAAATCCTGCGTCACAGATTTTCCATTCTTGCTTGACTGACAGTTACAATGTGGAAGCCTTTGTTAGTTTATTTTCTTTTTTTCCCTGAAGACTGGGTTCAGTGTTTTCTGGTTACCCAAGTCATGAATGCAAGCCAGGTAACTTTGATATTTCTTAATCAGAGCACATCCCCATCAACAGATTTTCCACATATAGCTGAGGGTACTTCTTGCTAAAAATGGTTTTGCATCCGTACTAACCATTGTACTCGTTGTATAGAAGAAGACAGAGATCATTGATGTTACTATGGACCACTTAAACCAATGTACAAATGGGACTACCCTCATGCAGTTGAAACAGAAAAACTCATGAAGTTCATGATGCTACCAATTTCTATACAGGTTATCCCTTAGGATTTATTCTCACTTTAAAAGTATAATGGCATGAATAGATTCAAGTCCTCTTTCCATGGCGATTTACTTCCTTTCCTTTTCAACTTTTTATTGAAATATACAGCATACATACCTGAAAATGGACAAATCACAACTCAAAAAAGTAAACACATTCAGGTAACTTCCAACAAAAACATGAAGTTGAATATTCTCATTACACTAACAGTGTTGCTCATATGCCTCTAGTTAACCCTTCCCCCTCTCCCCAAAATAATCCCAAACTGACTGGAACACCACCCATTAGATTTGCCTCTTTTTTTGAATTTTAAGGAAAGGAAAGGAAAGGAAAGGAAAGGAAAGGAAAGGAAAGGAAAGGAAAGGAAAGAAAGGAAAAGAAAGGAAAGGAAATCTCACAATGTCAAGCTCTGTTTAGTCAATATTGTTTTTGAAATTAAATCATGTTGTAGAGCAATAATTAGTTATTCCTCAGTGCTGTATAGCAGAGGTTAGCAAACCTGTTTTTGTAAAGGACCAGTTATTAGTTTTTTGTTTTTTTGTTTTGTTTTATGATTTGTAAGCCATACAGGTTCTGTTGTATTTACTCAACTCTGCTGTTGTGGCACAAAAACAACCTTAGACCATATGTAAACAGAAGGGTGTGACTATGATCTAATAAAACTTTATTTACAAAAACAAGGAAGAGGTTGGTTTGGGCCAGCTAGTTTTAGTTTACTGACTGGCCAATCTCCTTGAAGGCCTGGTGCATGAACTGCCATAGCAGCCATGTAGCTGAGTGATGAGATGTGTAGTTCAAAAGGAGTGAAACATGTACCACAGACAAAGATCAAAGAGAAAGAAGTCACTCCTTTGAGGTTTACCCTGGGTTGATTTTGAAGGCTGCTCAAAACGTGACATGCACTAACTGAGGCCACTGCCCACTTTTAAGTAATCAGTTAAAAATCTAGAGAGTTTTATGGGAATATGGCAGAAAAATACACCTATTTGATGATTTAAGTCATTTCTGATTACCTTTGTACTTTACTGGGTCACCCTAATACAAACTTTTGGCTTTTCTTCAAAGTCTAACAGTTTTTTTGTTTTAACTACAGTTTTACTTCATTTCTCAGGGGAAATTCTTAGGCCTTTTTATAGTTACATATTATTTTAAATTCACTTTAAGTTAGAAAAATCCAAGTAGACTAAAGTCACAGTTATTTTTCTAAAGTTTTTTTTCAAAATGATCTGAAAATGTCTGTGTTAAAGAGATCAAAAACCTGAATGAATATTTATCCATTTTCATAGTTACTTTTTAAGTACATCAAAGTATTGAATGACACGTGGAAAACACTAAGCAGAATTCATCATTATTATCTTTCTCTTTTATGAATAAATTAGCAAAAGAATTATTCAAATTAAGTTTCATGAATTAATATCAAAGAACTAGTCTCTTCCAAACAATAGGTTAATAAATTGCAGACTAAGCTACAGAAGCTTTGCTGTTAAATAATTGGCATCTTTTGCTATATTCTTAGATAGAGATATAATATATTCTATGAATATATTTCCTTAGGAATCTACTGAATGAAATGTAACAATTTTTTTATATTGTTTTGTGTTGTATGATGAATTATTTTTTTTCTTTTTAAATAATTTTCAAATTTACACATCACATAAATAAATATGAATAAGTTATGATTCCATCAGTTGGTAAAATGAAATATATTACATTGTAAAGGTAGACAATATAGTTAATATAACTGAAAGCAAGCCATAAAAGTCCATTACTCTAAAAGCTATAATTTATAAAATATTTGAATATAATTTTCAAAGTAATTGTATTTGTCAGTAAATCTCATATGCTGTATTTATCTCTTTATAATTTCCTAAAGTACTTGAAAACTTTTTCTTGTCATAAATAGTTTAGTAAACTTAACCTAAGCATATTTATAGAACTCAATTGCTAAGTAAAACTATTTAAATACATGGAGTAAATCCCAGTATCAACCAACCTTTACTGTTCTGATCCAGTTTCCTACTAAAAGACTGAACTGATACTGCTTTATAATTTATGCAATTTTAATTCTTTCTTAAAATTGCTTTGGTTCTCAACATGCTTTCTAAAGCATTATAGACTTGGTGTTTTGAGCCACCTAGTTCTTCACAAGTGCTTATGACTAAAATACAGAGAAAAATCTAAAACTGAGGATTACTCTGGTAGATCAGTGTCCAAGAACTTCAACTTGATTGCTGAACAATGGAAGGAAAGTGTACTAATAATGGTACATTGGAGGTGTCCCTAGACTTTCTTTTGCTGCTAAAGGAGCCTCAGTGCATTTAAGAAAGGCCACTGCTCCCCAAAGATTTAGGCTTGAATGAATACTTCATCAGTGAATTTTGGTAGAATATTCCATAGTGACTGAGGAAGATTTCTATCCTAAAATGTAATTTGGAATTTAAGTGGCAAAAACAAAACCAAAGAAACAAAAAAACAAACAACAACAACAACAAAACACAAAAAATGAATTGTGCTGTTGGAATTTGTTGTTAAATATAATTTGTACCCTGATTATTATCCAGAGTGACTTACCCTGCTATTTTTGGGCACTCTGCTTATAGAGCTATGGAGATATAGGTGTGTCTGGGTGACTCAGTCAGTTAAGGATCCTACTCCTGATTTTGGCTCAGGTCATGATCTCAGGGTTCATGAGATGGAACCCCATGTCAGGCTCTGCACTAGCAGCCTGGAGTCTGCTTGGGATTCTCTCTCTCCTGCTGCCTCTGCCCCCACTAACTCTCCTTCTCTCTCTCTCAAAATAAATAAACATGAAAAAAAAAAAGATATGGAGATACAGATATCCCCTGGTGGCCACAACAGAGACAGTATAAAACCAAGGAGAAATATTAGGTGTTGAGTCTATAAGATTCAAAATATTAAGCCCTAGACATTTAAAAACTGAAGAAAAAAGGTAGAAATTATCAAGTTAATTTTTATGTGAAAGTCATAAGATCTCTAAAATTACTTACAAATCTTCTTTCTATACTTTTCTTATTTTTACTAATGTTTTATAAATTGTGATTACTGAAACCCATGCAAACTTCTAAAATTAAGAAATTAAATAGACGTGCCTGGGTGGCTCAGTCGACTAAGCGTTTGACTTTGGCTCAGGTCATAATCTCATGGTTTGTGAGCCTGAGCCCTGCATCAGGCTGTGTACCGACAGCTCAGAGCCTGGAGCCTGCTTCAAATTCTGTCTCCCTCTCTGTCTGCCCCTCCCCCACTATGATCCGTCTTTCTCTGTCTCAAAAATAAACATTTAAAAAATTTAAAAAAAAGAAATTAAATATTCTTATAATCAGAGCACCTTGGAGTAAAAAAATCTTCAACATATTGAGAGTTTATATTTTATTTGATGAACTTTTAACTTATTTTAAACATTTCCTCAACACTTTAACACAGAATTTGTCATTTTGATAATGCAAAAAATAAAAAAGTAATCAATATGACATTTTGAAAGATAATTAATTAAATGTTAATTAATAAAAAATATTAACTGAGCACCCGCTAATCTCACCTATAGTTTTAGCCCCTTGGCTTCAGCTAGCGGAGAGTGTAGTATGAATGTGATGAAACTTGCTTATTCTTTCACTTAAGCTTTTAATTCATTTACCAAATAGTGCTATTTCTTTCCAGATGAATTACTAAAACTGTATTTTTTAAACTTTATTTAGTCATAAGGTTAAGCATGAACTGATATGGGATAGAAATGGAGACAATATGAAGTGACACAAAAAAACAATCCTCAAAAATGAAAGTATATTTTAGGACGTTCATGCACCCTTCCCTCTGAATCCACTTAATACAACTAACATCTCTGTTTTTCAATATTTCTCAACTATCTCAGAGTATAGGTTTAATATATACACAACTCACTAGATAAGCACCTGTAAAAATGTGATTTTCTTCATTCAATGAGCAAGACATTGAAAGATTAGTAGTAAGCAACAACATCTTGCCAAAATTTGAAGTTACTTGAGCTCAGAAAAACAGCATTCTTGCCACAAAAATTCATGAGGGTATTCTTTAAGCAGAGATAACATGCATGGATTCATTAAAGCTTTTCACTATTTCCTGTAATTTGAGTAAATACATGTCTAATAAAAGATGTGTGTGTAAATATGGAGTTTAATTTCATATTGCACTGCTTGATTGACTTTGAGTGTTCATGTGATCACTTGCTCAAGAATTTCTGGTTAGCTCATTTGAGAGGTTTTGACCTATGAAACTTATTAAAGAAAAATTTGATCATGTGGCCCAAAGTGGCAGATTTAATTAATATTCTTTAATGATCATTGGCTTAATCACATTTATAATTTAATTTTAAGAAGTCTTATATCAGCTTTCATCCAGGTGTTTAGAATTATAGCAGAGAGATTGTCATTCATGCAGTGTTTGATGAGTAATCTTTAACAAGCTCATTTTTTTTCTTTTCCATTTTCCTTTTAGATTTCCATTAGTTAGACATTAGGGATTTCTTTGAAGAACAAAAAGCAAACATCACTGTAAAGGTAGTAGTGAGAAATATATGTATTCTTAATTGTGTTCCCATGTTTTATGTCAAACAAATGTATCCATGATGAATAAGGGAATACATACATGAACTTGCATATATACCTAAATATATACTTTACTAATCAAAAAACTAAATGCATGAAGAAATTTTAGTGCCATTCATCAAGTACATACCAAGAGTTAGATCGGTTAGGTGCTTAATATACATTATGTTTAATTCTCACAGCAACTCGTCAAGGTTAATAAGGAATTTCTCATTACATCTAAGAAAACTGCTTGAATAATTAATGGAAACTTGTTTGAGCTCACACAGTGAGCATGGAGAAGAGGCCCAATTAAACCCAAGTCTTTGGACCCCAAATCCCACATATCCCCTTAAGTTAGGTTGATATCAGGCAATAAATGTCAAAGGCAACTGATTAACAGTTTTACATGCTTTGTTTTACTGAGAACAAGATTTACAAGTCCAGTATATATTCACAGAAATAAATTGATTTTGCATAATGACATAAGGATTGTACCCCAGCACTCTTTTCCTTAGCAGCATGAAAATTATGCATACCTACTATGATCCTCAAAATTTCTAGTATCAGGACTCATTTGGCTATAAGTCACCAAATGAAAAGTCTCCTGTTTTTTTTTTTATTTCCAACTACACTACATAAAATCAATATCTTCCCCCAAATTTGTCTTGATAAGGAAACATATATATTAACAAATGTGTTTTCCCTTTTCTACCTTCTAACCGTTCTACTCATTTGCTTCTGTTTTGAACTTTGCAAACAGGGTTTGGGCTTTTTGCAATGCAGGACTGGGAAAAAAAATGAGAAGAGAAATAAGAAACAGTGCTAGTGTCTGAGTTGAGTGAGCAAAAGAAGAGCTAGAAGTTCTAGGTAGAGATAAGGTGTGCAAGTAGATGAAGTTGAATGGAGTGAGATTCAAGTTTTGAGATGTCTGTGAGAACAGTCTGGAACTTGGATTTATTAGACATCGGGCAGTAAAATCTTAGATATTTGGAAGGAGAAACAGAATTTGTGAGTTGAGAAAGAAGGATTTTTATAGATGCAGCCATGAAGTACGTATTTGGCTCTCTGGGTCACAGGGCCCTTGCATAACTGTTTGATACACCAAGGAATTGTTCATTTTCCCAGTGGCAATGCTTACTTCATCTTTGCATGTGTGAACTTGTCAACCATCACTGAGAGAACTGTTTAAGGAGTCTGCTTTGTAGTATCTCTGTCAGAGAGCGAAGGATGCCTACATCTCAAACCTCAAAAGAGAATGAGAGGCTGTATCTGGTTATCATTACTGCCAATTGTTTAGCATATGGACACAAGTTACTTCACAGAGGAAAAAACTGAGTACATTTGTTTGACTGCCCTAAAAATCAATGGTATAGGTGGAGAGTCATAGAATTTTTTGAGTCATGCTTAAATTTCTGTTACTGTAGGACGAGATTGACCTCATCAGCAGAGAGCTGAAATACCTTTGCAGTTCAGATCTTATACTTACTTAATATCTGCTAAAATTAAGAAATTAAATATTCCTCTGGTCAGAGCACTTTGAAGTCAAAGTTTTTGAGCATTTTGAAATTTTATATTTCATTGAATGGACTGTTAACATAATTTTTAAATTTCCTATAACATTTCAACAAACGATATTCTTAGAAAATGATGTCCAATATGAGAAGATAATATAACATTTTGAAACTCAACTAATTAAACAATAAATTAATAATATGTATTTTATTGAATTAAATGACTTTATTGACTATTTATTTTCTTTAGGAGATCTAAACATCTTATTTACTAACTTGTTTTAAAAAAATATTTATTAGTTAATGTATATCATATCAAGGAGAAAGGAATCTTTTGTTTTTTCTACCTTTAAAAATTGCCTTAAGATAACTCTTTTAGTCCTTTGCAATATATTTTGCTGGCTCATTTGAAGTCAAAGTCATTAATTTAGGGGACCTTGGTTCAGAATTGTTGCCTTATGTAGCACATCTGACAAAGAGCAGCAGGAGGGCAGCACCACTGTCTTAAGAATAATTCAAGCAGTCAGGGGTGCAAAATACCAGAGATGTAACACTTGCTTTGTCTTATCCAGTTTGACCTATTCATTCTGTCATAGAAGTGATGACCAAAACATAATATTCAGTTCTTTTCAGAGGAGATGTATGGAAATAGATGTTGAACCCCTCAATAAAATGGGGATATCCTATTAGCCTAATTCTCAAGACTGGTAAGAGTAAAATATAATATGGCCTTTCATAAAACACTTGAAAAAATGCAAGGTTTATGGAAATGGTTGATAGCAATAATTCTTTTTTTTGGTGAAAGGAATATAAAGTGCAGAATATAAAGAACCATGTTTTTAGTGCATTAAAGTAGCATGAACATTGTGGTTTACTGGATGTCCTATATTCAGCAAATTACATGGAACAAACTACTTCAGGAAAAAAAATAGTATGCTGAAAATTATTTTATTTCCTCTTAGTTCTGCTTCAAAGACACACACTGATAAAAAGGTGCTCCAAAAGCAAGGTGGTTAATTACTGGGGATGTTGTGCTCTGCGATCACATTTAAGCTGCAATTACTCTAAAAGCAAGATGGATAGTTACTTCAGTTGCCCAGTTCTAAAGCTACATCAACAGGAAGGTTTTATGAGTATTAAATGGATTGTGACTTCACTATTTCCTCTAATTATTTTGTTTATTTGGGAGAGGAAGGTAATAGTCATAAAATTGAACGTCTAATCACATCGGCTCAACTGACAAATTGCTACTAGACTATTTTGTAGACTAAAACAATTTTACAAATGTACTTGGTCCTTAAAAGAAATAATGTCTTAGTTGTATCCATGACTTAAATACAATTCTAAAGCAAAAGATTGTCGTCTTAAAAAAAGAGAGGGAGAGTGGGAGAAAAATACAGTTATAGCAAGTCAGGTATGTCAAGGTAGTGATTACATTCTGTGACAGACTACACTGCACTCATGAAGTAGTCCATCATACTTGAAGGGAAAATTTCTCTCACCTGACTGGAAGCATAATAAGATATTTTTTAAAAAATTCAGAATTTCAGAATGTTTTCTTTATGACATGCAGCATGTTAGCATATGGAGAAAATATGTCACATTATGAAAAAATCAGTAATCTGGCTCTCACAGAATAAAACCAGAAAAATATCAACTAGAGCAAATGCTTCTACATCATGAAGAAAGTGTCTTACCACAACTTAGACTCCACAGTTCCTATTTATTTTACTACATTTTATTATTCATTGTAACCTCTAGGTTTCTTTTTGTTTGTACGTTTGTTTTGCTTTTGTTTTTTAACATCTATTGTATCTGATGAAAATGTTAGGTTGAATGGTTTGCTACTGCACTTTGCAGCACCATGGTCAGCAACATCATGTCAACAGCTTGAAATCTGCCATGGGGAAGTAGCTGCGTGACAAAAATTAACAAATGGTACAAATCAAGGTTTTTGGTTGCATTGCTGTTGTTCAGAATTCCAAAGTGACAAAAATGCATATTAAACTTAAGTGGGTCACGTCTCATTTCATTGTGAATAGCACAAAATTTTAAAAAAAAAGCTCTTCCAGTATTCAAAACCTATCATTTAATTCAGCAAAAAAATTATTCATATAATTGACAAAAGACTGAAGATCTGAAATATGTTTTTTTGTACTCTTTGTCTTACTCATAACATAAAAATATCTACATTTATGTTAGACTTATACTTGCTCATCATTTACAATTGTAATTTGGCTGCAGATACAATAGTTTGGCAAAAAAGCAATGGGGAATTCAGTGAGAATAAATTGGATATGTGCAATTTATTGTTTTGTATAGTTTAGTATTAAAACAGTATTATGTAAAAATTATATTCTACATATTTATTATATCAGTACAACTTATAAAATAATATGTATATATGTAATTTTTGAAAGATGATTGTTAAACATTTACTAGCATGCCATTGATTCAAATACAACTACATTAATAATTACATAAGATGGGAAAAAACAAAAATCTCAGTTAAAAGACAAAGATGGTCAGAGTTTAATAAAAAAAAAAAGGAGAACTTACCATATGCTTCTTTTAGGAGATTCATCTTACACATGGAGATACAAAGATATTGAAAGTAGAAATATGCTTTTTTTAAATAATAATAAGCAAAACTTTATCAAAGTAGTATCAAACAGAAGAGAGTTGAAGGCAAGAAGTATTATTTGAGAAAAAGAAGGAAACTTCATGATGTGAAAATAATCCACCATCCAGAATTCAAATGCAAAATTAATGTACAACAAATAACATACTCAAAATACTTTTAGAAATTGGCAAAACTAAGTTTAAAAAATTTTTTTAAAGGTGCCTGGTGGCTCAGTGTGTTGAGCATCTGACTTTGGCCCCCAGGTCTTGAACTCATGGTTCCTGAGTTCAAGCCCCTCACTGGGCTCTGTGCTAATAGCTCAGAGCCAGGAGCCTGCTTTGGTTTCTGTGTCTCCCTCTCTCTGCCCCTTCCCTGCTAATGCTCTGTCAATCTCTATCTCTAAAAAAATGAATAAACATTTATATATATATATATATGTATATAATGTTTATATAAACATTATATATATATATAATGTTTATATAAACATTATATACATATATATATAAATTCAATTTTTTTAAACAAAATTCCCAGACAATTCTTAAAAGATATTTTTTTAATAGTTTTGTTTTGTTTTGTTTTGTTTTAGTTCACATCCAAATTAGTTAGCATATAGTGCAATAATGATTTCAGGAGTAGAATCAAGTGATTCATCCCCTACATATAACACCCAGTGCTCGTCCCAACAAATGTCTTCTTCAATGTTCCTTACCCATTTAGCCATCCCCCCACCACAAGCTTCCAGCAACCCTAGTTTGTTCTCCATTTTTAAAAGTCTCTTATATTTTGTCCCCTCCCTGTTTTTATATTAATTTTGCTTCCCTTCCCTTATGTTCATCTGTTTTGTATCTTAAATTCCATGTATGAGGGAAGTCATATGATATTGGTCTTTCTCAGACTAATTTCGTTTAGCATAATACGCTGTAGTTCCAACCACATTGTTGCATTTGGCAAGATTTCATTCTTTTTGATTAATGAGTAATACTCTATTGTGTGTGTATATATATACACACACAATAGAGTATTATATATACATAATATATATATACACACGTATGTGTGTGTATATATATATATATATATATACACACACACACACACACACACACACACAAACACACACACACGCACACACACACACTAGAAATATATCCATTCATTTATCGATGGACGTTTGGGCTCTTTCCATACTTTGGCTACTGTCAATAGCACTGCTATAAACACTGGAGTGCATGTGTCCCTTCAAAACAGCACACCTGTATCCTTTGGATAAATACCTAGCAGTGTGATTTCTGAGTCTTAAGGTAGTTCTATTTTTAATTTTTTGAGGAAGCTCCATACTGCCTTCCAGAATGGCTGCACCAAATTACATTCCTACCAGCAGTGCAAAAAGGGTTCTTCTTTCTCCACATCCTCGCCAGCATCTACGTTTGCCTGAGTTGTTCATTTTAGCCTTTCTGACTGGTGTGAGATGGTTTCTCATTGTAGTTTTGATTTGTATATCCATGATGATGAGTGATGTCGAGCATTTCTTTTAGGTGTCTGTTAGCCATTTGGATGTCTTCTTTGGAAAAGTGTCTATTCATATATTTTGCCCATTTCTTCTCTGGGTTATTTGTTTTTTGTGTGTTTAGTTTGGTAAGTTCTTTTTAAATTTTGGATATTATCCCTTTATCTGATATGTCATTGGCAAATTTCTTCTTCCATTCTGTTGATTGCCTTTTAGTTTTGCTTGTTTCCTTCGCTGTGCAGAAGCTTTTTATATTGATGAGGTCCCAAGTATTCATTTTTGCTTTTGTTTCCATTGCCTCTGGAGACTTGTTGAGTAAGAAGCTGTACCCACGGTCAAAGAGGTTTTGGTCTGCTTCCTTCTCTAGGATTTTGATGGCTTACTGTCTTACATTTAGGTCTTACATCCATTTAGAGTTTATTTTTAGGTATGGTGTAAGAAAGTGATCCAGGTTCATTTTTCTGCATGTCTCTGTCCAGTTTTCCCAACACCATTTGCTGAAGAGACCATCTTCATTCTACTGTTTATTCTTTCCTGCTTTGTCAAAATTAGTTGGCCATACGTTTGTGGGTTCATTTATGGGTTCTCTATTCTGTTCCATTGATCTTGTCTGTTTTTATGCCAGTACCATACTGTCTTCATGAATACACTGTATTCATGTGATACTTCTTGAAGTGTGGAATTGTGATGCCTCCACCTTTGGTTTTCTTTTTCAGGACTGTGTTGGCTATTTGGGGTATTTTATGGTCCCTTACAAATTTTGGCATTGTTTGTTCTAGCTCTATGAAGTTATATATTTTGATAGGGATTACACTGAATATGTAGATTGCTTTGGATATTGACATTTTAACAATATTTGTTCTTGCAATCCATGAGCATGGAATATTTTTCCATTTTTTCAGTCTTCTTTGATTTCTTTCATAACCTTTCTATAGTTTTGAGTGTATGGATTTTTCACTTCTTTGGTTAGGTTTATTCCTAGGTATTTTATGTTTTTTGGTGCAATTGTAAGCGGGATCGATTCCCTGATTTCTCTTTCTGTTATTTCATTATTGGTGTATAAAAATACAACCAATTTCTGTGCATTGATTTTGTGCCCTGCAACTTTGCTGAATTCTTGGATAAGTTATAGCAGTTTTTGGTGGAATCTTTTGGATTTTCCATATAGAGTATTATGTTGTGTGCAAAGAGTGAAAGTTGGACTTTCTTCTGGCTTATTTAGGTGCCTTTTATTCCTTTGTGTTGTCTGACTGCTGAGGCTAGAACTTTAATAGTATGCTGAATAACAGTGGCAAGAATGGACATCCCTGTTGTGTTCCTGACCTTAGGGGGCAAGTTCTCAGTTTTTCCCCATTGAGGATGATATTAGTGGTGGATCTCTCATATATGACTTTTATGATCTTGAGGTATGACCCTTCTTTCCCAACTTTCTTGAAGGTTTTTATCAAGAAAGGAGGCTGTACTATCAACAATAACCAAAGTATGGAAAGAGCCCAAATGTCCATCAATGGATGAATCGATAAAGAAGATGTGGTATATATATTTACAATGGAGTATTACTCAGCAATCAAAAAGAATTAAATCTTGCCATTTGCAACTATGTGGATGGGAGTGAAGGGTATTATGCTAAGTGAAATTAGTCAGAGAAAGACAAATATCATATGACTTCACTCATATGAGGACTTTAAGAGACAAAACAGATGAACATAAGGGAAGGGAAATAAAAATAATATAAAAACAGGGATGGGGACAAAACATTAGAGACTCATAAATATGGAGAACAAACAGAGTTACTGGAGGGGTTTTGAGAGGGGGGATGGGCTAAATGGGTAAGGGGCACTAAGGAATCTACTCCTGAAATCATTGTTGCACTATATGCTAACTAATTTGGATTTAAATTTAAAAAAATAAAAAATAAAAAATAAAAAGAAAGGAGGTTGTATTTTGACAAATGCTTTCTCTGCATCTACTGAGAGGATCATGTGGTTCTTGTCCTTTTTTTATTTTTTTATTTTTATCTTTTTAATTTTTAAATGTTTTATTTTTGAGAGACAAAGAGAGAAAGAGCATGAGAAGGGGAGGGCAGAGAGAGGGAGAGACAGAACCTGAAGCAGGTTTTGTCAGCACAGAGGTCGATACAGGGCTTGAACTAACTGATTAAAGATCATGACCTAAACTGAAGTCCAACACTTAACTGACTGAGCCACCCAGGCACCCCTTGTACTTTCTTTTTAATGTGATGTATCACATTGGTTGATTTGCAGAAACTGAGCCAGCCCTGCATCCCAAGTATAAATCCCACTGATCATGGTGAATAATTCTTTTAATGTATTGTCGGATCTGGTTGGCTAGGATCTTGTTGAGAATTTTTGCCTCCATGTTCATCAGTAAAACTGGTCTGTAGTTCTCTTCTTTAGTGGGCTCTTTGGTTTTGGAATCAAGATAATGCTGGCCTCATAGCATGAGTGTGGAAGTTTTCCTTCCACTTCTATTTTTGGAACAGCTTCAAAAGAATAGGTGTTAACTCTTCTTTAAATGTTTGATAGAAATCCACCCCATGCCCCCCGGAAAGCCATTGGCCCTGGAGTCTTATTTTTTGGGAGATTTTTGATTACTAATTCAATTTCTTTCCTGATAATGGGTCTGTTCAAATTTTCTATTTCTTCCTGTTTCAGTTTTGGTAGTTTTATGTTTCTATTAATCTGTCCATTTCTTCCAGATTGCCTGATTTATTGGCATATAATTTGCTCATAATATTCCCTTATTATTGTTTCTTTTTCTGCAGAGTTGGTTGAGATCTCTCCTCTTTCATTATATTGATTTTATTTATTAGAGTCTTTTCCTTTTCTTTTTGGTCAAACTGGGATGGGTTTATCAATTTTGTTAATTCTTTCAAAGAACAAGCTCCTTGTTTCAATGATGTGTTCTAATGTTTGTTTTGTTTTGTTTTTAATTTATTTCAATTTCATTGATTTATGCTCTAATCTTTATTATTTCCCATATTCTGATGGTTTTGGGTTCTATTTGTTGTTCTTTTTCCAACTCTTTAAGGTGTAAGGTTAGATTGTGTATCTGAGATGTTTCTTCCTTCTTTAGGAAGGCCTGGATTGCTATATACCGCCCTTGCTGCATCCCAAAAGTTTTGGACTATGTTGTTATCATTTTCATCAGCTTCTGTGCACTTTTTAATTTCCTCTTTTACTTCTTGGTTAACCCATTCATTCCTTAGTAGGGTGTTCTTTAATCTTCAAGTATTTGTTGTCTTACCAAATTTTTTTCTTGTGGTTGATTTAGAGTTTCATAGCATTGTGGTCTGAAAATATACATGACATAATCTCTATCTTTTTGTACTTGCTGAGGGCTGATTTATGTCTCAGCATATGATCTATTCTTAAGAATGTTCCATGTGCACTGGAGAAGAATGTGTATTCCCCTGCTTTAGGGTGAAATGTTCTGAATAAATTGGTTAAATCCATCTGGTCCAATGTGTCATTCAAAGCCATTGTTACGTTGTTGATTTTCTACTTAGATGATCTGTCCACTTCTGTAAGTGGGGTGTTGAAGAACCCTATTATTATGATATTATTATCAATGAGCTTCTTTATGTTAGTGATTAATTGGTTTACATATTTGGATGTTTACACACAGGTGCATAAATGTTTACAATTCTCAGATCTTCTTGGTGGATACACCCCTTAATTATGATATAATGCCCATTCATCTCTTGTTGCAGTCTTTATTTTAAAATATAGATTTTCTGATGTAAGTATGGCTGCTCTGACTTTTTTCTCACAACCATTAGCATGATAGATCGTTCTCCATCCCCTTACTTTCAATCTGAAGGAGTCTTTAGGTGTAAAAGTCTTGATCTCTTGTAAACAGTACATAGATGGATCTTGTTTTCTTATCCATTTTGTTATCCTATGTCTTTTGATTGAAGCATTTATTCCATTTACATTTTGATTGAGTACTGAAAGATATGAATTTAATGCCGTTGTGTTGCTCGTAGAGTTGGAGTTTCTGGTGGTGTTCTCTGGTCCATTGTAGTCTTTGTTGCTTTTGGTCTTTTTTTATTTTGTTTCATCCTTTGTCCCCTCAAAGAGTCCTCCTTAAAATTGCTTGCAGGGCTGATTTAGTGGTTATGAACTTTTTTAATTTTCGTTTGGGAAAATTTTTATCTCTCCTTCCATTTTGAATGACAGTCTTGGCTGCATATTTTTCTGATTCAACACGTTGAATATATCTTGCCATTCGTTATGGCCTGCCAGGTTTCTGTGGATAGGTCTGTTTCAAACCTGATCTGTCTTTCCTTATATGTTAAGGACTTTATTTCTCTTGCTGCTTTCATAAATCTTTCCTTGTCTGTGTATTTTGTGAATTTGACTATGATATGCCTTATTGATGGTCAGTTTTTGTTGAATCCAATGGGAGTTCTCTTTGCTTCCTGGATTTTGATGTCTGTGTTTTTCCCCAGGTTACAAAAGTTTTCTGCTATGATTTGTTCACATAACCCTTCTACACCTTTTTATTTCTCTTCATCATTTGGGACCCCTATGATTCTAATGTTGTTCCTTTTTAATGAGTCACAAAGTTCTCTAATTCTTATACCATGCTATTTTGCCTTAGTTTCCCTTTTTTTCCTGAATCATTATTCTCCATAAGTTTGTCCTCTATATCCCTGATCCACTGCTCTGCCTCATCCATCTTTGCCACTATGGCTTCCATTAGAGATTGCATCTCAGTTATTGTATTTTTAATTTCATCTTGACTACATTTTACTTTTTTTTTAATCTCCACAGAAAGGGATTCTGTGCTTTTTGCAACACCAGCTAGTGTTCTTATTATCATGACTCTAAATTCTGGTTCAGACATCTTGGTTATATCTGTGCTGATTAAATCCTTAGCTGTCATTTTTTCCTGTTCTTCTTTTCAAGTGAATTCCTTCATTTTATCATTTTGTAGGAACAAAAAGAATTTATAAATTAAAAGATAAAAATTAAAAACAATTGAGAAAAAACAAAATAAAGGAAGCTGGATCCAAGGTGTGTTTTGGTCTGGTTATTGAGGGAAGCTTGATATAATAGAAAGAAATGGAAAGACAAGAAAAGATAAGAAAAAAAAGAATACAAAAGTAAGGAATCGTTAAAAAATTTTTAAAAATGTATACAACAAAATGAAGAAAGTAAAATAGACTGAAAAATGTACAAAAGTAATAATAAAATATAGTAGAAAATATAAAGAAAAATATTTTTTATAAAACCAGAAAATAAAAATAATTTTTTTCTCTTTCTGTATCTAAGAATAAGAAAAAAAATGAATAGAGGGACCATCGAACAGAATGAAATCCGAATGAAATTACATCCAGTTTCCCCTAGAGGTCAAACTATGAAGCCATTTATAGTCTGTACACTAAGCGCTAAGCAGGGGGAGAGACTTGTGGTCCTCTGGTAGGGTCTGGTTGGCGCATTTGAATGGGGGTTGGTGGAACTTCTCCATACTCCACTAGGTGGCATTGCTTAGCTTACTAGGGTGGACTGTGGTGTGCAAATGTGTATATGCACCTACTTAGGGGAGGTGAAAGTGGTGTTACCCAGCTTCTCAGTCTCTAGCATCAGAGCTCTGTGATCTTGCCAACTGGCAATCTAGCACCCCTCCTTTGTCTTAGCTTCTGCCCTCTCCCTTGCTTCTACACTGTCAACAACAAGCCATCAGCCTACCAAGCAGCACCCCTCTCCCAAATTTTATCTTCAGATGCAGGTGTATTTCCAAACCCATCTTTTCTGAGGGCCCTGCAGCTTGGACCAGCTCTGACCCTCTAGGGGAAGGTCTCACCAAGCAATTGCCAGGTGCTGGTCCATCCCCAGGAATGTTCATGCACTGCTGCAGAGACTCAGAGACTGGCCAGGTGCCAGCCCAACCAAAAAGTTTTGTGAACAGCAGCAGTTCAGGAACTATGGTAAATCACAACACACAAATGGCAGCAGAATTCTCCATATCCTAGTGTCTTTGTTCCAACACCAGCAAATATGGCTGTAATTTGGAATCTTATGGGACCTTTTCCTCTGGTAGGCTGCATGGCCTCTACCAAATGTCCTCCCAGGAGGGGAATCACCTCTCCTCATGTGGCTCCAAGGATCCCAAGTACCTTAATGTCTGCTCCCGGGGATTTGTCCTTCCTATAAGAGCACCACCAGGTATCAAGCTGTGGAGTTTCCAACTGTGTGCTTCCCTGTTTATAGAGTTCTAAAGGCAAAACAAACCTTCTCCTTTCTCCCTTCTCCTTTCTCCCTTTCTTGTTCAGTGCCTGAATAACTCTTTCTCTCCAGCTGCTTTCAGGGGGAATGCTTTTCCTATACTCTCCACCTGTCTCTATCCTCTCTACACAAAGAAAAATAGCTCCCTAGCCTCCAGGGATTCACTTTCTTCCAGTTCACCTCTCTGCACCGTGTATCTGCTGAATTCTGTGGCTCAAGTTATGCAGATTTTTGTGTTAGTTATCAGATCAATTTTCTAGGTGTGCAAAATGGCTTGGTGATGATCTAGCTGCATTTTCAAATGTAAGAGACTATTTTCAAGACTGCGTTCTCAAAACTTTTATTGAAGGCAGAAAAAAAATAAGTAAAGATATGAGATTTGCAAAATAACAAAGGCAGAATTGACACAATAGCTAGAGAACAGTGAATTTATCAATAACACAAAGAAACTTATTTAGGAAGACATGTGACTTTTACCATAATTTACTATAGCCTTAAGCCATAAAGCAAGTCTTATTAAAAAGCAAAAGGATGGGGTAACTGGGTGGCTCAGTTGCTTTAGCATTGGCTCTTGATTTTGGCTCAGGTCATGATCTCCCAGTTTGTGGGATCAAGACTTACCCCCTTCCCCTGTTGGTTCAGCTTGGGATTCTTTCTTTTCCTCTCTCGATGCCCCTCCCCCTGTCAAAATGAATAAACTTAAAAAAAAATAAAAGAATGAAAATATCAAAGGTAGGTCCCTTCCCTGCCTGCAGGCCCACCTAGGTTCTTGAGTTGGACCAAAAAGAATTCAGAGCCAAACTCTAAAGTAAACAAGAGTTTGATAGTTAAAGAAAAGTGCACTCTCAAGACAGTGAAGCATGCAGGCCCCAAGACGGCAATTGCACTGGGGTTAGGGGGGAATCATCTCCTTTTATCTCTATTTAGGTTGAAGGGGCACAGTTGGGGCAGCCTTCATTTGAGTGCTCTCAAATCACCTGGCAGTCTCCACCCACAGGTTGGGAGTGGGAGGTTAGACCACTATTATCTTTAGTGTAAATGTCATGGCAGTCATCACCCTCAAGGGGGGTCAAAGCCACAGTGTAAATGTATTATAATGAAGTTATAGGTAACTTTAGGGCAGTGGCTATAGGGAAGAGTGCATGCTGTGCTCCAGGGCTCCCCTGCTCCCTGGCTCTTTGAAACTTCCTCTTTGTATCCCTGGGGTATAGTTGGTGGTTTCTCTATTTTGGTCTTTGTTAACATTTACAAAGCTCTGCTCCCTGCTAATATCTACCTAACTGCCTTCTCTGTCAAAAATGTATGTATAGATCATTTTCTTTGATACCAATGGAATTAATATATATGTTTATAAAAAAGATTTTTAGGAAATCATCAAGTACTCCCAAATATAAGAAAAATACAATTATATGTAACTCAGGAGTTAAAAAGAATACGGAAACACGTTTTATGAACCCTTCTGCTAAGTACTGTGTTGGAAAGAAACAAACAATTTAACAAACAGGCATTTGTAACAGAATACCATAGGCTGGGTGGGTTATAAATAACAGAAATTTATCTCTCATAGTTCTGGAGGCTGGAAGTCCAAGATGTTAGCCCTGGCAGATTCAGTGTCTACTAAGAGCAGCTTCCTCAACATAGGGCCATCTCTTTACTGTAACCTCACTTGGTGGAAGGGACTAGCTAGCCCTCTGGGGTCTCTTTTGTAAGAAAATTAATTCCTTGGGCAGAGTCCTAATGATTGAAGGCCTCTTGGCCTGATCACTTGCCAAAGGCCTCACCTCCAAATACTATGTCTTTGGAGGTTAGGATTTCAGCATATGAATTTTGGGCAGTCACAGACATTCAGATCATGTTACATATTTGTCTCATGGATGACATGCAAACCCTCCCCTGTTACCAATATTCCTCACCTGAGCAGTGCATTTGTCACAAGTGATGCGCCTACATCTATAGATCATTGTCATCCAGAGTCCAAATGATAACTAAGCAATAAAAAATGACTAAATACATTCTTTTTGTAGGATATTAAGGAAATTTTAAGAGGTCTATAGATTTAGTTACACAATAAACACACACAAATTTATATTACATATGTATAAGTATATGCATATATATTATGGTAAGAACATACAGAAATATATAAGTGCAGATGCAGCCACTATTGATAATCCTTTAAATTCAGCACACAGTGACATCAGTGAGCCTTCACTAGAAGCCAAGGCATCATTTAAATATTAAACAACCCCTGATTTTATTTGCTTACAGTAATAAAAGACTTTTTATTTGGCACAAACATAATTATATGAAAAAAACAAAAACACAGGTACTGAAAATGAGACTAAGGTATGATAGCCCTCTAAAACGTGTATCAAATATTTATATTATTATATTTTTTATCATATAAAAATGGCAAAATATTGAAAAATAATCTTACAGAATGTCTCAGGTCCTTATAATCAATTTGTTCACTTTCTTTACTCTGCCTACCCATTTGTGAGAAAAAGAAATATTTTAAATACAAATTCTTTTATGTAGAACCCAACTTCATCCTTTGTGTTAACCACAGGTAAAAATATAGAAAAAGGTCTGTCCAGTTTAGGGAGAAATATCATAAAGTTGTACATGAAACTTTGTGTGTGTGTGTGTTTTAATGCCCCCATAGTGTCTTTAATTCATCTGTCCAAACTTCTTGCATTTTACCACCTTATAATAATACGAGTATCTTATTCTATTATTTAAGACTCAACTAAATCTATTTTCAGTGATCTCTTGGCCCCTGAGTCACCATTAGAACTCAGGAGATTGAAAGTGGACTGTAAGGGAGAAGTGGTTATTTTACATATCTCTGGTGGGTTGTCTTTGAGGTGTTAGAAACACCAGTGTCAGGGGAGGGGGAAGGGAAATAGAGCCAGTACCCTCGCTTGATTGACAAGTTGTTAATCCTCTGGCTACTTTCTGGCTACCATTGACTGGATTTCAAAAAGCTACAGACAGGATTCTGAATGTGTGTTCTCTCTGGTGGGTGTAATTGTGAGTACTTTGGAAGACCCTATGTGGGACTTTGCACTGTTTCTTGTTGTGGAAGATACTGCTTGAACTCATCTTCTCCATGCCTATCTCAATCCTGTCCAAAATGAAATCTCTTTCTAAATCTGGCCTCCTCTCTCCTAACCATGCCACTGTATTGATTGAGGAGACAGTGCCATGATGATGGTGGGGCTGGTTCTAGCACCTTTAGAAGAGGCCCTCAAAGAAAGTGGCTGAATTCAAAGGTTAGACTTTCTAAACTTCGATTTTTATCTACTGACCAATTTTCTTTCAACATTGCACCTTGGTCACAATTCTGGTATAATTGAGGAGAAAAAATTCCCGGGATATAAATTATGATTGGTATTAACACTTCCAAATTCTTTCAACTGCATATAGTAATTTTCCTCATTTTAGCTAGTTCCAAGGTGGCCTATTGTGTGATGGTCTCCTACTGTTTTTCTCTATGTTGTACATAAAATGCACAAAAATGGCATTTCTTAATAAAAACACTTCTAATCATCTAACGCACTCAGCCCTATGATTTATGCATTATTAAATACATTTGAAAATAATACTTTGCTTTCAGCTTTTTCTGTGTTTTGACTGATACTTATTCATCTCCCCCATCTTTATTAATATGTTAATTTCTTTTAACATCTTAATATCTCTCTTAACATATAGTTAGTGTTTATTCATTAATCAAGATTTATATAGTTTATGCAATGTGCCATGTACTGGCTTGGAAAATATAAAATCAACAATGAGCAAGACAGACCCTGTTTCTTTTTTATAGTATATATTTCCTACAAGTCTAGATACTGTTAAATTAATTTGGTGTTAGCATTGTCTCAGAAGTGCTAGTATTAGATAGAAAAATGATAATGGAAGATTTTTTAGCAAAGCATTAAAAT
Organism: Prionailurus viverrinus; assembly: GCF_022837055.1. Classification (NCBI taxonomy): domain Eukaryota; kingdom Metazoa; phylum Chordata; class Mammalia; order Carnivora; family Felidae; genus Prionailurus; species Prionailurus viverrinus. The sequence goes on from NC_062561.1 coordinate 162,995,924, forward strand.
GAGAAATTTACAGCCAATATAATCCTTAATGTCCAAAGATAAATGCAAATATACCTCACTAATTGTATCTCTCACATTACTATTAAAAATGTCTCATGCTATCTAATTTTGAGTAAAAGGGAAAATCTGAGCTCTCATTAACACTTAGCATTTTCTGTTTGATCATTTACATGCACCACATCAAATGTTTATCTCCCATGCACTTTGGAAGGCAGCTATGCTCACCACTATACCACCAACGCTCCCTTGCACTTTGAATATTGAAAAATATTCCTGAAGAATATGGACTTTATCACATCTTAAATCATGGGGCGCCTGGGTGGTTCAGTCGGTAAAGCATCCGACTTCTGCTCAGGTCATGATCTTGCGGTTTGTGAGTTCAAGCCCCGCCTTGGGCTCTGTGCTGACAGCTCAGAGCCTGGAGCCTCTTTCACATTCTGTGTCTCCCCCTCTCTCTGCCCCTCCCAGGCTCATGCTGTCTGTCTCTGCCTCTCAAAAATAAATAAATGTTAAAAAAAATTTTAAGAAGAAATGTTAAATCATTATCATAATGCTGTACTGTAAATAAAATTCAAAAACCAAAAACAGGGCAAAAAAACCTATATTTCATCTTTAATAAGAAAAATGTGTAGTGACAGAAAAACAAGTGCAAAGAATCATAATAACGTTGGTGCAATGGACAGTTGTGGAACACTTATGAGTTTGTTAGTATAAATGTAATGCAATCAAGGACATATGGAATAGAGTCACACAGATTAGAATCCGTATCCTGTTATACCTTTGCAGAACTGAGCATCGTTTAAGGTCTTGAAGTCCCTCAAACAGATTCTCTGAGATTCCAATGCACAAATTCATGTAGTTTCATGTACTATAATAAATACTGCAGTGCATAGTGTTATTGTCAATTATGGGTATTTTCTGTCATTTATTAAATGAACAACATGAGCTAAACATTTTTGTGTTTGGATTATTTGGAGATCAGTTGAATATAACTGATATAATAAAAATTACTCAATTTTAAGTAAGAATTTATATTAAACATTCTGTAAAATGTAAAGAATGCATATTTATGTTTTAATCACTTCAGTAGAACCATGTGGAAGTCAGGGACTTAGCTCCTGGCACATCTTAAAAATTTCTAGGAGCCAATTAGCATTTTTTTCATTCCATTGCTAACACTCCTAACCAATGTGTCTACTTAAAGACAATATTGCATTTGTTGCCTCTCCTATAGCTCTATGATTATCATCATATAAAGTCTATGTCCTTAATTTTTGGTTATGTTTATAACAACATTCATAGATTTAGCAAATAAACTAAGCAAGGAAACAAAATCTCCTTAAATTAGAATAGAGTAAATTCTTACATTAAACAACCAGCATCATTTGAGGTTTTCAGAAAGTGAAGGCCACCCACCATAATAAGGCAGCAAAATGTACAGAATACCAGTTTTCTTTGGTTAAAAGGTGAGAGTTGAAAAATTTTGTTGATGCTTTAACCATATGACAGATTTAAGAGTGCATTGAAAAATAGTGTATACAGTGCACCATATATTCATAAATTTCTATTAAAATTATTATTTTTGCTAGTATATATTAAATATGAGTAGAAATAATTTGCACGTCTTTTACCCTCTTAGCATTAATTTCCTCATGCCAGCACTCTTCCACTCAAATTTCTATGGCACAGACATTATTCCTCCCAAAATAATTTAATCAAAATTTAACAAAAACATGTACCGTATATACCAGTCACTCCTTGTCTGGAGAGTGCTAATGGTAGCTACCAATGTCCATGAAAAGAAAAAGTTTATTCTCATGTAACATAAATTATCTTAAAACACAGAAAGCTACACATAAATAAGCAAAATAAAATTTTAAAGTAGTAGGAAGATAAGAATAATTAAGTGTAAGAAAAAAACCAGGATACCTAGAGAATGTTTTATGGATGAGGTGACATTTTAATGACAATTTGAAAGAAATGTGTGAATAAGTGATGCTAATGTCTAGGCAAAGAAGATTATACTCAATGAAAATAGCAGGTGCAAAGCCCTGAGGTAGGAATTTGCTAGGCATGTTTATAAACAGCAAGCGGCCACTATGGCTTGATCAGAATGACAAGAGAGAATAATAGAAGATGAGGTCAAAAGGTAACAGGAGTTTAGAAGACATTGTTGCTTATAGATCATTTTAAGAATATTGCTTGTACTCTTAGAGATATGGGACACCATTGAATATTTTTGAGACAAGAAAGCTCAGAATCTGACATCGTTTAGTAGACTCACTTAGGCTGCTATATTGTGCACAGACTATAGGGATAGTAAATAAAAGCAATTTAGAACTCTATTTAGAATAATTCAGTAATGAGGTTTTTAAGCTTGGCCTAGAGGGGTTGCAGGAAGAGAAAAACCAGAGAATATCCTGACTTTAAAGTGGAGGACATACTTCCAGCATCAGTTATGACAAGCTGTTTCAAATACTGTTGATGAGTCAGAGTATTGACTACTAGATGTATTATTGTATAAATCAACTGTGACCTTGACAGGAGCAAAAGGTCAAACAGAGTCAATATTTCTAGAAATCAAAGGAGTAGTTTTAAAAATCATATAATTAGCCACTGCTTTATCCATTATGTTTCATCAAAAATTTTTAAAATCAGTTTTTTCATTAAAATTATCTCAAAGTAATTTTTTTTTTAATTTTTTTTTCAACGTTTATTTATTTTTGGGACAGAGAGAGACAGAGCATGAACGGGGGAGGGGCAGAGAGAGAGGGAGACACAGAATCGGAAACAGGCTCCAGGCTCTGAGCCATCAGCCCAGAGCCCGACGCGGGGCTCGAACTCACGGACCGCGAGATCGTGACCTGGCTGAAGTCGGACGCTTAACCGACTGCGCCACCCAGGCGCCCCTCAAAGTAATTTTTAAACCTATAATTTTAAAGCAGATTTTACATCAAAAAACCTCAGAAATCTGTTTTATCATCTAAATTATCTCATCTACTTTAAGCTTTTTGAAAATGAATTTTCATCCTTGATTTTTCATCAAAATGTTCAGAACCTTGATTTTTCACTAAAATTATCTCAAATGTATTTTTTTCAATGTAAGATTTATAAACAATTTTTATTCAAGAATAACTCAGGACACTAACTCAAGCCATAAAAATTTTGGTTGATGTCTTCTTTTTGATTTTCAGTTTGGAACTCAGGCACAATTTGCATTTTCATGAGTTGACCTGCATGGAATCATTTAATATACTTTTGTGGTTTTGCCACAGGGATACTTAAATTCATTGGCATACTGAGATAATCTAGTAGGGCAGAATTTGGATTTGTTAACAATTAAAGGTAAACTAGTGCATCTATTGACAGTATCTTGTAACTGTATTCTCAAAGAAAGAAATATTAAAGTAGTTAAAGAATATGGTCACCTACATGATGGAAAGAGATTGGCTAATAAATCTAGCCAGGCCTGGCTTAGTGTAAAAATTTTGGAATTAAGTGGGCTGGAGAAACCAGGAATATCTTTCAAACTGGGAAATAAATAATTTCTCATTTATTTTATTACTAAAGAGGATGCCCAGAGATTTGTGGGACTCCTTCATTTTGATAAAAATCAATTCCCTGTTTAAGAGAAAGGCTGGATCCTATTACCAATTCATCAAAACTTAGTTTTTAATGGTGCACTCAACAAAAATTAGCATTATGAGACTATTAGGGTTTATGGCTTATGCTGCATCCTAGTCCTTCAGATTATGTTAGGTAGCACATAGGATCAAGTTACTAACGAAATCAGAATGCTGCTACTTGGAAGAGACTTCTGGAGTTGGGTATGGAAATGCTGCCTTACAGGTCACTCAGGACAATTGCTACTTGTTGTTGAGTTTTGGTTGAATGAGTTTCATTATGGAGTGGCATCAAATATTCTTAAAACCAGGAATAGCTATCATGTCTTGAGTAACAGAGATTTTTGAATAGAAAAAGAAACTCAACAGAGGTCATCAACAAATGACCTATGAAATGGCATACTCAATAGCATGCAGCAGAGAGAAACTTGGGGTAAGCTTCAGTTACCATGGTGTCAACAATTGAGCCATCCAGGACATCCCTGCTTAGTTTTCATATTTCTAAATCCTATAAATCTTCTGCCCCCAAGATAAAGCACACTGCTGAATTCACTGCTAAGAGTGCCTAGATTGAGCATGATGTTTGGAAATGGTATGATATGCCATGATGGAAGAAGGTAAAAGGAAATCTGCGCAATGGGCAGAGGTGGAGGAGGGCTTAGTAACACTTAGTTGGGAGTCTTGGTTCTTAGCCAATGGCCTGTAATAGAGTGAGGTAAAGAGCACTACATAATTGAAGACTAGAAAACATCTTTCTAGAAACTACCCAGAAAGTTTCCATAAAAATTTAGAGAAATAATTGAAATGGATTATGCAGATGCCCACTAAAAGGCCTAGTTGTTAGCTCATAAGAGGATTTGAATGCTAAGGTAAATTCCTTAATCAGATTCTTAGAAGTAGCCACCGAATTTATGAAGTGAGTGGGTCTCTGAGATTCATGGCCATACATAGATGTATTGTATGATGGCATATCCTCTCACCACACACAATAAAACCACAAATGTAGGATGAAAGTGTACCCAGTGCCAACAGAAAATAAGTTACCTAACTTGCGCCAAGACTTTATCAAAGGAGATATATGGGTGGCAAATAAGCATATGAAACCATGTTCAATATAATTAGTCCTTAAGTAAATGCAAATTAAAACCAAAAAGAGATACCACCATACAACTACCAGAGTAGCTTAAATGAAAAATGCTGACAATATGAGGTGCTGACAAGGATACTGAGCAACAGAACTGTCATAATTGGTGAGAAGAATGAAAAATGGTACAACTACTCACAAAAACAGTAACATTCTCATAAAGTTAAACTGAAATGTACCACATGACCCAGCAATCTTACTTTTGGGTATTTATCTAATAGAAATGAAAATTTCTTTTTATACGAACACCACTACAGAAATATTTATAGCAGCTCTATTCATTATTACCACAGATTAGGAGTGATCCAGATATAATTCAAGGGTAAATCAATGAGCAAACAGTAGAATATCCATACAATGGAATACTTCTCATAATTAGAAAGGAGCTATTCATAAAAACAACAACTTTGATGAATTCCAAAAACTCTAGGCTGAATAAGTGAAGCCAGTCTCAAAAGGTTACATATTATATGACTTCATTAATGTGATATTCTGGGAAAGACAAAACTTACTATTACCTATTGTCAGGGGGGAGGAATAAGAGTAGGTGTGACTAAAAGGGGCAAAAAAAGCAGTTTTTTGAAGTAATAACAACTCTTCTGTATCCTTTTTTTTAAAAATATAATTTATTGTCAAATTGGCTAACATACAGTGTGTACAATGTGCTCTTGTTTTTCGAGGTAGATTCCCATGATTCCTCGCTTACATACAACACCCAGTGCTCATCTCAACAAGTGTCCTTCTCAGTGCCCACCACCCACCACCCCCTCCCCCCCACCCCTGTCTACCCTCAGTTTGTTCTCTGTATTTAAGAGTCTTTTATGGTTTGCCTCCCTCCCTCTCTGTTTGTAACTATTTTTTTTTTCCCATTCCCTTCCCCCAAGGTCTTCTGTTAAGCTTCTCAAATTCCACATATGAGTTAAAACACATGATATCTATCGTTCTCCGACTGACTTATTTCACTTAGCATAATACCTTCCAGTTCCATCCACATTGCAGCAAATGGCATGATTTCATTCTTTCCCATTGCCAAGTAGTATTCCATTGTGTATATAAATTAAATCTTCTTTACCCATTCATCGGTTGATTGACATTTAGGCTCTTTCCATAATTTGGCTATTGTTGAAAGCTCTGCGATAAACATTGGGGTACATGTGCCCCTATGAATCAGCACTCCTGTATTTTTTGGATAAATTCCCAGTAGTGCTATTACTGGGTTGCAGGGTAGTTCTATTTTTAATTTTTTGAGGAATCTCCACACTGTTTTCCAGAGTGGCTGCACTAGTTTGCATTTACACTGACAGTGCAAGAGGGTTTCCGTTTCTCCATATCCTCACCAGCATCTGTTGTTTCCTGAGTTGTTAATTTTAGCCACTCTGACTGGTGTAAGGTAGTATCTCATTGTGGCTTTGATTTGTATTTCCCTGATGATGAGTGATGTTGAGCATCTTTTCAGGTGTCTGTTGGCCATCTGGATGTCTTCTTTGGAAAAATGTCTATTCATGTCTTCTGCCCATTTCTTCACTGGATTATTTGTTTTTCAGGTGTTGACTTTGATAAATTCCTTATAGATTGTGCATACTAACCCTTTATCTGATATGTCATTTGCAAATATCTTTCCCCATTCCATTGGTTGCCTTTTAGTTTTGTTGATTGTTTCCTTTGCAGTGTGGACGCTTTTTATCTTCATGAGGTCCCAATAGTTCATTTTTGCTTTTGAGGTCAAAGAGGTTGTTGCCTGCTTTCTGCTCTAGGGTTTTGATGGTTTCCTGCCTTACATTTAGGTCTTTCATCCATTTTGAGTTTATTTTTGTGTATGGTGTAAGAACGTGGTTTAGTTTCATTCTTCTGCATATTGCTGTCCAGTTCTCCCAGCACCATTTGCTAAACAGACTGTCCTTTTTCCATTGGATAGTCTTTCCTGCTTTGTCAAAGGTTAGTTGGCCATACATTTGTGGGTCCAATTCTGGGTTCTCTATTTAATTCCGTTGATCTATGTGTCTGTTTTTGTGCCAATACCATATTGTCTTAACTCTTCTGTATCCTGAGGGGACAGTTGGTTACACAAATTTACACTTACATTAAAATTCACAGAGCTATACACCAAAATAGATTAAATTTTATATTTATTTAAAAACAGTATTAATCCCAGTAGTCTTTTAAGCATTATTTATCTTATTATTTTGTATAAAAAATTGCATAAATGCTTTAAAGTAAATTACTGAAAGACATCTGAGAAGTCTATTGCAAGGAAATATTGAGGTCAGAAGGTAAACTAGTGAGAAAAGGTGAGCTAGTAAGCATGCCTATAACTCTTCCAGAGATTTCCTTGAAAACATGCCCACAGACAAACCTCTTAAACACATAAGTGATATTTACCAACAGAAAAATAATAGGGAATCTTTTACTTAAGAAATACCTTTGGCAGGATTCATCTGATATGACTAGGTCTCATAGAATACATAAAGCTGAAATTTATTGACTTGTGGGCATGTTGGCTAGAAACTTCCATGAAAGTTGAGGGTTTAGTAGAAAAATGATAGGGAAATATTCCAAAAAGAAAGCATCTCTCTGTGAAAGCAATATTTTGCATGTACCAGTTAAATATTACATGTTAAATCAGATCCAGAATACATCCTAATGCAAAACAGAAAGACTCTTTAGGGTGCTTGTTGACAGTCTTGGAGTTCTTTCCCAAGAAAAGAGGTCTTTATTAGCCTCAAGACAGCCTGTATATTTTGAAATATTAATAAAATTTGGTACTGGTTAATATATATGAATCACGTAATTCTGGCTCAACATTTTAATATTTGGTGTTCTTAAATTATGAAAAGTCCTTCACCAAAAGTCTTTGCCTTCTAGTTTTGTTCTGTTTCTTGTTTATTTGTTTGTGTTTTATTTTGTTTTAAATAGGCTCCACACCCAGTGTAGAGCCCAAGGCAGCTCTTGAACTCCCAACCCTGAGATCAAGACCTGAGCTGAGATCAAGAGTAACACATTTAACCCATTGAGCCACCCAGGCATCCCAGTTCTTTTTGTCTTTAATTGAGGGTTAATTACAGAGTAAAATGTACGAATTTCAAGTGTACATTTGAAATTGCATAGTTACATACACAACACCAAAATGATAGAACATTTTTATCTGCCTAAAATGTTCCCTTCTATCTAGTTTTAATTTGCATTTCTGTAATAATGAGGAATATTAAGCACCTTTTAATAATTGCAGAGCAATTTGCATTTACTTTGAATTGTTGATTCATCTCTTTTGTTCCTTTTTTCTCTTGTGCTATTTTTTTTGCGTCTCAAATAATAGGAGATCTTTATTATTTAGGCCTCTTATTGTTTTATTTTCCCCAGTGTTTTATCATTTTTTTTTGTTTTTGTTTAAGGTATTATTTTTTCATGTAGCTTTTCTTTTTATTATGTAGTAAACTTATTTATATTTTCTGTCATGGACTTGGGTTCAGTGTTGTAATAGATTTTTCCAATCTTGCCTTTTAGATTTTGCATAACGTTCTATTTAAATATTTGATCAATTTGTATTCTAAAGTGTGTTAGTTATTTTATGTATTTACACCAGGATGTTAATTTGACATATAGAAGGTACAGATACATTGCATTTGTCATGAAAACTCAATTTTCCACTCCAGAGCAAAAATAGATAACATTACATCCTTGATTTTTATAATGAAAATGAATGATAGAAGAACACTTTTTGCCTACAATTAAAATTGACTTTAGAGTAAATCGTAGGGCATTAGAGTTTATGTATGATATAATCTTTTCAAACAAAGCCACCCGCCCCAACATTGATTGAAAACCATAAGTAAGCCTCAGTGAACATTTCTAATGATGTGGAAAAGGATCATATTCCACAGTTAGAAATAGTACACAATTCTTCCTTTAATGAACCAAATTTTATTTCCCTTCAGTTCTCATTTTTTTATCCTAGTGTTTGTTTTTTTCCCCACAATGTTATAAGAATAATACTATCATTTAATTGACTAACAAAAATTTCAGGTCAGTTGGTAAATATCTCATAACATTCTCTTTTCCAAGGTAATCTTTCTCAATTAATTCAGTGACTTTTCATAAGGTATTATTTCTAGTCCCTCACATCCACCTTGGACACTCTAGTTTTCCAATGTGCTTTTTTTTTTTTTTATGTTGATATATCTAAGCCTAATTAAGTGTAGCAATTACTTTTATTGTACTTCAATTAATTAACATTACCTAAAAGTTTATTTACATTTCTCATACTGTGGCCTTTTTGTTGTAGCTAATTTACTGCCTTTTCCTTATAGATTATAACTTATTCAGAACTTCTACATTATCCTTTTTAAAAATCAAATAATTTTTGATTGTCTGGCAAACTCATTTAAACAATTGCTTGGTCTATGTGTACTAGAGTATGGTCCTCTATGGCCCTTACTCCAATCTCAGGGCTTTAACACTTTTTTTTGTAAAAATGTTAGCAGCTTTAATAAATAAATGCATTCCTTCTCTTGAATCAGAATGTGATTTCAATCAAATGCTTATTTTAATATCTACCTTTGGAATAGTACAGAATGATTCAAATTTTCCATCTTATTATCCATTAAATGTTTAAAATTAGCTTTCCAGATAAAATTTGCTTTCAATCATTAAAGTTAGATAAAATATTAGGCTAAAACCTACCAAGATAAATATCTTATATTTTCTACTTCTCTCAGAAAATCCATGCTTGTCATGGTATTATATTTAGATTCCATACTATCTTACTTTATATTCATATGTTTATACTTATTTATATTTGATCAAATAAGTTTAAATGCCTTCATAATGACTGATTAGAAGTCAAGGTAGTAATTTCACATTTATGACATTTTGCTTAAGATAGTTGGAAATAGCCATTGTTATTTTCTATCTACAGTCTTCTAAATATTAGCCTATTTCTGTTCATTTTTCTCTTTAATTTCCCCAATGCACCAATACCCTAAAAATACAGTGATCACTGGTATAGTGGGCATAGTTTTTCTGTGACTCATAGCTACAAAGAATGCATTTTATAGATATTAAAGATCAATAATGCCTCTATAAATATAAGCTACAGATGAATGGCATGTCATTATAAACTTGTGTTCAAGAAATAACCATGCATGAATAATTCCATGTTAGTTAGTCAACCTTAATTAAAATGAGTTCTCTATCTAGCTAATTTGTGTCTTGTTTGTTAAGTGAATGGCAGGCAGCATCCTTAGCTGTAATTTGGATGACTAATTAATTGATATCACTCTCTTCTATGATTGAGGTTTGAATTATCCAGTAACTGGTATCTATCATATGAATAAAGAATCTTAATTTCATAAAGGGGCTTAGGAAAGGTGTAATAACATATTAATTGGTAGGAGGGTTAGATGAATTATGACAGTTTAAGAAAATTAAAGGAATATAGAATCTCCATATGAGATAATTAAGAAAAAAGAACTGAAAAAATGTTTAAAAAACATAAATTCCTTGCCTACAGTGATAGGAACCAACCTTACGGTCTAGCAAAATGTTTGATTCTTCTGGAACAAAAATGCAATGGTTGATTAGTTCCTCTAAGAAAATGTAGTAGTCTAGACAATCATTTTCATTATATCAGTCACCACTTCTGATTCTTGAAATTTAGGAACATCTCAGAAGAACCATGGTTAAAGATTACACGAAAAATATGTGTAGAAATGGAAATTAAAACATCCTATTCAGTGCAACATAGCCGTTCAATCCCAACTATTGAGAGAGTATGGGATGTAAATGAACCGCTATCATCTAAATGTTTATGTCATCCCCAAAATTCATATGTTGAAATCCTAACCACAAAAGATAATGGTATTAGGAGGTGGGACTTTTAGGAGATGCTTGTTATAGGGTGGGGACTTTGTAAATGGGATTAGTGTTCTTATAAAAAGATTCCCTGTCCTTTTCTACCAAGTGAGAACAGTGAGAAGTCATCTACTATGAACCAGGAAGAGGGTTCTCACCTGAACATAACCATCTTGGTGCCATGATCTTGAACTTCCCAGCCTCCAGAATTATGAGAAATAAATTTCTGTTATTTGTAAGCCAATCAGTCTGTGGTATTTTGTTATGTCAGCCTCAAACAGACTGAAGAAACATACCCTTTGCAATTCCAAGCAAGATTTTTTTTCAGTTTCATAGCAGAATAAAAAATAGACACTAGAAAATGGTGGAAAATTAATATCTTTTAGACATTTAATATTATTTAAAAAACAAAAGTTTAACTTTTTTCTGATTTGGCAAGAATGTGTCTGTGTTTATGTGTTTGCATAAAGTATATGATAATATGTACCCTGAAATCACAGTAGAACTTCTGTGTTAAATTGACTAGTACACATTCTCCAAAGTTCACGTGCTGGGTAAATATTGTAGATGTAATTATCAAAACCCCAAAATGATAGATGACCTTTTGCCTTTTGTGGTCAGAAAAGTGGGCTTCTTTAAATAGCTCTGACATCTTGGATAAATTATTTAATCTAAATTGGGCCAGAGTTTCACACAATAAAAGGAAGATATTTCAGTGATTTCTGCTGTTTCTTACAATTCTAAAATTCTACATTTTAGGATATATCTTTTGTGTGATGGTAACTATTTTAATTTAATCCATAAAGAATGGAAAGCCACTGTTGTTTTTAAATGCCTCATTTTGATTATATTTTTAGATCACAAAGATAAGTGCTTTTGAAATTTACCACCAATGTTTCCTCAAATATTTTACCATAATGAATCAAAGATTTTATTAACTGGTGTAATTGAGACACTTGAGTTTTCTCAAATTCTTTAGACAAAGCAAATGTATTAAATTTTAATCTTTTCCTTTACTCCAAACACTTTCTTAATCCATTCAATCTCATGCTTACCTAATGTCTAATACCTACTAGAAAAATTAAAAAAAAAAAACACTTTTTGTTAAAACAGACTCAAGTAATTTTCAAAAAAAAAAAAGCAAAATCTAATTTCTATAAATTTGGTACAGAACACATCCTCATTAAATTATCTTTTGTTAGTTTTTCTTGGCTAGAAAATACTAAGTTTTAACAAGAGAAGAAATATTCCTTTCCTTTAGTTAAAAACTTGACTTAAAAACTAATAACAAGTTTAGTTATCTTGTTCCTGAACAGTACAGAAATTACATGTATGTTATACCATCTGTATAATACGTAGTCAGAATATTCTTCACCTTCCAAATTATAGCTTTTATTGAAAGCTACTCCTTGTACTGCAGATGGCTAAAGTTTTTAAAACAGATTTTATTTAAAAAACTTTTTTTTTCTTAACGTTTTATTTATTTTTCAGACAGGGAGAGACAGAGCATGAACAGGGGAGGGTCAGAGAGAGGGAGACACAGAATCTAAAACAGGCTCCAGGCTCTGACCTGTCAGCGCAGAGCCCGATGCGGGGCTAGAACTCATGGACCGCGAGATCATGACCTGAGCGAAGTCGGCCGCTCAACCGACTGAGCCACCCAGGCGCCCCAAAACAGATTTTAATAGTCAATAATGAATCCTTTTATATCTGCCTCCTGATATTTGTGATCTACGGATGAGTTATTTCACGTTTTTTTTAATTCAGTTTTCTCACACGTAAAATAAAAGTAAATTCTTTTTACCAAAATGAATATTAAAATGTATAACAAAGAATAGATAAGAAACATTAAAAATGTAAGATATTTATAGTCTCCATCATTTTCATGATCATTATTACCCTAATAATTTTTGTTGAAGTTAATTACCCTTATTTAAATCCTGGGCTCTTTCTAATCAATTACAGAGTATGTTCAAAAGCTGAAATGAATTTGAAGAACTGCCATTTGTTTTTTTTTTTTTTCTATGCTATTCTTTTGCTGAATAAAATTGATATTATGGCTGTTGATCCCAACAATTTGGAAAATATTATTTATCATTCAACATATCAATCAATTTGTGTACACTGTGATTCTTATTTTTATTAGCAAGTTAGCAAATTCATATTACTATAAAATATGAAATAATGAAAATATAAAAAATACATTAAATATCTGAACTCTGGCCCTGTATCTTCTGATTGTCAGAGAAAATAAGACAATTTTAGTATATAATTTTATTTTAAAAGGCATTTAAATGAGGGCTCCTAGGTGGCTCAGTCAGTTAAGTGTCTGACTCTTGATTTTGGTTCAGGTCATCATCTCATAGTTAATGAGTTTGAATCTTGCGTTGGGCTTCACGCTAATGTCATGGAACCTGCCTGGGATTCTCTCTCTCCCTCTCTCTGCCCTTCCCCTGCTCATGCTCTCTCAAGATAAATAAATACAACATTTTTTTAAAAAAGCATTTAATGGCACAAAAACAGACACATAGACCAATGGAATAGAATAGAAACCCCAGAACTAGACCCACAAACGTATGGCCAACTCATCTTTGACAAAGCAGGAAAGAACACCCAATGGAAAAAAGACAGCCTCTTTAACAAATGGTGCTGGGAGAACTGGACAGCAACATGCAGAAGGTTGAAACTAGACCACTTTCTCACACTATTCACAAAAATAAACTCAAAATGGATAAAGGACCTAATTGTGAGACAGGAAACCATCAAAACCTTAGAGGAGAAAGCAGGAAAAGACCTCTCTGACCTCAGCCGTAGCAATCTCTTCCTCGACACATCCCCAAAGACAAGGGAATTAAAAGCAGAAGTGAACTACTGGGACTTCATGAAGACAAAAAGCTTCTGCACTGCAAAGGAAACAACCAACAAAACTAAAAGGCAACCAACGGAATGGGAAAAGATATTCGCAAATGACATATCGGACAAAGGGCTAGTATCTAAAATCTATAAAGAGCTCACCAAACTCCACACCCAAAAAGCAAATAACCCAGTGAAGAAATGGGCAGAAAACACGAATAGACACTTCTCTAAAGAAGACATCCAGATGGCCAACAGGCACATGAAAAGATGTTCAGTGTCGTTCCTTATCAGGGAAATACAAATCAAAACCACACTCAGGTATCACCTCACGCCAGTCAGAGTGGCCAAAATGAACAAATCAGGAGACTATAGATGCTGGAGAGGATGAGGAGAAATGGGAACCCTCTTGCACTGTTGGTGGGAATGCAAATTGGTGCAGCCGCTCTGGAAAGCAGTGTGGAGGTTCCTCAGAAAATTAAAAATAGACCTACCCTATGACCCAGCAATAGCACTGCTAGGAATTTATCCAAGGGATACAGGAGCACTGATGCATAGGGCCACTTGTACCCCAATGTTCATAGCAGCACTCTCAACAATAGCCAAATTATGGAAAGAGCCTAAATGTCCATCAACTGATGAATGGATAAAGAAATTGTGGTTTATATACACAATGGAATATTACGTGGCAATGAGAAAAAATGAAATATGGCCTTTTGTAGCAACATGGATGGAACTGGAGAGTGTGATGCTAAGTGAAATAAGCCATACAGAGAAAGACAGATACCATATGGTTTCACTCTTATGTGGATCCTGAGAAACTTAACAGGAATCCATGGGGGAGGGAAAGGAAAAAAAAAAAAAAGAGGTTAGAGTGGGAGAGAGCCAAAGCATAAGAGACTGTTAAAAACTGAGAACAAACTGAGGGTTGATCGGGGGTGGGAGGGAGGGGAGGGTGGGTGATGGGTATTGAGGAGGGCACCTTTTGGGATGAGCACTGGGTGTTGTATGGAAACCAATTGGTCAATAAATTTCATATATATAAAAAAAATAAAAAAAAATAAAAAGCATTTAAGTGAAACCATATACAATACACTATATTTACACTTTGTTCTCTTTATTTTTAACAAATATCTTGTTGATGTGTTCAAGTATTATTCTGTTTCCCCTTCCTTTACTCTCATTGATATTGTTTGCAACGTCTGCTTTAGCATATTAGAGTAGACTTGACAGTTGTTTATTTCTTATCTATCAATGTTGTAAAGAAAGTAAAAGTGACGAGCTTTCCTTTGCTTGTTAAATATTTTTTGCAGACACTTTTATCTATCTTAACACTATCCACCTCTACTTCATTCTTGAAAATAGAATCTTGATTTAGTTTAGTGCGGCAAAATGCAAAGCAGTCATGGTAATCACACCCTGATTTCTCACTTTCCCCATTAAAGTGTGGATTTGAGGCATGATTTTACCCAATAAGAACAAATAAAAGCAGTGGTAGTCATCATAATCTTTTACTTTTCTTAGAAAAAATATAAAACACACTAGCACCCTTCTCTGCATGTATTTCTTCCTCTGGATCTGACTGCTTCTGTAGTGACTGGAGCTGCAGCAGACATCTTGCATCTGGGGGGAAGGCCAAGTTAATCACAGACACATTGGCCCTGAAAATACTAACAACCTCCTGCTGACTGTATGAGAAAAATATATTGTGTTCTTTATTTTACTGTGTTCTTAATAATGTGAACAATGAAGTGTTCTATTTGTTTTTTTTTTTCAACATTTATTTATTTTTGGGACAGAGAGAGACAGAGCATGAATGGGGGAGGGGCAGAGAGAGAGGGAGACACAGAATCAGAAACAGGCTCCAAGCTCTGAGCCATCAGCCCAGAGCCTGACGCGGGGCTCGAACTCCCGGACCGCGAGATCATGACCTGGCTGAAGTCGGATGCTCAACCGACTGCGCCACCCAGGCGCCCCTGAAGTGTTCTATTTGTTAGGAGTACATTCCACTGTAAGAAACAGAAAAACTTAATTGATGGTGGCTTAAACAAACAAGTATTATTTATTCTCACAGGATCAAAAACTCCTTGGAGTAAGGAATTGAGGCTTTTTATCCAGCTTTTCAAAAATGCTACGAGGGACCCAGTATTTTACTGTTCTTCCACATAGCCAACCTGCCATATCCCTTAGAGGGATAACCTTCTCATACTGGATACCTCACAGTGCAAAACTGGTGCTCTAGTTTCGAACATCATGTCTATTTTTAAAGCAGCAAGAAAGGAGGCAGGTATTGACACCAGTTGTCACCTGGCCTTTAATAAAAAAAGAAAGAATTCCACATGCAACTTTTTCATACTTCTTACTGGGTTGAAGTTGGTTAGATAGACAATTGTAACCCAAAGGAAGTCTGGAAAAGTAGTTATTTAGTTGGGCACTTTGCACGGATAAATATAATCAAGATTTTGTACAGGAAAATGGGAGAGGAGGAGTTAATATTGAGCACCAAACTAACAGTTTAACAGAAGTATTTTTGTCCCTTTGATTGCATCCTCTATCCAAATATTTACTATAGATCTGATTTTATGTCATTTAATTGTTAACTCCTATTTCCTACCACACAATCCTCTTTAAGTGTTTCTCAACTTTTCTCTCCTAGGCCAACCAGAAGTGTAAGCTTAAAGGTTTTAATTTAATTTTTGTTATTTTCTGTCTCATTTCATGTCTTACTGGAACAACCTCTATTTTAAACCCTTTACCTCCATTTCCAAACTCCAATCCCACTTTTCCTTTTTTTTTTAATGTTTTATTTATTTTTGAGACAGACAGAGAGAGAGAGAGAAAAAATGCAAGTGGGGGAGGGGCAGAGAGCGAGGAGGACAGAGGATTCTAAGCGGGCTCTGTCAGTGAGCCCTCTGTGGGGCTCACAAAGCACAAGATCATGACCTGAGCCAAAGTCTGACAACCAACTGAGCCACCTAAGTGCCCCTCCTTTTTAAAAATAATACCTCAAGGGAACTGACTTTTTGCAATATCTATACTAAAATTTTCTTTTTTTCCCCAAATAAAAAAATACTATAGTGCCTTTGAATAAACTTCATAGAAAACTATGAAGTCTAGTAGAGGAAAATATAAAAGTTAGATGTGGGCTTTAAAAAACAAAAATCCTAACAAGAAATTATAAATTTTATCATATTGAAATGTTGGGGTTAAGCACAAAATATTATTTCTGAATACATAAATACAAAAGGAATAGAAAATAATTACTTTTACCATTTCTACAAAAATAATTCATTTTCTTAGGTACAGAATAACAGAGTCTAAATAAGAAAACATAAACAACTTCAAGTGTTTAAAACGGAGAAAAGTGAACATAGAGAATTGGCTGCGTGAGTGGTGGAAGACCCGAGTGCCAGATAGAGAGCAGGGAATTGACCCATAAAATAGTACCAGAAGGAAGCCATTAGCTAGCTGGAATGGAGAGATAGAGAGTCTCAGGAGTTAAATTGATAGATGGAAGGCAGAACCAATGAAGGCCTGTCCAGAGAAGGGAAGCAGAGAACAGGATGGAGCTGTACCAGAGATGCTGCCCTAGACAGCCATCTCCAATAAAATACCCACCTTCCTCTCTTTTCCTTTCCCTTCCCAGCCTTCTGCAATGTTCCCCATTAGCCAAAACCACTCAGAAGCACATGGCACCAGAGCCTGGGAAACAGCCTGAAGGGGTCTGCACCCCTGAAAAACAGAATGGAGGGTCAAGAAGAAGAAAGATCTGTGGGATAACAACTTGAGTCTCAGCTGGAATATCTCAGTCATTTCCTGCCAGGTTCTGAAATTAAAATTTTGGAGTTAAGGGGGCATGGTGGAGGCAGGGAAGAACACAACAAACAAACTGAAATAATACATGGAGATATCAAAAATATATTTAGATTTTAGAAAAATTCATATTTAAACTCTCTAAGTTTAACAAATAGTTTTCAATGAGATGTTTAATAGCATTTTCATTATCTGACTCTTCAAAACACCTGGCAACACCAAAAACATATTTTCAAAAATACATTTTATTTTTTTTTGTATTCAGGGGACTC
This sequence comes from Prionailurus viverrinus, assembly GCF_022837055.1. Classification (NCBI taxonomy): domain Eukaryota; kingdom Metazoa; phylum Chordata; class Mammalia; order Carnivora; family Felidae; genus Prionailurus; species Prionailurus viverrinus. Next base: position 163,013,476 of record NC_062561.1, read on the forward strand.
TGAAATGAATGAATTAGTAATATTTTATTTCCTTTAACTCAAATCTTTTATTCAATAAAGAAAGAAAATTAATACAAGCCCATACTAATTTATATAGTCAATTAGTCAGTGATGTTAAATCATTATATTTACATACTAAGCATTTAAAAAATATCTGTTTGTGGGAATATACTGGATATTGGAGTATACTCCAAGATACTGGAGGCTACTCAAGAGTCAAAATAGTATTTCTTTTACTGATGAATGAGTAAACATTAGCCTATTTTTCACCCTTAGGTTGTACAATATCATTAAGCTACTGTACCTCGGAATTATCCATGTTTTTCAAACCCTATTAACAGAAATTAATTCAGTGAAGTAAAGTGGCTTTTTCTCCCAAAGTCCATTATATGTGAACATAGCTCATGATAGTGATCAATTTCACAACTTATTCATCCAAACATCTTGCATTAACATGGTCTGAATTTATACTAAAAACAATAATATATTGCTGAAAAATATACTAACATTAGCATATTTATAAACCAAAATCTTAAGAAGATAATGTAGTGTCTCAAGATTATCATACTTAGGAGAGAAGTCACAAAAGATACTTAACTTGTAATTCAAAATGGTAATAATATAGTAAATCATGAAAATGTTTTAATCTCTTATTGTGTAGGTCAATGAAATTGTGATTAGTATGAGTTTGGAGGCAAAACATCTTATATATCCTGAGTTACTTTTGTCTTTATAATGAGAGGTAGAGATCCCAGGGTTAACCGTCAACTCAACCAAAATAATTGCATGAATTTGGAAGAAATTATGTCCCATGAACCATTTTTCACAATTCTTCCTAAAACAAGTGAACAGTGTGTGTTTGACAGAAAGATTATATTATAGGCTGAATTGTCTGCCCCCAAACTTCATATTTTGAAGTTCTAACCTGTAGTATCTGAGAATTTGACTATATTTGGAGACAGAATCTATAGAGATGATAAAGTTACAATGAGGTCAGTAGGATGGCCCTGATTGAAGATGGCTAGTGTCCTCATAAGAAGTGGAAGTTAGAACACAGACCCATACAGAAGGAAGACCATGTGAATATGCAGAGAAGATGGCCATCTACATGCTGGGAAGAGTGGTCTCAGATGACAGCTGGATCTCAGACTTCTACCATCCAGAACTGTGAAAAAAAGTATTTCTGTTGTTCATGCCACCTGGTCTCCAGTAACTTTTTGTTATGGAAGCCCTAGAAAACCTATACCGATTGGAAAAACAAGACATTTTAATAAGTCAAGTAAAAAGATAATTATCATATTGATAATATACCCTTCTGCATAAATTCATTTCTGTCCTCAACTTGAATCTGCTAACATAGTATTATCAACCAGGAGAACTCAATTCTAGACCCAATTCTGACATACCATTTAGTTCTGCATTAGCCAAATGCAGTTTGTTGAAGGAAAATATGGAACAATTATGTAAGATGTGAACAATCTTTGGCCTTTGGTTCCAATTTTCAGGTTACAAACTACTGAACATTTCTTTCCCATCTTTATATTATCATCTTATTTTGTATTATTTTCAAGGTCTATCTATGCTTTCATGTAGTGAATATCTTACTGAAAGTGACTTTACACTATCTGTGGAATAATACATGATTATTTCTAAAATTCATAATTTGACTTGTTTATAAAGGAAAAATACTTTTTTCCTTTATAAATTTCATTCATTTATAAGTATAATGCATTTTAAATTAGTTCTCAACAGCAAGGCAAGGTGAAGAATTTAAAGGCAAATTACATACAAATTATAAGAAGATTGAAGATGATAGCAACACTGGTTATTATACAGAAAAAAGGAAACCGTAGAATCATAGAATCATTGAATCACCTAAATGTCAGAGTCTGTAAACTTGCAGATTTGAACCCCATTTGATATTATTTTACCCTCTAGCTCAGGAGTTGTAGGTGAAGTGAAACAGCTGTAAAAGTCTAGGGTTTTGAAATCATGCTGCTGAAGCACAGGTTATATATACATTAGATTTATTTATTTTATTATATATTTTCCCATAAATAAATGTTCTTCCACAGGCAGATTAATCAGTTTGCTATCTCTACGGAATTCAATGCATATTGCCAAGAATGCTATCTAAAACAGGGTCTTCCCTCAAAACCACCCCCATTCTCTATCAACTGTCTACATGCTCCTCAACCTCCAAGGATTTGCTAAGGCCTCGTTTCTTTCAAAAGCCACCCCAGGTCATAGTGAGATCATGTAGATTTTTAATTCTTCTGACCACTGAGTCATCAAAGTCTTTGTGCCATAAAGTACTGCAGGATGGCCTCATTTGACACTGGAACTTCACCCATGAGATTTTTATTAGGCCTGGGATATATGAAAAATGTCATTTTAAAAATATATCTGGTGATGTCTTAGAGTAATGTCAGAAAATAGTGGTATAGACAGCTGTAAGCTCTCATACATTCACAGAATCATCAAAAAAATTAAAAAAAGGCATAGGGGCACCTGGGTGGTTCAGTTGCTTAAGTGTCTGACTGTTGATTTTGGCTCAAGTCATGATCTCACAGTCATGAGATCAAGCCCCAGGTCAGGCTGGGCATGGAGCTTGCTTAAGATTGTCTCTCTCCCTGGGTGCCTGGGTGGCTCAGTCTGTTAAGCATCTGACTTTAGTTCAGGTCATGGTCTAGTGGTTTATGAGTTCAAGCCCCACATCTGGCTCTGTGCTGACAACTTAGAGCCTGGAACCTGCTTCAGATTCTGTGTCTCCCTTTCTCTCTGCCACACCCCCACTTGTGCTCTGCCTCTCAAAAATGAATAAACGTTAAAAAAAAAATTAAGATTCTCCCTCTCCCTCTCTTTCTGCCCGTCCCCACCTCAAAATCAAATCAAAAAAATAATAAAACAAAATTAAATTTTAAAACACAAGCATAAACTGTCAAAATCATATTGTCAAACCTCTGGAAAATAGTCAAAGGTTTACATCAACTAAGTAAAACTGAATCAAGAAACTTGCAAGTTGAAAATGTCAAGAAAGCCTGGTGGTAGTTTTACTTGCCTTTACCATAGCACCTCCACGATTCAGCAGCAGTCTTAAAGTGGCAGCAGCCGATATTCCCAATGTGAAGCCTTGGTCTCCAGTTCTAGATAGAGCACAGCAGATCTTATTCACAAATTACTGTGTAAATCGGTTCTGACTCCTCTGGGAGATACCTGAAGGACTGACACAAGGTGTTTGTCTGTTTTGTATAACTTAGAAATCAGACTGGAAAAGTGGTAGGCATTGCTCAAAAATACTACAAAGTTAATTAACAAACAGCAGATTCATGGGGCAAAAGATACAAATATTACATTATAACATTAATATGCAGAATCTAAAAAATCCAAACTCATAGTAACAGAAATTACAGTGGTGGTTAGCACGGATTGGGGGTAGAGGAAATGGGGAGATATTGGCCAATAATACAAACTTCCAGTTACAAGATGAATAAGTTCTGAGAATCTAATGAATAGCATAGTAATTATAGTTAATAATACTGTGTAATATACCTGAAAGTTTCTATGAGAGTAGATATTAAATGTTTTCACCATAAAAAAGAAATTTTAATTATGTGAGGTGATGGATGTGTAAGCTAACACTATGGTGGTAATTATTGTACAATATGTAAGTGTTTCAAATCAACATCTTGTACATCTTAAACATATAATTTTTAATGTAAATTATATCTCAGTAAAGGTGGGGGAGAGAAAGAAAGCAACATCACACACACATACACACACACACACACACAAAACAGATAATTGAACAATGCTGTAATCCACCAGACTTAACAGACATGTATAAAGCAGCCCACCAAAACAATAGTGGAATATACTTTCTTTTCAAATGCACATGGAATATTCTCCAGAATATACCATATACTACACCAAAAAATTTTTCTATTAAGTTTAAAAAGTGTGAAATTAAAAAGTGAGAAATGAGGGGTAGCTGACTGCTGGTTGGTGAGAGCACAGAGTTCTGATCCTATAGACTGGGAAACTGTATAACACCATTTTCATCTCTCCAGTGCTTGCACATACATGCAAATGTGCACCACACATATCCACACAAATAAGCTAAGTAGCACCACCTAGTGGAGAACAGAGTCCTTACACCAAGCCCCATCTAACTGCACCAACCAAGCCCTAAAAGGCCAACAGAAGTCTCTCCCCCTGCTTAGTATACGGACTATAAACTGCTTTATAGTTTGACTTATAGGTGAAAATGGGTGTAATTTAATTTGTATTTCATTCGGTTTTCTGGTCCATCTATTCATTTTTTTTCTTTTTCTTTTCTTTTTTTGCTTATTCTTGGATACAGAAAGAGAAAAAAATATTTTATTTTCAGTTTTTATAAACAAAATAGTTTTGTTTTTACTATATATTTTTATTTTTTATACATTTTTATTCTATTTTACTTTTTTCATTTTATTCTATCTTATTGTCTACCTTTAAGAAATTTTAAGGTTTTCTAACTTTTTTCTTTCTGTTTTCTTTTCTTTTCTTTTCCTTAATTCTCCCTTCTGTCAAGCTTCTTTCAACACCCAGACCAAAATACACCTCGGATTTAGCTTACTTTATTTGACTTTTTGTGTGTTGTTTTTAATTTTTTTTGGTTTAAAATTTTATTTTATTAATTTTTTTTCTTCCTCCAAATGACAAAACAAAGGAATTCACTCCAAAAGAAAGAAAAGGAAGAAATGACTTAATCAACACAGATATAAGCAAGATGTCTGAAAAATAATATTGAATGAAGGTAATAAGAATACTAGCTGGGGTTGAAAAAAGTATAGGATCCCTTTCTGTGGATATAAAAGAAGTAAAATCTAGTCAGGACTAAATTAAACATGCTATAACTGATATGCAATCTTGAATGGATGCCATGGCGGCAAGAATGGATGAAGCAGAGCAGTGAATCAATGGCATAGAAGACAGAATTATGGAGAGTAATGAAACAGGACAAAAGAAGGAAACTAAGGGAAAAGAACATGATATAAGAAATAGAGAACTCAGTGACACATTAAAAGGAATAACATCAGAATCATAGGGGTCCCAGATGATGAATAAAGAGAAAAAGGGGTAAAATGTTTATGTGAACAAATCATGGTAGAAAACTTTCCTAACCTGGGGAAAGACATAGACATTAAAATCCAGGAAGCAAAGAGAACTCCCATTATATTCAACAAAAACCGACCATCAGCAAGGCATTTCATAGTCAAATTCACAAAATACACAGACAAAGAAAGAGTTATGAAAGCAACAAGGGAAAAAAGTCCCTACCCTACAGTGGAAGACAGATCAGGTGTGCAACAGACCTATCCACAAAAACTTGTCAGGCCAGAAAGGAGAGGCAAGATATATTCAATGTGCTGAATCAGAAAAAATATGCAGCAAAGAATTCTTTATCCAGCAAGACTGTCATTCAAAATAGGAGGAGAGATAAAGAGTTTCCCAGACAAACAAAAACCAAAAGAGTTTGTGACCACTAAACCAGCCCTGCAAGAAATTTTAAGGGGGACTCTCTGAGGGGAGAAAAGGTGAAACAAAACAAAAATACCAAAAGCTGCAAAAACTAGAAGGGACCAGATAAAACCACCAGTTACTCCAACTCCCCAGGCAACACAATGGCAATAAATTCATATCTTTCAGTATTCACTCTAAATGTCAATGGACTAAGTGCTCCAATCAAAAGACATAGGGATGCAGAATGGATAAGAAAACATGATACATCTATATGCTGTTTACAAGAGACCCATTTTAGACCTAAAAACACTTTTCAAATTGAAAGTAAGGGCATGGTGAACCATCTATCATGTTAATGGTCACCAAAAGAAAGCCAGAGTAGCCATACTTATATCAGACAATCTATATTTTAAAATAAAGACTGTAACAAGAGATGAAGATGGGCATTATATCATAATTAAGAGGTCTATCCACCAAGAAGACCTAACAATGTAAATGTAAACATTTATGCCCTCAACCTGAAATTACCCAAATATATAAATCAGCTAATCACAAACATAAAGAAACTCATTGACAATAATACCATAATAGTAGGGAGCTTTAATACGCCAGTTACAACAATGGACAGATCATCTAAATAGAAAATCAACAAGGTAACAATGGCTTTGAATGACACACTGGGCCAGATGGACTTAACAGATACATTCAGAACATTTCATCCTAACGCAGCAGAATATACATTCTTCTCCAGTGCACATGGGACATTCTCCAGAAGAGATCACATACTGAGACACAAATCAGCCCTCAACAGCTACAAAAATGTCGAGATCATACAGTGCATATTTTCAGACCTCAATACTAAGAAACTCAAAATCAACCACAATAAAAAATTGGGAGAGATAAAAAATACTTGGCGACTAAGGAACATCCTACTAAAGAACGAATGGGCTAACAAAAAAGTTAAAGAGGAATTTGAAAAGTACATGGAAGCCAATGAAAATGATAACACCACAGCCCAAAACCTGTGGGATGCAGCAAAGGTGGTCATAAAAGGGAAATATATATCAATCCAAGTCTTCCTTAAAAAGGAAGAAAGGTCTCAGATACACAGCCTAACCTTATACCATAAACAGCTAGGGAAAAAAAAAGTAAATAAAACCAAAAAACCAGCAGAAAATGGGAAATAGTAAAGATTAGAACAGAAATCAATGCAATAGAAACCAAAGAAACAGTAAAACATATCAATGTAACCAGGAGCTGGTTCTTTGAAAGAATTAACAAAATTGGTAAACCCCTAGCCAGTTTTATCAAAAAAAAAAAAAAGTTAAGACCGAAATAAATAAAATCACGAATGAAAGAGAAGGAGATCACAACCAACCCATCAAAAATACAAACAATAATAAGAAAATATTATGAGCAATTATATGCCAATAAATTGGGCAATCTGGAAAAAATGGACAAATTCCTAGAAACATATAAACTGCCAAAAGTAAAACAGGAAGAAATAGAAAATTTGAACAGGCCCATAACAAGTAAAGAAATTTGAATTAATAATCAAAAATTTCCCAAAACAAGAGTCCAAGTTGAGACAGTTTCCAGGGAATTCTACCAAGTATTTAAAGAAGAATTAACACCTATTCTTTTGAAGCTGTTCCCCCCCCAAAAAAAAATAGACATAGGAGGTAAATTTCCAAATGCATGCTATGATTCCAGTATTACCTTGATTTCAAAACTAAAGACCCCAGTAAAAAGAACTACAGACCATTTACCTGATGAATATGGATGCAAAAATTCTCAATAAGACACTAGCTAACCGGATCCAACAATACATTAAAGAATTATTCACCATGATCAAGTGGGATTTATACCTGGGATGCAGGGCTGGTTCAATATCTGCAAATCAATCAATGTGATACATCACAATAATAAAAGAAAGGATAAGAACTACATGATACTTTCAACAGATGCAGAGAAAGCTTTTGACAAAATATAGCATCTTTTCTTGATAAAAACCTAACGAAAGTAGGGATAGAAGGATCATACTTCAAGATCGTAAAAGCCATATATGAGAGACACACTGCTAACATCATCCTCAATGGGAAAAAACTGAGAGCTTTCCCCCTAAGGTCAGGAGCAAGACAGGAATGTCCATGCTAGACACTGCTATTCAACATTGTATTGGAAGTCCTAGCCTCAGCAGTCAGACAACACAAGGAAATAAAAGCCATCTAAATCAGCAAGGAGGATGTCAAACTTTCACTTTTCTCAGATAGCATGATACTCTATATGAAAAACCCAAAAGATTCCACCAAAAAACTGCTAGAACTGATCCAGGAATTCAGCAAAATTGCAGGATATAAAATCAATGCATAGATATTGGTTGCATTTCTATACACCAATAATGAAGCAACAGAAAGAGAAATCAGGGAATTGATCCCATTTACAATTGCACCAAAAATCTTAAAATACCTCAGAATAATCCTAACCAAAGAGCTAAAAAATATGTACATGGAAAACTATAGAAAGCTTATGAAAGAAATTAAAGAAGACACAAAAAAATGGAAAAACATCCCATGCTCATGGATTGGAAGAATAAATATTGTTAAAATGTTGATACTACCCAAAGAAATTTGCATATTCACTACAATCCCTATCAAAATAACACCAGCATTCTTCACAGAACTAGAACAAACAATACTAACATTTGTAGGGAACCTGAAAATACTCTAAATAGCCAAAGCAATCCTGGAAAGGAGTACCAAAGCTGGAGACATCACAATCCTGCACTTCAAGTTGTATTACAATGCAATATTCATGAAGACAGTATGGTACTGGCATAAAAAAAGACACTGAGATCAATGGAACAGAATAGAGAGCCCAGAAATGGACCCACTAATGTATGGCCTACTAATCTTTGACAAAGCAGGAAAGAATAAACAACGGAATGAAGACAGTCTCTTCAGCCAATGGTTTTGGGAAAACTGGATAGCGTCATGCAGGAAAATTAAACATGGACCACTTTCTTACACCATATACAAAAATAAACTCTAAATGGATGAAAGAGCTAAATATAAGATAGGAAGCCATCAACATCCTAGAGGAGAAAGCAGGAGAAAACCTCTTTGGCCAAAGGTACAGCAATTTCTTACTCAATATGTCTCCAGAGGCAATGGAAACAAAAGCAAAACTGAACTCTTGGGACCACATCAAGATAAAAAGCTTCTGCATAGCAAAGGAAACAATCAGCAAAACTAAAAGGCAACTGACAGAAAAGGAGATGAAGTTTGCAGATGACATTATCAGATAAAGGGTTAGTATCCAAAATCTATAAAGAACTTATCAAACTCAACACCCAAAAAACAAATAATCCAGTGAAGAAATAGGCAAAAGATATGAAAAGACACTTTTCCAAAGAAGACATCCAGATGGCTAACAGACACATGAAAAAATGCTGAACATCGCTCGTTACCATGGATATACAAATCAAAACTACAGTGAGATACCACCTTACACCATTCAGAATGGCTAAAATGAACAACTCAGGCAACAGCAGATGTTGGCAAGGATGCAGAGAAAGAAGAACCCTTTTGCACTGCTGGTGGGAATGCAAACTGATGCAGCCACTCTGGAAAGCAATATGGAGGTTCCTCAAAAAATTAAAGGTAGAACTACCTTATGACCCAGAAATTGCACTACTAGGTATTTATCCAGAGGATACAGGTGTGCTGTTTCGAAGGGTTACATGCACTCCAGTGTTTATAGCAGTGCTACTGACCATAGCCAAAGTATGGAAAGAGTCCAAATGCCCATTGACAGATGAATGGATAAAGAAGAAGTGGCATATATATATATATATATATATATATATATATACACACACATTGGAGTATTACTTGTCAATCAAAAATAATGAAATCTTGCCCGTTGCGCCAATGGAACTAGAATGTATTATGCTAAGAGAAATTAGTCCGAGAAAGACCAATATCATATGACTTCACTTATATGTGGAATTTAACATACAAAACAGATGAATATAAGGGAAGGGAAGCAAACAATATAAAAACAGGGAGGGCACAAAACATAAGAGACTCAAATATAGAGAACAAACTGAGGGATGCTGTAGGTTTGTGGGTGGGGAATGGGCTAAATGGACAAGGGGAATTAAGGAAGACACTTGCTGGGATGAACCCTGGGTGTTATATATGGGGGATGAATCACTGTATTCTATTCCTGAAATCATTATTGCATTGCATGCTAACTAACTTGGATGTAAATTAAAAAATGTTTTTTAAATTAGTTCATAAAAAAAATTATACAATATGATCAAGTGGGATTTAATTCAGGAAATGAAGGGTAGTTTCATATAGGAAGGTAATACCTATGTAATAAGTCACATGACTAGAACAAAGAAAAAATTATCATCTCAACTAAATAGAAAAAGAACATTTGATGAGATCTAATATGCTTTCATGATTAAAAACCCTCAGAAAACTAGGTGTAGAAATAAACTTCCTGAACATGATAAAGCACATTTATGAAAAACCCACACTTAACATCATACTCAGTGGACATAGACTAAAATTATTCCCCAAATCAGGAACAAGTCAAAAATGCTGCTTTCACCATTGTACTAGAAGTTCTAGCCAGAGCAATTGGACATGAGAAGGAAAAAAAATCAGAAAATAAGAGCTAAAATCTATTCAAAGATAACATTGTCATATGTACAGATTTTTTTTAAAAATCCAAAGGGAAGGTGCTTGAACTTCTAAAGAAATTAGTAAAGTTTCACGGTAAATATTACAAACAAAAGTCAGTTGTGATTTTATATTACAGCAATGACAACTTGAAAAATAAATTAGAAAAGTAATTATATTTCCAATCATCTAAAATAATGCATTACAAAATACCTAGGAATATATTTAACAAGAAAATTAAAGACTCATATTCTAAGAAGTATAAAGCATAACTGAAATTAAAGAAGACCTAAATAAATGGAAATACATCCCATGTTTACAAATGAGAAAACAATTAAGTTAAGATGTCAATACTACTCAACACAACTTCCTATTACACACTCCCTATCACTTAGATTCACCACTCTGTCAAAATTACAACAGTCTTTTTTTTGCAGAAATGGAGAAATGCTCAAATTCATTTGGAACTGTACGCAGTACCACATAACTAAAAAAATCTTGAAAAACAAGGACAATGTTTGGAGACTCTCATTTACCAACTTCAAAAATTACAACAAAACTACTATTTGGACAGTGTGGTACTGACATAAGGATAGATATATAAGCCAATGAAATAGAATTGAAATCCTAGAAATAAATGTATATATTTGTAGTCTATTGATTTTGACAAGGGTTCCAAGTTCATTCGATGGGGAAAAAAGTTTCCCAGAAGAGATGGTGCTTGGACAACTGAATTTCCACATGCAGAAGAATGAAGTTGGACCTCTTAAGTTGAAATGGATGAATGACCTAAATATATTTGCTAAAACCATAAAACTCTTAGAGGAAAACGTACGGGTAAATCTTTATGTCCATTGATTTGGCAATCAATTGGTAGATATGATATCAAAAGCCTGAGGAAAAAAGGGGAAAAAAAAATAAATTGGGCTTCACCAAAATTTAAAGCTTTTGTTCATCAAAGGACACTATCAAGAGAATTAAAAGATGAATTACAGATTGGGAGAAAATATTTGAAAATCATATATCTGACAAAGGCTTATATCTAGGGTAGATAAAGAATTTCTATAACTCTGTCTTAGTCCATTCAGGCTGCTATAAAAAAAAACAGAAATTGGGTGACCTAAAGAACAAACATGTATTTCTTACAATTCTGGAGGCTCAGAATTCCAAGATCAAGACTCTGGAAGATTTGATGTCTGATGAGAACCCACTTCCTGGTCTCTACCTGAAGGTTTTTTTTGCTGTGTCTTTAAATGGTGGAAAGGGTGTTGAAGCTTTCTGGGGTCTCTTTCATAAGGACAGTAATCTCATTCATGGGGTCTCTACCCTGATGATCTCACTGTCTCCCAACAGACCCAGTTCCAAATGCCACCAAATTGGGAGTTAGGTTTCAACATATGGTTTTATGGGGCAACACAAACACCAGCCTGTAGCTAACTAAACAATAAAAAGATAAACAGCCCACTTAAATGGGCAAAGGGCTTGAATAGAGTTTCTCCAAAAAAGATATACAAATGGCCAGTTAACACATGAAAAGATGATTGCTATCACTAACCACTAGGGAAATGCAAATCAAAACCACAAAATGCAAATCAAGATACCACTTTACATTCATTAGAATGACTACATGCAAATCAAGATACCACTTTACATTCATTAGAATGACTACGACTAAAAAACAAACAAAATAACAAGTATTAGTAACTTGTTCCAATTGTAAAGAAATTGAAGCACTTGTACATTGTGATAGGAATATAGAGTAGCCACTCAGAAAAAGTTGAGGGTTCCCCAAAAAGCTGAACATGTAATATACATATGACCAAGCAATTTCACTTCTAGGGATATACCAAAATAACTAAAACCAGGGACTCAAATAGATACCTGTATGCCAGTGTGATTTTAGCATCATTAACAATAGCCAAAAGTTGGAGATAATCCATTTATCCATCAATAGATGAATGGATTAACAAAATGTGGTGAATGGATACAATGGCATATTATTCAGCATAAAAGTGAATGAAATTCTGATACATACTACAACATAAATGATCACTGGAAACAGGATGCTAAGTGAGATAACTCAGATTTGAAAAAACAAATATTGTATAATCCATTTATATGAAATATCTAGAATAGGCAAATTCATAAAGACAGAAAGTGTATTAGAGGTTACCAGGGGCTAGAAGAGGTGGGAATCCTTTACGTAATAGAAATTATGTATGCAAATATATATATATATATATATATACACACACACACATATATATATATATACACACACACAAATATGCATATATATTTATATATATATACACAATAAAATAAATAAGTTTATAATGTATAAAATAAATGAAGTTTATAATGTATAAAATAATTATATATAAAAAAGTAGGGGCCCATGGGTGGCTCAGTCAGTAGAGTGTCCAACTCGATTTCAGCTCAGATCATGATCCCAGGGGCATGGGATCAAGCCCGGCATTGGTCTCCTTACTGAGTGTGAAGCCTGTTTAAGATTCTCTCTCTCTCTCTCTCTCTCTCTCTCTCCCTCTCTCTCTCTCTCCCCCTCTCTCTCTCTCCCCCTGTCCCCTGCTTGTGCTCTCTCTCTCTGTGAGATGAGAAAAATATATATATATTAGGTAACAAAATGATTACATATGCATATAAAATATTACATAATAGTGGTGAACATGTATAATTCCTACTTTCCCCAACTTCTGTGACACTAATTTAAGAAATCAAATTCTTTTGTGGCTCCACTCTTTGTTTTCTAGAATTAGTTTAAAAGTAGGCAACAAATACCCACTTGATTATTTTCCTTCGCAAGGTATATTCATACACCATTACACATGAAACACTCATGACCCAATGTAATATATATTTTTAAAGAAAGTCCTAAAAAGAAAGAATAAATGTTATCCTATCGAATAATGTTGGTACCAGGTAGAAATGCTTATTTCTGAATAGGAATTTCATAGAAATGGATAACAGAAAAGAGTTACTTTTGCTCATACCACTTCATGAAATGCTGTGGCTTTCCTTTCTATTTATCCAACTTCTAGCCAAAATTTTTTTAAGACTCACCCTTTGCATTGTTTGAGGATCCCTTTGATTATCTCATCCTTCAAAGAGTTCTCATCTCTTTTAAGGAGCTAGTGTTACACTTGACTGTTAATTTACAGAACATAATTATCCATATGTATCCATCATATCTTGTCACATCCTAATGACAAGAATTATAGGGTCTCTACTACACCCCATTCTCTGTCCTTAGTGTTTTACATATGTGCATTTATGTAATCTCCAAGCAACCCTAAGGGGGTAGATAAAATTATTAGCTGCTCTTTATAGTTAAGGATAGTAAGTCTGGGGCACCTAGGTGGCTACTGCAGGTTAAAAAAATATGCTCTGTCCCTTTAAAAAATATGTTGAAGACCTAACTCCTGGTACCTGTGAATGTGATCTTATTTGGAAACAGAGTCTTAGCAGATGTCAAGTTGAGATGAGATCTTACTGGATTAATATGAGCCTTAATATAATCTGACTGATATCCTTAAAAGAAGAATTAAAGATACACAAAAACACAGAGGAATGAATGCCATGTGAAGACGATGGCAGAGACTAGAATGTTGCATCTACAAGCCACGGAGCTCCGTGGTTTGATTACTAGCAAACACTAGAAGCTAGGAAGAGGCATGGAAGGATTCTTCTCTAGATTTTTTAAAGGAATTGGAGGCCTGCAGATATCTTGTGTGTGTATTTGTTTATTTTGAGAGAGAGACAGAGAGACAGAGAGAGAGAATGAGCAGGAGAGGAGCAGAGAGAGAGGGAGAGAAACAGAATCCCAACCAAGGTCTGCACTGTCAGTGCAGAGCCCGATGGCAGTGCTTGAACCTGCAGACCTGTGAGATGATGACCTGAGCTAAATCAAGAGTCGGATGTTCAACTGACTGAGCCACTCAGGTGACCCAAGGCCTGCAGATATCTCAGTTTCACACATCTGGCCTCCAAACTGTGAGAGAATACATTTCTGTTGTTTTAAGCCACCTGGTTTGTGGCACATTGTCATGGCAGCCTTAAGAGACTAATAAACTATCTTTAGAATCTTTATTAATTAATTTAGAACTCTGAAATTCTTTTAGGCCACAACATTTTTAATTTTAATTTTTTTTTAGTTAACAATATTATCTGAAAGGTCGCCTGGGTGACTCAGTTGATTGTCTGTCTCTTGATTTTGGCTCAGGTAATGATCTCATTGTTCTTGAGATCAGGCCCTGCTTCGGGCTCTGCACTGAGAGTATGGAGCCTGCTTGGGATTCTATCTCTCCCTCTCTTTGCCCCTGCCCTGCTCACATGCTCTCTCTCTTTCAAAACAAACAAACAAACAAACACAATATTATCTTAAAATTTCCACGAACCTTAATATTAAAATAAACAAATAAACAAGGAAGCAGCCATAAAGATTTCTGCTGATGTTTCTTGTGCCACTCTCTGTGTCCTAGGGCTTCCTAGAGCACAGTGGTGAAAAAGAACAGATCCAATTTAATGTTCTTATTTAATTAATGTGTGAAATGAGGCTTAGAGGAGTTGTTTTTTTTCTAATAGAATGTCATCCCAACTGATGGTGGCAGACTACCTACTCCAATATAGATGTCTTTTTCACTGCTTTATAATTTTCTCCAATGTACTGGGCTTCAATTTAAAGACTTACTTTTTAAAAATAGCTCTTATTGATTTTGTAATCATAAAATAATACATTTAATATCATGAAAATTTATCAAATCAAAAAAAGAAATTTAAAGCCTAATTAACACTTTACAAAAGAGCCTTGAATATTTCGTGAATTTACATACGAGCACTTCACTCCCAAATTAAACCCTGAGGTTGCTGTTGACTAAATCATAAAGTGGTCTCACAGTCAAAGGAATACAATCAATCCAGCTAAGGCATGTACACAGCAATAATGCTTCCTTTTTGCTTCTTCCATAATTGACCAAATTGTGAAAATTCTCTTTTTATATTTCTTCTCAGCTTGCAGTCTCTTACATTCTGCAACCACCAAGCATCTTCATTCTCATCCTCTACCTTCCACAAATCATTCACTGTCTCTCACCACAAACCACACCTCTTTTATCCACCTCCCTCCCTTAGTCTGTCTCTCCTTCAGATTCTTTGTCACAAAATGTAGGAAATGTTCTTACAGAAACAAATCTACACAGAATGTGTAAATAGCCTAAGCAGATATATTTTGTCTAATCCTGTGATTTATACACACACACACATTTACTAATTTGAATCATATTTCAATCAGAAACATTTCTATTATCATGAAGTTTTCTCCTAGAAGTGTGTTTTGTTTATCCTTTTAAACTACTTTTTCTCATTACAAAATCAAGAAATATTATAGTCTATTATCCCTTAATTTATGCAGAGGATGAAGCAGATGTATTTATGCTATATATATGTAAAGATATATATCATTTATCATAACATATCAGGTTTGTTTTAAGTACATGAATACAATATACACTAGTGTAAGATTCTAAACCATGCAAAAATGAGTGAGTAAAACTTCTGTTGTCATTTCTTGGATGCAGAGAGCCTGATGGTGCTTCACTCTCATATTTACAATGAAAAAACAACAAATAAACTTTAAGTTATGGCTGGTTTTGAACCTATTATAGAGGTAAGTTCCCTGAGAAACCAGTGTTCTGAAATCTAATGAGAGATAGCAACCTGAAGGGAGACAGGAGAGGTGAGCCGTGGCTCACTTGTTATTACAAATGGAATTCAGTATAAATGACAAATTGTTGAAAGCTGCATTTGGACCCATGGAATGTTCACCGATACTGGAGGACTTTACATCAGTTGAAGGCAATTCTCAACAAACCTCAATGGGTATTCTCAGAAAAGATAAGAATGAGCTGTAAGAAAGTTTCCATTCAGTAGGGGGAGGGGAGCATAACGTATATGGGATGGACAAGAAACTCCACTTGGACTCCTCTCCTCTATGTCCACTATGAAATAAAAGCCTTAATCTGTGACAGAGGTGGGCAAAATATACCACCATCATTAGGGCACTGGTGACATTTTCTTAATACAGGGAAGGAAATAATGAGAAAAAATTTACTCCTAGGCCCATGGAAGACTAAGCACTGGTCTCAGAATTGAACTAAGGGAGGGAAAGAGAAATATGAACACAACATTCCCCAAATGCAAGACATTATGACTAACACTAAAGTTTAATTAAGCTGACAGTTTGCCCCTCAAGTCCTCACAAGCCAAGCTGGCAAACTTTGAAAAACAATTAACAGTTGGAAATCAAGAATGAAGAACAGGAGAGCATGCAAAAAACACTTTCTGAAGCACAGAGCAAAAAGACAAAGGCTCAGGGTCATGCAAACAGTGATCTGGCAAACCAGTCCACACCCTACAGACTTGATGTATCAGGATGCAATTCCCTAATGAGTTTTAGAAGATCTGTGCAGGGATTCTCTGCAGTATTTTTGAAACTCGTCTATAAATCTAAAATTATCTCAAAATAAACATTTGAAATGAGTCAAAATCTGAACTACAAGAAAGGGAATGTGTTTCTATTCATTCCATGTTTAACATCTTATAAGAAAAAATATGTATGCATATATATACATAATCTCAAATGCCACTGATTGTATCATATAAATATTATGAATTTGTGACCATCAGAATACATATAGGTCCATGCATTTAAGAAGCTTAATTATATTCCATTATGTTATGCTGACTAATTTTCTGTATTTCCTCAATTATATTCCTATTCTTTTTGCTCTCATCTACTTCACAGAATGGCTGAAATTCAGCAAGTTCCATTTCCTAAACTCTGTGCAATTAGGTTTCAGGATAGATTCTACCTGTGGGAAATTTGGAGTATTTTCTGTATTCCTGAGTGGACATTAACTGATACATGTGATTGAATTATCATTTGCTTAATCAATTCTTTTTAGAGTGATAATAAGCAGATTTTCTTGTCCTTTTATCTTATATGAAGAATGCTAACGGGTACCTGGATAGTTCAGTCGATTATGCATCCCACTCTTGATTTCTGCTCAGATTATGATCTCATGGTTGGTGAGTTTGAGCCCAGTGTCAGGTCTATGCTGCTTGGGATTCTCTCTCTCCCTCTCTGTCTGCCTTTCACCCACTCTTGCTCTCTTTCAAAAATAAATAAATAAATAAATAAATAAATAAATAAATAAATAAATTCTTAATTCTTATAAAAAAGAATGCTGTAACACAGATACATATGTACTTGCAAATTTCTTTAGAATTGTTTCTTAAAAAGAAATAGGTAGATTATGAGAATGATCATTTTAGTTTTTAAAAATATTCACACCCCATCTTCTTCTAGAAATGTGGAGTGCATTTTTGCTCTCTCAAGCAGTATACTGTTGTGTCATTGTGAATAAGATAGAATACAATGGAGCTGGACTAATCTTCAATTCGTGAAAATTGGGGTGCTTTGAAATGTATGACTCAAAGATCTGAAATTTTAAAGAAACATTTTATAAAGACAGAGTTTTTAAAATATAAAATACAAATTTCAAAACAATAATTCTGGGGGCGCCTGGGTGGCTCAGTCTGTTAAGCGTCCGACTTCGGCTCAGGTCATGATCTTGCGGTTCGTGAGTTCAAGCCCCGCGTCGGGCTCTGTGCTGATGGTTCAGAGCCTGGAGCCTGTTTCAGATTCTGTGTCTCCCTCTCTCTCTGACCCTCCCCCGTTCATGTTCTGTCTCTCTCTGTCTCAAAAATAAATAAAGGTTAAAAAAATTAAAAAAAAACAATAATTCTGATGTTTTGACTTCTCTTTTACTGGATCATTTATCATACTGTAGGTGATTAGACTGGTAAGAGGCAGATTGGCTGTAGAAATACAACTTATTACCTTTAAAAGTTTAGAATTTCAGTGTACAGATATTTGACTCTTCTCAGTGAGGTGCAAAACACGTGAGAGAAGCCTTCAAGAGGAATGTAAGCAAATCTGACTGTAACCGTGTGAGATCACCAAGGAGAATTGCCTAGATGAACCTAGGCATCTTCCAGATTCACAAGCAAACTATGTGATGGTTATTGCTTTCAGTCAGTGCTTTGAAGCCATAGATAACTGAAAGAGTGAATTTTTTTAGAATCATCCCTAAGATTTTTACTGCATTTGGAAACATGACCTTCCGTTCCAATTAAGTTAACAGCCTTCAATCTTAAACTCCTTGAAGTGATGTTTCTGTGGTCTTCTCTCTATTTTATTCTGAGATGATCTTCCTGTATCTCAGAGCCTTTAGCTTTCCCGACAACTAAATTTGTCAAAACTCTTATCTTTCCTCCTGAATTCGATTGAGTAGCTTAAAGTAATGGAAAACAGTTCTGCGTGAATCATCTTTCTGAAGCCTTCATTTAAGCAGGTTTCCTGGTAATCTCCTTCATTTGCTTGGGTGTTTTTTAACAGAAGACATTTTAGCTGTGATGTTCAAATCAATACTGTGCTCTCTATTTTTTTTTTTTTTTTTAATTTATTTTTGGGACAGAGAGAGACAGAGCATGAACGGGGGAGGGGCAGAGAGAGAGGGAGACACAGAATCGGAAACAGGCTCCAGGCTCCGAACCATCAGCCCAGAGCCTGACGCGGGGCTCAAACTCACGGACCGCGAGATCGTGACCCGGCTGAAGTCGGACGCTCAACCGACTGCGCCACCCAGGCGCCCCTGTGCTCTCTATTTTAAACAGCAAGAAAAGCTCTAGTCAAATGCTTAGATAACTACAGACTATTATCTTCACTTCTTGGTCATCCTTTTCCTTTCAAAACCTTAGATGAAGTGTGCAGTATCTGTACAAACCATAAGGACATTGGAGCCCATATTATCAAATTTTATTTTCAGCCTTACTACTGATTCACTGTTAGACACCGGACAAACTGCTCAAACTTGCAAGACATTAAATAATACATTAGAAATATAGGTCCTTCATTTATACCATGTGTTTATCCCTCCATTCTTAGTCTGTGTACAATGAAAAGTGTTTTTTGAAGACCCTAAAAATTAATGTGTAGCAACTTCTAAGTGTGACATCACCACAAATCTCAAAAGCTAAAACAGAAAAAAGCACTGTCAGTTGCATACAGAAGTCATTGAGAGGTGCCGTAAGAAAGAAGGAGGTTGGGGCGCTTGGGTGGCTCAGTCGGTTAAGCACCCGACTTCGGCTCAGGACACGATCTCGCGGTCCGTGAGTTCGAGCCCCGCGTCAGGCTCTGGGCTGATGGCTCAGAGCCTGGAGCCTGCTTCTGATTCTGTGTCTCCCTCTCTCTCTGCCCCTTCCCTGTTCATGCTCTGTCTCTCTCTGTCTCAAAAATAAATAAAACGTTAAAAAAAAAAGAAAGAAGGAGGTAAACTTAGCTTTCCTCCTTTCAGTTCTGAAGTGACTTGTTCTTCAGAATAATCTCCTTTTAAAAGATGTTTTTCCCGGCTCTTTCTTGCCTTCTGACATCAGAAATTACAGTCAAAAAGGGAGAAAGAATACTTAAGTAATGGTGTCAGGAAATGGTAGTAAATTGTTCTTTAACAGCTGTGTGTCATATACTTAGTAAAGCAAAAACTGAATTAAAATAGGAAACATATTTCATAATACGTGTCATTATTCTCATCCTCTAAATTGATGTTAACAACATAAGATACATTAAGACTTTAAACACTCCTTGATCAACTCATTTACTTATTTTATCAACCAACTCCTTAGCCAATTTATTAATTATGCCAATTTTTAACAATGGGCCATCTGAAGACCCAAGGTGATGGAAATGGGAAACAAATTGTTTTATCCGTCAAATTGCACTACCAAAATTTTAAATAAGCACAAAATAACTAAATGCCTACAAATCATGACATTACTAATTCATTCTCTTTTATTTTTTAAAATAATTTATTGTGAGAAAGGCAGAGAGTATGAGCTGGGAAAGGGCAGAAAGAGGGAGAGAGAGAGAAAGAGAGAGAATCCCAAGCAGGCTCTTCAGAGTCAGTGCAGAGCCCAATGTGGAGCTCAAACTCATGAAACCATGAGATCATGACCTGAGCTGAAATCAAAAGTCAGAGGCTTAACCAATTGAGGCACCCAGGTGCCCCACTAATTCATTCTCAGTAGATGATGCCAAATATGAAATTCTTTAAAATTATGGAAGATCATAAATAATCTAGACATCAAACAATTGTGAATTGAACTTAAATTTTAGTACTCAGACACAAATAGTCATCTTTTTAAAGTTGATTAAATAAATAAGTATACAGTCACGTGAAGGAATATTCATCACATATTAAATGAAAATAATTTTAAACAATAATAAATTGTACATGTCCCTATGACAATGATGGAATAAAAGAGACTAGATTTAGCCTCCAACATTAAAATAAAACTGGAAAGCTGTGTAAAATATATGAACGATCAGCTTTCAGATATTAGCATGAAACAAAAGAATGATATCTGAGAGAAAGGCTTAAGGAAACCTAAAAACTATTACACATATTAAAAAGCATTTATTTTACTTTAGTTAATTAATTAATTAATTAATTTTAATATGAAATTAATTGTCAAATTGGTTTCCCAGTGCTCTACCCCAAAAGGTGCCCTCCCCAATACCCATCACCCAGCCACCCCTCTTTCCCAACCCCCATAAACCCTCAGTTTGTTCTCAGTTTTTTAGGAGTCCCTTATGTTTTGGCTCCCTCCCTCTCTAACCATTTTTTTTCCCTTCCCCTCCCCCATGGTCTTCTGTCAAGTCTCTCAGGATCCACATAGGAGTGAAAACATGTGGAATCTGTCCTTCTCTGTATGACTTATTTCACTCAGCATAACACTCTCCAGTTCCATACACGTTGCTACAAAAGGCCATATTTCATTCTTTCTCATTGCCACGTAGTATTCTATTGTGTATATAAACCACAATTTCTTTATCCATTCATCAGTTGATGGACATTTAGGCTCCTTCCATAATTTAGGTATTGTTGAGAGTGCTGCTATAAACATTGGGGTACAAGTGCCCCTATGCATCAGCACTCCTGTATCCCTTCGGCAAATTCCTAGCAGTGCTACTGCTGGGTCATAGGGTAGGTCTATTTTTAATTTTTTTAAGGAAACTCCACACTGTTTTCCAGAGTGGTTGCACCAATTTGCATTCCCACCAACAGTGCAAGAGGGTTCCCATTTCTCCACATCCTCTCCAGCATCTATAGTCTCCTGTTTTGTTTATTTTAGCCACTCTGACTGGTGTGAGGTGATATCTGAGTGTGGTTTTGATTTTTATTTCCCCGATGACGAGTGACATTGAGCATCTTTTCATGTGCCTGTTGGCCATCCGAATGTCTTCTTTAGAGAAGTGTCTATTCATGTTTTCTGCCCATTTATCACTGGATTATTTGTTTTTTGGGTGTGGAGTTTGGTGAGCTCTTTACAGATTTTGGATACTAGCCCTTTGTCCAATATGTCATTTGCAAATATATTTTCCCATTCTGTTGGTTGCCTTTTAGTTTTGTTGGTTGTTTCCTTTTCTGTGCAGAAGCTTTTTATCTTCATGAAGTCCCAGTAGTTCATTTTTGCTTTTAATTCCCTTGTCTTTGGGGATGTGTCAAGTAAGAAATTTCTGCGGCTGAGGTCAGAGAGGTTTTTTCCTGCTTTCTCCTATGGGGTTTTGATGGTTTCCTGTCTCACATTCAGGTCCTTTATCCATTTTGAGTTTTTTTTTTTTGTGAATGGTGTGAGAAAGTGGTCTAGTTTCATCCTTCTGCATGTTGCTGTCCAGTTCTCCCAGCACCATTTGTTAAAGAAACTGTCTTTTTTCCATTGGATATTCTTACATGCTTTGTCAAAGATTAGTTGGCCATACTTTTTTGGGTCTAGTTCTGGGATTTCTATTCTATTCCATTGGTCTGTGTGTCTGTTTTTGTGCCAATACCATGTTGTCTTGATGATGACAGCTTTGTAGTAGAGGCTAAAGTCTGGGATTGTGATGCCTCCTTAAAAAGCATTTAAATGCATGCCAGGACAGTGTCCAAACTAATGAAAAGAATACAACAAACCCCTGGACCCAACAATGTAAAATTCACAATGTATATTATCTGATCAAAAGTTACCAGACATGCAAAAAAGCAGAAAATTAAGACTCAACCGGGAGAAAAATCAATTACTAGAAATAGAACTGAAAATGATAAAGATAAAAGAATTATAAAACAGAGATGTGAAAAAAATATGCATTTATAAATATGTTCCACACATTAAAGAGAGTAGAGAGGGGCACCTGGCTAGTTCAGTTGCTTAAACAACAGACTCTTGATTTCAGCTCAGGTCATGATCTCACAGTTCGTGAGTTCATGTCCTGTGTTGGGCTCCACACTGACAGTGCAGAGCCTGCTTGGGATTCTCTCTCTCCCTTTCTCTATGCCTCTCCTCACCCTCTGTCTCTCTTTTTCTCAAAATAAATAAATAAAATTTAAAAAAAGAAAGTAGTAAAAAGGTGAATATGATGATTAGACATATGGAAGATATATGGGAAAAACTCAAATGAACTTCCATAGATTTAGAATCTATGAAATGAAAAGTACACTGAATTGGATTAACAGCAGTTAGATACCACAGAAGACACTAGTGGCACTGAAGAAAAAAAAATAGAAAATATCCAAAATGAAACACACAGAGAAAATAAGAGTTAAAAAAATGAACAAAGCCTTGTGATAAGTAGGACAATCACGTCATCCAGTACGTGTTTAATGGTTTCAGAAGGAAAGGAGAGACAAATGAAGAAATATAGGCTTTTAGTGAAGTTCACTTGTAGATGATATCATGGTCTACATAAAAAATATCTTAAGGAATATCCTAAAAAGATCTATGAAAACTATGAAATGTTTCAATCAGTTTGCAGGATGCAAGCATCAAACAAATAAAAAATTAAATTAACAAAAATCAGCCCCCAAACCAGTAGCACTTAAAACATATAAAAGAAACCCAAAGAGGAAATAACATGTGGAGTTTGCTGAAAAACATTTTAATGCAAAGATTATCTTAAGCCACACATTTTCCTGCCCCATAAAGGGATGCATGTCAATGCCCAGAAGGCTGTGATAGAACCTACACAACTACATTGAATTTCCATAGCCATGTTCTCTCTTTGTATAAAGAAAACACCTATGTATGTGTGAACATGCTAGATGTGGTAAAAGATTTGCAATCCATGAGTCTCAGTAGGTGTGTTCTATGCTTGACCCGCTGGGAAGAAAATGAAGATCAAATTAAAATCATCTCATGAAAAATTAGTTTGTACTCTCATCTCAGTGGATCTATTCCATCTAAAAGCAAGCAAGAACAAGGCTTATCTCTGCCTGTAAACAGAGTCCCTGTATTGAAGACAAGGTGCTCTCTATAGTTGCAATACTTATTCTTAGCTAAATATCAGATTGCTTCATTTAAAGGACTACAGACTAGGAGCACATTTTTTTTTAATTAAAATGACTGAATCGGAAAAAAAAAGAATTAAACATAGTCTAGGAATGGCTAAAAAATGTATACAATTTAGAACACACAACATAAAACTCCATATAGAATAGATACTGATAGAAGAAAGATTAGTGAACTTTTATACATAGGAACTGAAACTATAAAATATGAATTACAGAAAAAAAAAAGACTGAAAAAAATAAAGAGCATCAGTGAGCTGTGGTCAACTTCATGTACCAAATATATGTGAAATTAGTTTCTGAATAGGTTTTGAATACATAATGGCAGGATTTTTTAAAAAATTGATAAATACTACAAGCTCACATTTCCAAGAAGCTCAAAGTACCTGAAACACAAGAATTATGAAAAAAAACTATATCTAGGCACATCATAAATACATTTCCTAAAATGAATGATAAAAAAAATTAGCAGCTAATAACAGCAACAACAACAAAGGTTCCTTGTCAGGAAAAATGGACTAACATCTTTAAAGTACTTAAGGAAAAAGTAGGTCAATTTGGTCATTCTATGCCCAATAAAGATACATTTTGAAATTTAAGGCAAAATTAAGACTTTCTCAGATATACAAAAGCTGAAAGAATTCATTAGCCAGATCTGTGCTACCAGAATTGTCAAAGAAAATGATCCAGACAGATTAAAATGATGCCAGATAGAATTTTGTGTCCACAGAAAAGAATAAAAAGCACCAGAAATTGAAACTACATAGGTGAATATAAAGCTTTTTTTCATATTATATAAACTCTTAAAATAATCTATTTAAAATAATATAATCATGATATATTGTGGAATTTAAGTACATGCAGCATACAAAAATCAAGTATATTTCTATATACTAGTAATGAACAACTGGAAATTGAAATTGAAAATTGGAAATTGGAAAATGAAAATACATAACTATTATTGACAGTAGCAGCTATCAAAACCAAATATATTTAGGGAGTTGCGGCAAGATGGCGGCTTAGGAGGACGCTGGGCTCACCGCACGTCCTGCTGATCACTTAGATTCCATCTACACCTGCCTAAATAACCCAGAAAACCGCCAGAGGATTAGCAGAACAGAGTCGCCGGAGCCAAACGCAGACGAGAGGCCCACGGAAGAGGGTAGGAAGGGCGGCGAGGCGGTGCGCGCTCCACGGACTGGCGGGAGGGAGCCGGGGCGGAGGGGCGGCTCGCCGGCCAAGCAGAGCCCCCGAGTCGGGCTTGCAAAAGCGGAGGGGCCGGGCGGACTGTGTTCCGACAGCAAGCGCGACTTAGCGTCTGGGAGGTCAGAAATTAACAGCTCTGCTCTGAAAGCGGGAAGGCTGGAGGACAAAGGGAGGGAGAGCTGCTGAGCCCCCTGACAACAGAGCTCAGTTTGGTGGGGAACAAAGGCGCTCGCCAGCGCCATTTCCCCCGCCCATCCCCCAGCCGAAATCCCAAAGGGAACTGGTTCCTGCCAGGGAACTTGCTCGCTCCGCGCAAACACCCAACTCTGCGCTTCTGCGGAGCCAAACCTCCGGCAGCGGATCTGACTCCCTCCCGCTGCCACAGGGCCCCTCCTGAAGTGGATCACCTAAGGAGAAGCGATCTAAGCCTGCCCCTCCTGCCCCCGAGCACCTTGCCTACCCACCCCAGCTAATACGCCAGATCCCCAGCATCACAAGCCTGGCAGGGTGCAAGTAGCCCAGACGAGCCACACCACCCCACAGTGAATCCCGCCCCTAGGAGAGGGGAAGAGAAGGCACACACCAGTCTGACTGTGGCCCCAGCGGTGGGCTGGGGGCAGACATCAGGTCTGACTGCGGCCCCGCCCACCAACTCCAGGTATACACCACAGCACAGGGGAAGTGCCCTGCAGGTCCTCACCACGCCAGGGACTATCCAAAATGACCAAGCGGAAGAACTCCCCTCAGAAGAATCTCCAGGAAATAACAACAGCTAATGAGCTGATCAAAAAGGATTTAAATAATATAACAGAAAGTGAATTTAGAATAATAGTCATAAAATTAATCGCTGGGCTTGAAAACAGTATACAGGACAGCAGAGAATCTCTTGCTACAGAGATCAAGGGACTAAGGAACAGTCACGAGGAGCTAAAAAACGCTTTAAACGAAATGCATAACAAAATGGAAACCACCACAGCTCGGCTTGAAGAGGCAGAGGAGAGAATAGGTGAACTAGAAGATAAAGTTATGGAAAAAGAGGAAGCTGAGAAAAAGAGAGATAAAAAAATCCAGGAGTATGAGGGGAAAATTAGAGAATTAAGTGATACACTAAAAAGAAATAATATACGCATAATTGGTATCCCAGAGGAGGAAGAGAGAGGGAAAGGTGCTGAAGGGGTACTTGAAGAAATCATAGCTGAGAACTTCCCTGAACTGGGGAAGGAAAAAGGCATTGAAATCCAAGAGGCACAGAGAACTCCCTTCAGACGTAACTTGAATCGATCTTCTGCACGACATATCATAGTGAAACTGGCAAAATACAAGGATAAAGAGAAAATTCTGAAAGCAGCAAGGGGTAAACGTGCCCTCACATATAAAGGGAGACCTATAAGACTCGTGACTGATCTCTCTTTTGAAACTTGGCAGGCCAGAAAGAATTGGCAAGAGATTTTCAGGGTGCTAGACAGAAAAAATATGCAGCCAAGAATCCTTTATCCAGCAAGTCTGTCATTTAGAATAGAAGGAGAGATAAAGGTCTTCCCAAACAAACAAAAACTGAAGGAATTTGTCACCACTAAACCAGCCCTACAAGAGATCCTAAGGGGGACCCTGTGAGACAAAGTCCCAGAGACATCACTATAAGCATAAAACATACAGACATCACAATGACTCTAAACCCGTATCTTTCTATAATAACACTGAATGTAAATGGATTAAATGCGCCAACCAAAAGACATAGGGTATCAGAATGGATAAAAAAACAAGACCCATCTATTTGCTGTCTACAAGAGACTCATTTTAGACCTGAGGACACCTTTAGATTGAGAGTGAGGGGATGGAGAACTATTTATCATGCGACTGGAAGCCAAAAGAAAGCTGGAGTAGCCATACTTATATCAGACAAACTAGACTTTAAATTAAAGGCTGTAACAAGAGATGAAGAAGGACATTATATAATAGTTACAGGGTCTATCCATCAGGAAGAGCTAACAATTATCAATGTCTATGCACCGAATACCGGAGCCCCCAAATATATAAAACAATTACTCATAAACATAAGCAACCTTATTGATAAGAATGTGGTAATTGCAGGGGACTTTAATACACCACTTACAGAAATGGATAGATCAACTAGACACACGGTCAATAAAGAAACAAGGGCCCTGAATGAGACATTGGATGAGATGGACTTGACAGATATATTTAGAACTCTGCATCCCAAAGCAACAGAATATACTTTCTTCTCGAGTGCACATGGAACATTCTCCAAGATAGATCATATACTGGGTCACAAAACAGCCCTTCATAAGTTTACAAGAATTGAAATTATACCATGCTTACTTTCAGACCACAATGCCATGAAGCTTGAAATCAACCACAGGAAAAAGTCTGGAAAACCTCCAAAAGCATGGAGGTTAAAGAACACCCTACTAACGAATGAGTGGGTCAACCAGGCAATTAGAGAAGAAATTAAAAAATATATGGAAACAAACGAAAATGAAAATACAACAATCCAAACGCTTTGGGACGCAGCAAAGGCAGTCCTGAGAGGAAAATACATTGCAATCCAGGCCTATCTCAAGAAACAAGAAAAATCCCAAATACAAAATCTAACAGCACACCTAAAGGAACTAGAAGCAGAACAGCAAAGGCAGCCTAAGCCCAGCAGAAGAAGAGAAATAATAAAGATCAGAGCAGAAATAAACAATATAGAAACTAAAAAAACTGTAGAGCAGATCAACGAAACCAAGAGTTGGTTTTTTGAAAAAATAAACAAAATTGACAAACCTCTAGCCAGGCTTCTCAAAAAGAAAAGGGAGATGACCCAAATAGATAAAATCATGAATGAAAATGGAACTATTACAACCAATCCCTCAGAGATACAAACAATTATCAGGGAATACTATGAAAACTTATATGCCAACAAATTGGACAACCTGGAAGAAATGGACGAATTCCTGAACACCCACACGCTTCCAAAACTCAATCAGGAGGAAATAGAAAGCTTGAACAGACCCATAACCAGCGAAGAAATTGAATCGGTTATCAAAAATCTCCCAACAAATAAGAGTCCAGGACCAGATGGCTTCCCAGGGGAGTTCTACCAGACGTTTAAAGCAGAGATAATACCTATCCTTCTCAAGCTATTCCAAGAAATAGAAAGGGAAGGAAAACTTCCAGACTCATTCTATGAAGCCAGTATTACTTTGATTCCTAAACCAGACAGAGACCCAGTAAAAAAAGAGAACTACAGGCCAATATCCCTGATGAATATGGATGCAAAAATTCTCAATAAGATACTAGCAAATCGAATTCAACGGCATATAAAAAGAATTATTCACCATGATCAAGTGGGATTCATTCCTGGGATGCAGGGCTGGTTCAACATTCGCAAATCAATCAACGTGATACATCACATTAACAAAAAAAGAGAGAAGAACCATATGATCCTGTCAATCGATGCAGAAAAGGCCTTCGACAAAATCCAGCACCCTTTCTTAATAAAAACCCTTGAGAAAGTCGGGATAGAAGGAACATACTTAAAGATCATAAAAGCCATTTATGAAAAGCCCACAGCTAACATCATCCTCAACGGGGAAAAACTGAAAGCTTTTTCCCTGAGATCAGGAACACGACAAGGATGCCCACTCTCACCGCTGCTGTTTAACATAGTGCTGGAAGTTCTAGCATCAGCAATCAGACAACAAAAGGAAATCAAAGGCATCAAAATTGGCAAAGATGAAGTCAAGCTTTCGCTTTTTGCAGATGACATGATACTATACATGGAAAATCCGATAGACTCCACCAAAAGTCTGCTAGAACTGATACAGGAATTCAGCAAAGTTGCAGGCTACAAAATCAATGTACAGAAATCAGTTGCATTCTTATACACTAACAATGAAGCAACAGAAAGACAAATAAAGAAACTGATCCCATTCACAATTGCACCAAGAAGCATAAAATACCTAGGAATAAATCTAACCAAAGATGTAAAGGATCTGTATGCTGAAAACTATAGAAAGCTTCTGAAGGAAATTGAAGAAGATTTAAAGAAATGGAAAGACATTCCCTGCTCATGGATTGGAAAAATAAATATTGTCAAAATGTCAATACTACCCAAAGCTATCTACACATTCAATGCAATCCCAATCAAAATTGCACCAGCATTCTTCTCGAAACTAGAACAAGCAATCCTAAAATTCATATGGAACCACAAAAGGCCCCGAATAGCCAAAGGAATTTTGAAGAAGAAGACCAAAGCAGGAGGCATCACAATCCCAGACTTTAGCCTCTACTACAAAGCTGTCATCATCAAGACAGCATGGTATTGGCACCAAAACAGACACATAGACCAATGGAATAGAATAGAAACCCCAGAACTAGACCCACAAACGTATGGCCAACTCATCTTTGACAAAGCAGGAAAGAACATCCAATGGAAAAAAGACAGCCTCTTTAACAAATGGTGCTGGGAGAACTGGACAGCAACATGCAGAAGGTTGAAACTAGACCACTTTCTCACACCATTCACAAAAATAAACTCAAAATGGATAAAGGACCTAAATGTGAGACAGGAAACCATCAAAACCTTAGAGGAGAAAGCAGGAAAAGACCTCTCTGACCTCAGCCGTAGCAATCTCTTACTCGACACATCCCCAAAGGCAAGGGAATTAAAAGCAAAAGTGAATTACTGGGACCTTATGAAGATCAAAAGCTTCTGCACAGCAAAGGAAACAACCAACAAAACTAAAAGGCAACCAACGGAATGGGAAAAGATATTTGCAAATGACATATCGGACAAAGGGCTAGTATCCAAAATCTATAAAGAGCTCACCAAACTCCACACCCGAAAAACAAATAACCCAGTGAAGAAATGGGCAGAAAACATGAATAGACACTTCTCTAAAGAAGACATCCGGATGGCCAACAGACACATGAAAAGATGTTCAGCGTCGCTCCTTATCAGGGAAATACAAATCAAAACCACACTCAGGTATCACCTCACGCCAGTCAGAGTGGCCAAAATGAACAAATCCGGAGACTATAGATGCTGGAGAGGATGTGGAGAAACGGGAACCCTCTTGCACTGTTGGTGGGAATGCAAATTGGTGCAGCCGCTCTGGAAAGCAGTGTGGAGGTTCCTCAGAAAATTAAAAATAGACCTACCCTATGACCCAGCAATAGCACTGCTAGGAATTTATCCAAGGGATACAGGAGCACTGATGCATAGGGCCACTTGTACCCCAATGTTCATAGCAGCACTCTCAACAATAGCCAAATTATGGAAAGAGCCTAAATGTCCATCAACTGATGAATGGATAAAGAAATTGTGGTTTATATACACAATGGAATATTACATGGCAATGAGAAAAAATGAAATATGGCCTTTTGTAGCAACGTGGATGGAACTGGAGAGTGTGATTCTAAGTGAAATAAGCCATACAGAGAAAGACAGATACCATATGGTTTCACTCTTATGTGGATCCTGAGAAACTTAACAGGAACCCATGGGGGAGGGGAAGGAAAAAAAAAAAAAAGAGGTTAGAAAGGGAGAGAGCCAAAGCATAAGAGACTGTTAAAAACTGAGAACAAACTGAGGGTTGATGGGGGGTGGGAGGGAGGAGAGGGTGGGTGATGGGTATTGAGGAGGGCACCTTTTGGGATGAGCACTGGGTGTTGTATGGAAACCAATTTGTCAATAAATTTCAGGAAAAAAAAAAAAAAAAACCAAATATATTTAGGGGTAAATCTGACAAAAAGATGTGAAAGTCCTGTACACTAAAAACCACAAAACATTGCATAGAGACATTTAAAGGAAAATAAAAAGAGACATATATATGTATACATATATGTATAAAGATTGGAAGGCTATGTATTAAAAAAAAAAGAGGATAGTATTGGTGTGAAATTGAACAAATAAGTCAAAGGAGCAAAATAGAATGTCTGTAAATAGACACAACAATATCAGTTGATTTTTGACTAAGTTGCAAATGCAATTTAGTGGAATAAAGATAGTTAAAAATTGTTGCCAGACAATTGGGTATGTACCATAAAAATTAAGTAGGTTCCCCAAATTGTACCATACACAAAAATTAATTCAAAATGCATTACAGACTTAAATGCAATAACGAAATCTCCACAACTTCTAGAATAAAATGTAGGAGAAAATTTGTGACCTTGAGCTTTGTATAGACACCTTAGACAACACATCATTAGCTCAATTCCAAATTTATTTAAATTGAATACATTTCTATAGTACAAATCCAATGAATTGAATAGAAGAAAAATTGATTCACTCGATTTCAGCAAAGTATTCTGCTTTGTCAAAGACACTGTTGAGAAAAAAAAAAGACAAGTGTCAAAGACTAAATGTTCATATCCCCCCAGAATTCACTTGGGGAAATCTAGACCCCAGTGTGATAGTATTGGAGGTAGAGCCCTTGGGAGGTGATGAGCTCACGAGGGAAGAACCGTCATGAATGGGGCTGGTGCCTTTACAACAGACCCCAGAGAGCTTTCTTTCACCATGTGAGGACAGTGAAAAGATAGATATCTATGAAAAAGAAAGTGAGTTCTCATTGGTCACTGAATCTGCTGGCACCTTGATCTCAGACTTTCCAGCTTTTAGAATTCTGTTTTATTCTTTTAGAATTTCTGTTGTTCATAAGCCACTCATCCTGTGGTATTTTGTTATACTATCCTGAACAGACTGAGACAACAAGTTATATACTAGAAGAAGATATTTGCAAATCACATATATTATGAAAAACCTATATCAAAATATAAATAACCTTTCAAAGTTCTATACAAAAACAAACAACCCAAAAACTGATGGGCAAGTAAAAGTGGGAAATAAAGCATAACTCAGCACGCATTCCAATATTAGTAAAACTTACAACTTTAAATTACTCCTAACACAAAAGTCTTCAAGAAAAAATGAAAAAGATGAAATGATTTTGTGTTTGTGTCTGTATACACACAATATATATAGAAACACACACATAAATTGTGTCTGTAAAAGATAATGCCTCTGGTCAGAGGGAATCAGACTGTAGAAATCTCATTTCTCTACCTTTCCACATTCTTCCAATTATTATTTTTTTTCTCATAGCTCACTTTCCCCTTGGTAAAGTCAGCAAGATATTGAAAGTGATCATAAAGAATTTTACCAGAAATTTAAAGGAAAAAAAAACAGTTATAGGGGCACCTGGGTGGCTCAGCTGGTTAAGCGTCAGACTTCGACTCAGGTCATGACTCACAGTTTGCAAGTTCGAGCCCCACATTGGGCTCTGTGCTGACAGCTCGGAGCTGGGAGTCTACTTTGGATTCTGTGTCTCCCTCTTTCTCTGCTCTTTACGCTCTGTCTCTCTCTCAAAAATATAAAAACATTAAAAAAATTTAAAAAATAACTAAAATCATAGGATATGTATGGAATGTATATTCCTTTATTTAATAGAATGAGTTTAAGGGCTCCCACAGATATGGACTCTCAATTTTATTTCACTAAACTCCTGAGTTATTTTATAGCATAACTATTAGCCAGTTTTTCTAACAGGTTTTAATGAAGGCAATCTTCTCCCTCTAAATTGGTACATATTAGCATTTAGATTTCATCTTTATAGTGACCATGAGATTTAAAGGGGCAACCACCATTCCTAAAAATAAGTAATTAACATGAGCTCTCTCTAATACCCAAAAGGGAACATTATTTTTAGAGGTTTTTTTTTCTTAATGTGTTTTCCCTCCCTTCTAAAATTTATTATTATTATTATTATTATTATTATTATTTTGTTTCTTCTAGAAGGACATTTTAATTTCTGTGCTCCTTTGCAGAGCTGACCTTAACAATACAATGATGATTAGATATGCTGCTAAACCCACAAGTGCTTCAATCCCTTCTCATCTTCCTCATCTGCCTTTAGCTCTCTTCCTCATCAGTGGGGCAATACACCACCAACGTGTTGTGCAACATTCATAATTTTGGAATATCTTAGGCATACAGTGAGAATAACAGATGTTTAAAATAAGAACACATGAACAAGAAGACTGCACCTGTAGGATAAGTGTCCATGAGTTGTGACACATTTTTCTAGGTAGCTGGGGCAGTATAAGAGCACCGAAATCCTGGAAGAGAAAGAACTATCAAGAGGACTCAAAAGGGAGAAGGTACAGGCTCTGAAGAAAAGCACCCCTGAACATCAAAGTTTCCATCTTCAAATCCTCCTGTTCTATTCAAATATCAGAAGGAATTGAGCAGGGCAAGACTTGTTAGCAGAATCACAAAGAGATCAATTTAAAACCCATATTATGAGACAGTGGATTCTTTAGGCAGCGATGCAGACCCATGCATAGCATTCTAATGGAGCTTTGACAGCAGCTAATGATAATTTGGATTACAGAAAGTTTTTTTGTTAGTAAACTAATAATTTGCAGCAAATCCAGCAACAGGCTCGTGTGTACACTGGGATATAGTGTAGGACAAAGGTAGAGTTTCAAAATTGTGAATCATAAATGGGCTAGTCAACAAATGGTGTGGAGGAAAATGAATGTTTTTTTTTTAAGTTGCAAATATTTCTTATACTGCCTTAAAAAAACACAAGGTCTTGCATTTATACAAGAAAATACAAAAAAGTAATGTGAATATAATAAAATGATATCATAAATACAAGAAAAAATGACATTTTCAAAGAATTAGAAAAATAAAGAAACAATACTTTTTATAATTTTAGGATTAAAAAAAGACTTTTTAAATTAAAAAACTTGAAGCTATACTAAATGTCATCAAAAGGAGAATGGTTGAACAAAGTATACATGTACTGAGAGATACAAGATACTGTTTAATATTTAAGAAGAAAGAAGAGGGGTGCCTGGATGGCTTATTCGGTTAGGTGTCCAACTCTTGATTTCAGTTCAGGCCATGATCTCACAGTTTGTTAGATAGAGCCCCACATTGGGCTCTGCTCTGACAGCACAGAGCCTGCTTGGGATTCTCTCTCTCCCTCTCTCTGCCCCACCTTCCCCCATCTCTCTCTCTCTCTCAAAATAAATAAATAAACATTAAAAAAAAGGAGAGAAGAAAAAGGGAATTTACTGACACGAAAAGATTTCCAAATTATATTGTCATCGATGGCGATTCACAAAAAAGTACATATGATCTAACTCTATTAAAATAAAAAACTCTATTAGACACAAAACTACAAAAACTGTTTATGTGGTGTGTGTGTTTGTAAATGAATAGACTAAGGTTGGTACATGGATAAAGTGTGCTCTATCAGTGATTATTTCTGAGAAGGAGAAATGATTGTATGAGGGTTCATGGGGCTTTCAGTTTATCAAAAGGCTTACTGTTTTTACTAGAACATTGTGTTTATATGTTATCTGAGTAATTATAAATACATTTGAAGTAAAATAAAAATTTTTAAATGTCCTTTTTTCTTATAATTGGATTTATTTAGGACTGAGGTTGTTTAGCAAAGATGGGAGGAGGTTTTGTATTCATTTGACAGTTGAAGGAAAAATACTAATGCCCAAGAACTTGGGTACATTACTGGAGATATTTAACATGTTGTGTTACTTTTCTTTTATTCTATAAGTCACTGTTACCCTGTTAATGGAGGTTTCTTGAATAGATCTTAAAGGCATTGTACAAAATTGTGTAAGAAGATTTCAATTCTCGGTCATGTTTCATGCACATTATAACAGTTGGAATTTTTGAGACCTTCGTCAATATATTAGCAACATACTGCCAACGTACTTCATATAAAAAAGGGATGGGAGAGTCAGGAAAGATAGACTCATCCTTAAATCACAAAAAATAATGTAAAGGAATGTGACTTTAACTTCCACTTTGTGCTAACGTCAGTTCTGATGAGTTTTGAGTATAGAAAGTGCTTTCAACTCTGTTTGACTTTAAAGTATGACAAGTATTTGATTTTGCTATTCATCTTGCTATATAATAACTATGCCTGAAAGCCATAAAATGCATCCTATTTTAGAGTCTGGAATATAAGTCATAAACTCAAGTTATTAAAACTCAAAGAGATAAAGGTTTCTATATACATTATTATAATACAAAAGGGAAATGATGCCATAGCCTGGTTAGAAGATAAGCCCTACATCTGGAAATAGGCTTGGAGGGTGCTATGGCATTGATGCATTTCAACTTGCCTCCTTACACAGGAGAAAATGACATCAAAAGCCTCAGGAAAGTAAATGAGACATATGCTCCATCCGTGCATTTAAGAAAATGCCTAATTTAAAAGTTTTTAAAACGTGTTCATTTTAATTAATAAAGAAGCAGAGACTGTAGATATTCTTATTTTCTTCTATGATCACAGCCTGCTGTCTGTTTCCTAGGAGAAGTAAAGCTTAGTGAGATGTTATCACTTTAGGGAAAGAAATTATCATAGGTTCATAGAATATTTGCTTCAGAAGAAATCTTAAAACTTAAGTCTTCTCATCTCCACATTTTATGGACTAGAATTTTTTTAAGATCTCTTTTTTTTTTTCAAAAGGCAGTAATTCACTTTTTCCACCTAACCATTATGCAGGAAGTCTTGGCAAACTTCAAAGGATTGCATCATTTTCTCAGGGCCTTGTGCAGATGATTCACCACTCAGTCATGAAGCACAGGCAAGCATCAGCTAGAGAATTTTAGAGGCTAATAAACACGCAGATCATAACTGACTGCACAATATGGCTTTCCTCTTTTGTCTTCTGGGAACAGTTTCCAGAGGATCCAGAAGAACAGAAACAACATCAACGAAAAAATACGCAGAGGGTAAAAAAAAAAAAAAAAAAAAAAAAAAAGGAAAGGAGTTCTGTTCCCACAAATAATCCTCAATAATCACTCTATTTTTCACTAAGAAAAATATGTATTACAGAGGAAACTGATATTCTCTGTGGATTTGAATGCCATGACCATTTTTACTTTGAAATTTTTGACATAGGTTCTTCTGTGGTAATAGATATTTATTTATGTTTCAAAAATGGCATTTGAAAAACTCAATACTATAATTAAAGATGTTCTCAGGTGATGCTGAGAATGGTGAACTATTACACAGAGCTGTATCAAGCACTGAACCACTTTACTGATGAGCCACCTGACCAGCATCGAGATCCTTGGAAAGTCGTCTTTGTTAGGACAAAACCATGCTGTGCCAAACCTGACATGATGAAAAAGGGAAAGTGAAAGGTGCTAGGCAGGATGCCCACACTCAATTTCTACCGACCTCCCACACACTGTACAATCACAATCGGTGAGCTAATATTAATATAAAACAGAGACAGCCTTGCCTAAAGTGTGAAAGGAAACTCTTTTCTAAAAGAGAACATAATGGAACTGTGCGTTGTTGTCAAGGTAGAAACCCCACGGCAGTACGAACTAGGAAAGATCTAATTAGAATGTGCAGTCTAACTTCTTACTAACTTCAGTTGCAGTTCCCAGGGAGGGGACTTAATCTCTAATTTTAGTCAAAGGGCAAATGTACAATTAAGCTAACACAAATCCCCCAGCCAATCATTTAGGAGAATTCTGTTCGTTCTGGACTCCCCAACCTGCCACAGTTTAATAAGAAGTTCCAACTGCACCAAATTGCTGTTTGTCAGGCTGAAAAGAGCACAACCCACTGCAGCTTTACAGACACTTTGGTCTGAACAGACTGTGAGTATAAAATCAAGTGCAGCACACATAGTTGTTGAAATGAAAACAAACTTTTTTCCTTCATGCATGGAGAATATCTCATTTATTCCCAATCTAAAAATTCCTCTGGTGGCCACTGTTGGAGCGGTGACATATATTGAGACTTTGCCACCAAATAAATTTGAAAATAAATAAATATGTGAAAACACAGGCTTTACGGAAAAAGCTTCTAGGATAAGGAAATTCATAATTATGTGGATGCTTGTGCCCATGGCACCAGTGTCCTCAATTTGCTTATATGGTAATGGACTAAGGTATTTCTAGTCTACAGATTGGTGATGGGCTGACTGCTGTTGGTTCTCATAGCTTGCCCCTGTGAATAAGCAGCATAATCCTTCTTGACGATGAAGCTTGTCTTTTTCACTGATGAGAGTCTGCTAGCTCCTCTTGCAAAGGGCTCTTTGGAAAAAAGAAATAATGAGAGAGCTTTGGAAATGAACCTGATCTAAGAAAATGGTTTGGCCTTAGCTAATAGGATGCACTGCTTTCTCTATCAATTTAAATTTCAATTCAAATATACTCACTTATGTTTATCCAACACCTTTTTACTCTTATGATATTCAAATTCGTGTCACCAAGGTTTCAGAGAATGTAGAGGAAAGTAAAATAGACTCTACACTCAAACTTGAGTTTATTATTGGAAATTAAAATTTCACAAATGAGAATATGTCAAAGAGTATACATGATGAAATAGTACAGAGAAAATGCTAAGAGGGATAAAATTAAAAGACACCAAACAGCCAATTATGCAGATCTGCCCCAAACAAATGGACTTGTTAGAAAAATTGGTTCTTTGCTCAAAACATGCTATTGTCATGGGCTTAAAATTTGTCACAAAAATATCACAATGTCACAAAAAAAAAAAAAAAATTTGTCACAAAAATTTGTCACAAATCTTCCATGACTAGAAATGGGAAAGGTGGAGTTGTACTCATATATCAAAGACATTCTACAAATCAAATTTGGCTTCCAAATTTTTTTAATTTGGGACTTTACAAGGATATCACAATGATTAAAGTTATGAATCTTCTGATATAATAATAAAATATGTAATAATTATATCACACACTTTATTTCTCAGAGGTTTTTACATTAATTTCTAATTTCTAATTTCTAGGTATTTAACCAGATACAGTTAAGCGTATTATCTCTCTGGTCTAGATTTCTCTTCTTGTGCCATCAGGGGTTTAGGTTCTGAGTTCTTGTTACATACAAGTCTATGCAAGAATGTTCTTTTTTGCAGGATCATTATTACTAATTAAAGCATTATTTTTAAAATCCTGTATGCATTCAGACTTCATATTCTTAGATTTTTTTTTTGCCAATTGTATTTTTGAGAGAGTGCGCACACGCACAAACGGGGAAGGGGAAGAGACAGAGAATAGGATCCAAAGAAGGCTTGGTGCTGGCAGCAGAGAGCCCAATGTGGGTCTTTAACTCGCAAGCCCCAAGATCATGACCTGAGCCGAAGTCAGTTGCTTAACTGACTTAGCCACCCAGGTACCCCTTTGTCAATTTTATTTTAAAAATGGCTTTGCTTCTCTTAATTACCTTGTCAAACACCTGCCACTTTCTTATCTATCTTGAGAAATATTTTATTTGTTGGCCTCAATCACTGCTCAACTTGCCTTATGACAAAGATTATATACCACAGGTTTGGGTTAGAATTGCAGGTGCTTAGCTAATCTGACTGATTGGATAAATGCTAGTGTTGAGATAACTTGGTCTAATGAAGGGGATGTTCCCTTCCCTCTCTTACACTGGACCTCTATGGAAGAACTACAAGAAATTATACATGAACTAGGAATGAAACATGACATTTATGTTCAGAATTTTAGAGGCCCTGGCCTCTAAATTTACTTTCTTCAGGTATGAAAGACATCATACAGTCAGTCCTGGGGGCATAGTACGGGACTTTAGTATCGACACATTGCTAGAGTAGCCACTGTGGTGGCTGACTCAAGTGAAACCAAAAAAATCCATCTTAAGGGAAATAGGTTGAAAAACTAGGAAAAACAAAGAGCCTTGCTGATGGTGAAAAGGGACCTATTAATGTCCCTCATAAACACCTGTGGCAAGATTTAATATTATCTGGGAGCCTGAGAGAAAGTAGAAGCCAACAACCAAATTCAGTCTTGCTAAGCCTATGGAAGGTATTGCCTAAGGTACACCAGTTTACTCCCTTGAAGGAAGGCTCAAAAAAACAAGTGCACCTCTACTAATGCAGGAAGGAACCCCTGGAGAGTAGGGGTTAAGTCATCATTACCCTCTAGTGTGTATAATAAGGGGTAACTGGAGGCACTAAATGTTGAATTAATAGTTCCTTGGTTTTTCACTAACAGACACAACTAGCTCCAACAGACATTGGAGCTGAATGCACACACCTGTGGAAAACTTTAAAATTTGGGGGTCAGGGTAAAGGCAATTAATGGTTATGGGTGACAAATTATCATACAAAGTAGTTTCTGTCTACAGATCAGCAGACATCATCCCCATTTTCTGCTAAATTCGGGTTGCATAACTTGTGATGGTTTATCCTCCCTGTCAGAAGAAGCCAAATCATTACAGGCATAATTAAAGTCACCAAAATGGGAGGGAAAGATGGACAAGATTCAAGGCAAATCAGTCAGTAAAATTCCAGGGTTTCATCAGGTTGGTTAAGACAAAGGTCATACTGGAGATAGTCATTGATAAAATACAAGCCTTTCCAGTCCTAAAAGAGTAAAGGAATTATAGGCTTTTGCTTGTTTTTTGCATTACTAGAAACTTTTTATTCCCCATCTAGTGAAAGACATTAGGACCAATATATGCTTTGGTTAAGGGATCCAATGGGGTCGGAATGCTAATCAATAAGAGGCTTTATTAAAGATAGAAATGATAGTACAGGCTCTAGAGTACAGGTATTAATGCTAGATGTGAGTTGTGAATTACATGTAAGTTGATATCCAGAAGGGTTTTACTGGGGCATGTGGCAGTGACACAATGTGAAATCAATTATAGTTATTTGCATAAATTCAATAAAAATCTTTCCTCCTTATAACATGACACCATTGGAAACATCAGTTATATTACCCAGGCTTTGAGTGGAATATCCTATTTGAGAGAAACACGCATAGGCTCAGATGTGAATAGGTATCTTTGAGCAGGCTCGGGAACCTCAAGATATTTTGAGGACTTACTTCAAGAAAAGAGGAATTAACCCAAATAGGTAGGTATTCCCTGTAAGCCTGATGTCAAGTATCAGTATGTCAAGAGCTTGGCTCTCAGCCTTGAAAGACTGTTAAAGGCCCACTATGAAATTCCTTAAGAGAAGCTCCAGCAGACAACTCTTCCAGGCTATTCCTTGGGCTGGCCTGGAATTCCTGTTTTGTGTCTGTCTGATACCCCACTATGAGAGTGCTATGGGTTACACTGGGCCTGTGTCTTTGGTTTCCTCAACACGGACAAGGCCCAGGTCATCAAAGCTGACCATTATTACCTAGAGGATTCTGACCTGTGAGGAAGGAGCCCCAAAGAGGCTCTCATTCCAGCTGTACTCCATATTGCTTTATTGGCTTTGGAAATCAGAGACCACGTTTGGCCTCAGCTTTGTTATCAATAGAACAGGCTTATCTGATGATCTCTGGGGCATTGTTTCCACAAGTGCCTGAAAGGATGGTGATTATGAATGGTTAGTACTCATTTTTTTGCTTTGTTTTCTTTTAAAAATAGTGTTTATTGAGGTATTATTTAGATACAGTAAAAATCCATAAATCCTGGGACACCTGGCTGGCTGAGTTGGTAGAGCATATGACTCTTGATCTTGGGGTTGTGAGTTTAATCCCCATGTTAGGTGTAAAGATTACTTACAAATAAAAATCTTAAAAAAAAAAAAAAAGAGGGAGAGAAACTCCAGCAAAGTAGATTTCAAAGAACCTAAATGGCCACTCACTATTCTTGCTGTACTTAGGTAAATAACCAGGCCAAGTTTGTTAAAACTGAACTTGTTCAAATAACTTAGTCTTAATTTGTTTACCTTTGCTAGTAATGAGGATGATTTTAGGAAAAAGAAATTATGTTTCAGTAACACGCCTTTGTGGATGTTAGAGTCTAGTTCTGATTGTCCTTGAATATTTATTGTTTACCTGTAAAACTAGGTTGGATCCTGGACTTTTGTGGTTTACTTGGATGTATTGTTAATTTTCTACTCAAGTGCTTATATACTATAGGCCTGTGAGAGCCCACCTGGAAGACAACCTCCTGAGACTACTGTTTAACCAAATTAATTTACCTCATTAAAAACGTAGAATAGATATCTAAGCCTATACCCAAGAGTTCTAAAATAATAGTTCCATGAAGGGTGAGGGTTCAACCTAATGCTAGGGAATATTTGCAATCAGATGCAAGGCAAGTTCATTCCCCAAATCTTGGTCTGTGTCCCTTTTCATCAGGAAGTAACTAGAGGGCTTTTTGCCCTCAAGAATAAGGAATGGTGAAAAGCCGGGATGGTATTTTGACTCATGGGGACCAAACAGCTACTGTGTTGCTGTTAAAGTAAGATTGGCCATATGTATTACCTGCAAAACATTAGTCTTATCACCCCTAGCCTCCTATTGCTGATGTTCCTTGCAATTGCATTGGGAAATGTCTTCCTGTCATTGGCCATCACTTAAATTGAAGTTCGCAATTGATCGACTGTTAGGGCTGAAGAAAAGACCCCTTTCCTGGGTCACTTTGGGGAATCTCATATTGATGTTTCTTTTTTTTTTTTTAACATTTATTTTCTTTTTGAGACAGGGGGAGACAGCATGAACGGGGGAGGGTCAGAGAGAGAGGGAGACACAGAATCTGAAACAGGCTCCAGGCTCCAAGCTGTCAGCACAGAGCCTGACGCGGGGCTCGAACTCACGGACTGCGAGATCATGACCTGAGCCGAAGTCAGACACTTAACTGACTGAGCCACCCAGGCGCCCCTCATATTGATGTTTCTATTGCTGCTGTGGCATAGGATGTAAATCACCTCCTAATCTCCTAATCTCTGCCTCTAGAGTCATCCCGAAAGAATGCTGTGCAAAGATTGTACAGGTCATAAAGATGTCGTGATAGGAGTGCAGAAGTGCTGAAAACACTGACTCCACCTTTGGCCCTTCCTCCATCTTGTTCTCACCTCTGGTGCATAGGTGGCACAACTTTAGATAACTGGTAGAGATGACTGGTTCACAGAAGGCTTCACTTAACATAATTGGTGGAGATCATCTGCTGCACAGATGGCTTTATTTTAGATAACTAACCTGTGATACACCACCGGGCCTCTTACTCTATAAAAGCTGTGGCTTGAGGTCTGGAGTGGGTGGTGGAGTTGTTGTGTAGCGTTTTGTACTGCCTGTCCGTTTACTTGCCTCTGTCAGTAAGTTACCTTGACTAAAACTCTGTAAACCCTATGGAGTGGCTTACTTTGTGTGTGTGTGTGTGTGTGTGTGTGTTGTTGTTGTTGTTATTAAAGTATTGAAGTGCCTTCTCGGTCTGGAGGGTATATTACTGATGCTCCTCCACCCTCTACAGGAGGACTGAATAATTTATCAATTCCCTCTTCAGGCTTAGATCCACAACAAGCTAGACAAGGTTCAAAGAACAGTATGTATTTTATTAACAGTCATGCCATGCTTATTAACTCGCAATTACGATGATTTTGAAATGTTCTGTTAGGAGTAATGGCTAGGATTTGAGGGCAAGATGAAATTGTCTATTATTCCCAAATGTAAACTTTAGGAAGTTATGTTTAATTTGTGGAATCCAGTTGTCGTAATTTACCCACGTGGCCATGTGAAAAATCTTGGCTTGCCTCACAAACCTGGCACCAGAGATGCATTCCAGCTTCTTTGGGTCCTAGATGCTTTTGCTTTCGTGACAGCACATGACTGCCTTGATAACAATATCAATACACTATATTGTAGGTTAAATCCTTTTCCTAAACTTAAAATTTTATTCTGATTTTAAGAGAAATGAAAATATTTTTTGTGGGCCTCCAGAAGTATTGTGAAATTCTAGCCAATGTGTCTACAGTGCCTAATGGATAATTTAGTCCTACCTACAAGAACAGAGATTAGCAGAGAAGTTCCTGTTGTTGTGTGTGTATTTGGTTGTTGAAGTTGTGTGTATGTAAAAAGACATTTTATTGATTCACATGGTCTAATAGATGTCTGGCTCTCATCCATTTCTCTCCTGAGAAAATTATGGCCTCTCTTACAGAGAGGGACAAGTGAGAGGATGGAGAGGGAAGAAAAACGATCATTTCCATACTGTACTGTCCTGGGAAACAAAGTGAAGGTCCCTTCTTTCCACGGAAAGAATTGCAGGAACAGGTAAGCCTCCCCTCAAAGGCAGAGTGATCTCTATTTGGCTTTCCACAGTTCTATAGTACTTCAGACAAAGTAGGTAAGATATGATTATTTAAGTGAAAAATGTGTGTAAATCACATGTGATAATTTGAGACAAAAGTCCATTTTCTGCTTTACCTACTTCTAAAGGTGCCTTCCTTCAAATTATTGGATGTTGATTTCTAACATAATATTTGATACTTTATGTTACTTAAGCTCCCATATCCAATTTGTGGTCACATTCTAAAAGATTTTTCTTGAACTGTATCTTCCATGTTTGTCTTTATTTTTAAACCTTTAAAAAATATTTTTCTCCTAATGAGATTATTCTGGGTGAAAAATCAAAATATCCTAATAAGATCTATCAAAGGTATAAGTCTCACTACAGGAATGATGCTAACCTTATTATTCTGAAGGCAGATATTCCAGATTGCAAATCCAAAGTTAGATATGAACCTATCTTCGGGAGAAAGGAACAGTTAAGACCACAGAGTTGTTAAAAAGTGAGGAGTGTTATCTCATTGTGGTTTGGATTTGCATTTCCCTGATGTGTGACACTGAGCATCTTTTCATGTATCTGTTGGCCATCTTTATATCTTCTTTAGAAAAATGTCTGTCCAGGTCTTCTGCCCCTTTTAAAGAGATGACTTGTTGGGTTATTGAGTTGTATAAGCTGTTTTTATATTCTGGTTATTAACTCCTTATTGCATTTGTCATTTGCAAGTATCTTCTCCCATTCAGGGGTTGCCACTTAATTTTGTTGATGGCTTTCTTCACTATGAAAAAACTTTTTATTTTGGTGTAGTTCCAATAGTTTATTTTTGCTTTTGTTTCTCTTGCCTGAAGATACATATCTAGAAAAATGTTGCTATGGCCAATGTCAGATTACTGCATATGTTTTCTTACAGCACTTTTAACAATTTCAGGTCTCACATGTACGTCTTTAATCCATTTTTAGTTTGTGTGTGGTGTAAGAAAGCAGTCCAGTTTCATTTTTTGGAATGTAGTTGTCCATTTCTCCCAGTACTGTTTGTTGAAGAGACAGTCTTTTCCCCATTCTTGCCTCTGTTGGTGTAGATTAATTGACCATAACAGTGTGGGTTTATTTCTGGGTGCTCTTTTCTGTTCCATTGATCTAAGTGCCTGTTTTTGTGCCAGTACCACAATATTTTGATGACTACAGCTTTGTAATGTATCTACAAATATGGAATTGTGATACCTCTAGCTTTGATTAAGCTGTGATACCTCCAGCTTTCTTAAGATTGCTTTGGCTATTTGGGGTCTTTGCTGATTCCATAAAAAACTTAGTGTTACTTGTTCTAGTTCTGTGAAATGAGCTTTGTATATTTTGATAGAATTGCATCATATCTCTAGAATGCTTTGGTTGGTATGGAAGGATGGGTGAAATAAAGGGGATGAAGAAGTACAGCGTAGGAAATAAGGCTGCACTCACTGGTGTAAGCACTGAGTAATGTATAGGATTGTTGAATCACTAAGTTTTACAACTGAAAGTAATATAACACTGTTAAGTATACTTCCACAAAAAGTGGGGGAAATAGAATGTAATCCCAGAATAAAGATAACACAGGTGGTGCACATCCGGAGAACAGGTTGACAGACATTGACAGACAGCTTGTAGCTTTGTTACAGATGATTTTCAGTAGCATCTAGATGCAATTCCTCATAGAAGAATCAAGTCTCAAGATGGGAAATTGAATGCATCTCACAAGACAGCTTTGAAGAAAATATGCACTTCCTTCCTTGATTACATGCATTGTATACAGTCTTGAAAAAAAGATAGTGTTTTTTCCTTACTGACCCATTTTCCCTCCAACCAAGTTCTTATTATCATGAGACCATCTTCTTGATCTATTTGTCCTCCTATATCTATCATCTCTATTATTCCTCCAATAGTCATATCTGTAAATGAAATTTATAAAAAAAAAAATTAGGTGCTATGGTCGAATCAGGAGTGACTTCAAGTTTATAAGGCAATCTAGGGCTGCTCAGATGATGTTAGCCTAAGTTCACATGTGGTCTCCCACCATAGTAAGGAGATAAATCTT
The DNA here is from genome assembly GCF_022837055.1 of Prionailurus viverrinus. Lineage (NCBI taxonomy): Eukaryota > Metazoa > Chordata > Mammalia > Carnivora > Felidae > Prionailurus > Prionailurus viverrinus. Next base: position 163,058,464 of record NC_062561.1, read on the forward strand.
CTGATGGAGCTTAATTAGTTGCATTATGAAGGCAAAAGGGACATAAGGCAGGAAGTCCTTAACTTTTCTGACTCTACCTCTGTGTTAGGTTACAAAGCAAACCTGTCTGAAAAGTTACTCCCTTTTTATTCATTCTATAGGTCATTTTTTCCCTTAATTGTGAGTGACTGTGCTTAAGGACTCAAGGATCTATCAGGAGTCAATATTTTCTCCCATGTAATAGACATTTCATTATAGTGATTTTGTACTTTGAGTATAATTTTGGTTTATTCATTTATTTATTCCATAAATATTGAACACATGATCCTTAGGGGTACTATAATAAGTAAGACTGAAGATCCCTTTACTGATGAAATAAATAATAATGGAATAACCAAAATGAGAACAATTCATTACTAATTGAATATTCTGAGATGGAATGCAGCACCACACATATTTTAGCCAATTTACCTACAGAAAATATAATAAATCACTTTCTATAGATTATAATGTAATTACATAAAGTATATATAGTTTATATATATTAATATATATTACTAAGACTATGCATAGTCTTATGTAATCATTTACAGCAACCATTTAACAGATAAGAAATCTAGAACTCTAAGAGACCAAGTGGCTGGCCCAAATTCAACATTAGAAAGCTACAATGCTAGATTCAGACCCAGGCTCCTTGAGGCCATATCTTAATTAATGGAATATACTTGGTCTACTTATTTTTACACATAAATATTTGGACGACATGTATTCTGTATATATTAAGACTGTTCTGATTAAGTCATCAGGTAAAGAGTACATGTCATAAAATGTGTCTCTAAACAAATTCATTACTGTTGAGCGGAGCCTACTTTCAATGAAACTACAGCATTTTAGGGATCCTAGGAAAAAGTTCACTTTGAATTGCTGACCATGGGAAAGACGTTGCCAAATACTGAGTATTTCCCATATTGACTGTGTACCAGTGTTGTGAAAGGAACCAAATATATGTTTGAATCAAATATCAGCATTCAAATAATGGGAGTTGTCAATCATTACTCTGATATGGCCAATAATTAATATCTCACAAAATTATACTACTCCAAAAATTCTTGAATTAAAAGTACCCACGATAGGAATCTTTTATGTTATCAAGTGAAAAAAATATCACCTTGAAGTATGGATATAAATACTTGTACTACAAAAAGTTGCCGTATATTATGTATTTTAAAGTAACTATGACTGGAAAGAATTTACATAAGTACCTACTCCCAGGGAATTTTCTAGGATTTGAATCAGACTGGACAAATGATAAGAACAGTATGGCTTTTATTCATTACTCTGAATGAGAATCCAGGTGAGCATGTCAGGTTTTCAATTTAGTCTTAATGATCTAAATGTATACGTTTAAAAAAGTTATTAAGAATGAAGATTGGTCAATGAAGCCTGTGAAAAGCTTCTTGGTGTCCACACTGTATTCTTTTTCCAGCCACATGACCAAAGTGACTTGACATAGCTTTTCTAGACAAGTTTGCTTCAAATACCATTCACACCCAGCCCTTTTATCAATGCTCACCCCTGTGAAATCTTTTCAAGAGTTTTTACACAAATACCTTAGTGGTGCCACATGATTGTCTCCTCAGACTATGTGAAAAGAAATAATCATAGAATATTCATGGAGATTCCAACAATGAGATCTGTGTTGGAAATAAGGGATAACGTTCCATAGGTGCAATATATCTATTTTATGTCTACTGGTGCTAGGTTCCTAAAGCCTGCTTATAAGTGCTCTTCTTTATCATTGCACTGATGTTCAACATACCTATTTCCAAAAAGCAGAAATAGAGCCGTCAGTATACTATGCAGTGGTCTGACCTGTCTTTTAGAATGGACAGTATTTTCCTAATAAATAATTCCCACCTTAGTGCCTCAACACAAAGCCTTCAAGGGCACTGCCATGTAATTGGAAGCCATCTATTGTGACTCTTCTCCAGCCACCTGAATCTTATTGCTGTAATTGTTCAAAAGAAAATGGTTCCAAAATGTTAGAACATTCATTAGGGTCAGAATTAAATGTTCAGTGGCAATAGACCAGAGGGTAAATGGTGGTTTAGGATATATAGAGTCATGTTTTCAATGTCTAAAATTTGAAGAATTTTATCATTTGAAATTGAAGTTTTTATTTTTATTTTGCAATGCTTTAAGGAAAAAGGAAGTTATTTTGGTAATGGTTTGGGACATGATTTGTTCTACTGATTTGAGAGCAGACATTGAGAACTAGACTGTTATTTTTAATAGGTAAGAAGTTGCATTTTGAAATGTACCAAAGACAATAGGGACCTAAATTAGTAAAAACAATAACTTCCATTTAAAGAAAGATCCTAGGGGCACCTGGTGGCTCAGTCAGGTAAGTATCCAACATCAGCTTAGGTCATGATCTTATGGTCTATGAGTTTGAACCCTGCATCAGGCTCTGTGCTGAGCGCTCGAAGCCTGGAGTCTGCTCTGATTCTGTGTTTCCTTCGTTCTTTGCCTTTCCCCTGCTTGCTCGCTCTCTCTCTCTCTCTCTCTCTCTCTCTCAAAAATGAATAAACATCTAAAAATTTTAAAAATAAATTAACATTGAAACAAAAATGTTTAAAGAAAGATCTTAATTTTTTGTGCTATCAGCAATGAAGAAAATATGTACGAGATCTCAGTAGTAAAATCTCCCTCTTTGACTTGTAGGATCCGTTGAGGTTCATAAAACTATCCTTTCCAAATGCTCTTGAAAATGGGAAATGTAATTTGGAATATATAAATCACTTGTTTGAGGTCAAGTATCAATTAATTCTCCAAAAACATTGTCATTAATTTCATGTCATGAACTTTCTTAAGTTAATATACTTCGTTTTATTTAATATAAAGTCAGAATATCAATTAAAGATGTATTTAGATGTAGCAATCAGTGAGAGTGCAAAATAAGGATACTGTTTCTTCTTGGAAGGAACATATGTTCTGCTTAAGGAGATTATACATAAATGGATACAATTACAAATAAATATATATGTTAAATTCAAGCTACAAACAACAACAGAAAGTGCAGAGGAAGAGAGCCAAGGAGGATGTGAGGGCAGTGGAGGGAGGGAGGGAGAGAGAGAGAGAGAGAGAGAGAGAGAGAGAGAGAGTGTGTGTGTGTGTGTGTGTGTGTGTGTGTGTGTGTGTGAAAGTGGCCATGGCAGTGAACTGAATTCTGAAGAGTTGAGATACGTGCAAGTGGAAAGCAGGGGAATCACACTGCCAGGGGAGCCACATTGTATATGATAAGAGCTAAGAGGTAAAAGTGCTAAGAGGTAAAAGCGAATTTTGCATATATAAAAATACATATTATTAATGACAGTGATTGGGGAGTTCAGATTAGTAAACAGAAATGAAATTTGGAAAATTGGGGAACAAGTTGAAAGTGATCTTGGTTACTCAGTGAAGTAGCACCATCTTTCCTGTCAAAATGTTGGTTGTATTGGTGGGAGGTGGGGGTGTTAGGACAATGACATGAGGGAAGTGATGTTTTACTCTGGTTTAACCTGGCTGCAAAATGCAGAATGGATTTGGATGAATGAAGAAACCATTCTGGTGGTTAGGATATAAGTGCTAGGGCCTATACCACAGTGGTTTCCGTGTGGATAAGAAGGACATTTTAGATAGAGATTAAGAAGAACATAAAAGGATTTATGGTCGATCAGTTTTATAGGAGAAAAGTAGATATAGAAGTATAATATGTAAACATTTTGAGACTCCATGACTGGATGTGGTACAGCCTGTCTTGTTTTAAAGATGATGAATTCAACTTTGAGTTTGAAGTGGACAGAAAATCAAAAGAGTTGGTTCTGCTAGTATTGTATGGATTTTTTTTTTATCAACCACCTTTGTTCATTGTTTATTTTTGAATGATCTATGGCTGAGTATGGGTCCCTAAGCCAGCCATTGTTTATGTAGGTAGATTAACCATTTTTTAATCTTCCCATTAATGAAATGATAAAGGTTTGTGTATATAAATGTCAGTTTCTTGGGGAGAGGGGGATTATTCATAAAAAAATTACTATTAAGTAAAACTCATCCTAATCTAAGAAAATTATGACCTGTATTTAGACACAATTTCAAATGTCAAATTTAAATGGTTAAGTCTAAAGCATGGCAGGGTCCACTATTTATTCTCTGTAGCACTTGGGGCATCAGTAGAGAAGATTTACAAATATGAAATAGTGAATCATTTTACAGCACTTGGGAGGATTTGGGATTTATATTGCCACATTGTGGTTGCAAATGTTAGGATTTTTATTGGGTTTCGTAATAAGTCTTTCACATATCTACAACAAATGCTATTTTATTTTTCTTACACATTTTCCTATGAAAAATAAACTCTTTAAAATTAAATGAATCCAAGCATATGTCTTGGGAGCTTCATAAGTATTTGAGGTATATGGATGATTGGGAAAGACTGATGCACATCTTAGGCAAAGGAAAACATTAAGTGAGAGAAGTTAATGAGTAAAGAAAAAAAAAAAATCTGACCAGTTTCCAGAGCCTGTGGTGAAGAGAAATAGGAAAAAATACAAGAAATATAGTGAGAAAGAGACCAGGGAATCAGCAGTTGAAAAGGTCCAGTGCAGCTGCAGGAAGGTGACAGAGACTTCCATGATCTTTTTATTGGCAAAAATACTTGTGAGAATATTAAGGTAGCTGAGCAGTGTAGACCATGAAGTTAGGGCATAACTGAGAATGAAATCTGTATGAATTGGGGAAGGTGGAACTTGAACTGTGTCTAAAATATGGATATAAATAAAAGATGAACGAAAGACTAGAACTGATCCAAGGAAATGTAGGAAGTTAAACAGAGGCATAGAAGGACAAAACATGAGTTAGGGCTAACAGAGAAAGATCTGAATAAAACACATGGTTCATGAAAGAAAAATGAAGTTCGGTAGTGAAGTAGAGTGTGGCCAGATGATGTGCATGCTGTAAAATCCAGCAGAAGAGTTTTTGCTGCTGAACATGGAATAAGAGAGGCACAGAAGATGTTTGAGAGGTTAAGTTGGTGTTTAGGTGCTTTTAGAAGATTAACTTGTATTTCAAGTTATTCTGGTGGTAATAAGTGGGGTATTTGGGAGAAGATGAAGGTAGAGCTAGGATGTGTGGTTTGGGGACTCATGAAATAATCCCGGAGTAAGTCAAAAACTTAAATGTCTCAATGGCACATATTTGAAAGGTTACTTTGCTATTTAAATAGATGATGGTAAAGTGGAGACATCATGAGCTCTGGTAATGGGACATCTTGTTTAGAAACAAAGTAACATCAAATAATTGACCTAGAGACAGATAAGTAATATATATATATATATATATATATATATATATATTATACATCTATAATATTATACATTATACATATACATATACATAAACATTATACATTACACAATATATATGTTATACATTATACATTTATATATATATAAAATGTGTGTTCCTTTAATATACATACATATAGTGCCTGACAGATAATTCTCAGTAAAAATGTTTATACGTGCCCTTATATCTTGTACTGTCCTTTATTTAGCTTTTATATTTATAACTTATTATCCCCCTCAATATTCTTTTCTTTGGCAATGTATTTAAAGTCTATAAATTGCTTAAACAAGAGATTAATCTGAAACTATATAAATATGATAAAGAGGTTCAACAAAGAAAGCGGTGAACTAGAAGGAACATATTGTGGAAGCAGGCCATATATAATTGGTCAAAATTTTCTCAAGTGAAACATATTTACCTTTGCTATTGAAGATTCTAAATTTCTACTAAAAGTTACTTGGTCATGAGCAATACTTTGTATGTACTCTTAAGAAAATATTACCTCAAATAATATTTGAGCATAATAAAAAGTTTGCTCTGTTGCATGCAGCATTGTTCTAGAACTCTCATAGATTGTTAAAATATCCTTTATGTGAAGACATCTAGCAAAATACCTTTGTCCTATACCTACGTATATCTCTCCCTCATTTGTGACTTACAGAAATTTAACTTATGTCTCTGTGCTTCCTGTTTACTAAAAAAACAGCAAGTCCAGAGAGAGTCAAGATAACACTTAATTCCTCAAAAGATACCCTTTTCATATACTGATGAGATGATCCCTGGACTCTAAGGTTCAATTGCAGTATGTTGGAAAAGGACATTATAATAAATGGTTATAAAAGTTTTTGGTTCTATGTAACTTCCATGTAGAATAATTCTTACACTCCAAGCACAACCACCCCAACTTCCATGTAGAATAATTCTTACACTCCAAGCACAACCACCCCTGACCTCCTTTCTCATTTTCATTGATAAAGTCATCTTTGTTTCGAACTTAGTCTCCACCAATATAACTTCTAATACACCTTCCATTTTATCAACTGTATAACCCAAGCCACATTAAATGCAGCTACAATATTGAGTACCTTAAATTTAGTACATGTAAAAATCCTTCCAAAATAATTTTGTTTACACAAGGCAAGAATGAGTTGGTATCCCATGACCAAAATGTGAAATGATTTTTAGATGCCTATGAACTTCCTGTTCACAATAGTTTTAATGGACAGTAAGAATAATTTTTAATACTACTTACATTTTAGTGGTTTACCTGCAGAAGTCAATTCAATCCTGACCACACGTTTGAGTAAATATGAACTTTGGGTATTATTAATTTATAATCACAAATAAGGAAATTAGGGCCCAGTAAGTTGAGAGCTATTTGTCAGGCTTAGTAGTTTTGTTGATGGCTCTATCTGCATAGCCAGCCAGTGAGTGTGGCCTCAGTGTCTCTGTTGTACTGTCTGAACCTTAGCATTAGCTTTAATTTGAAGAGAAAGTCTCATTCTATCCAGTTTAGCTCCTTTCAGGCAGAGAAAAGTAGAGGCAACGGTAGGGTGTGAAGGATAACAAAGGAGGAACTGGAGTCCACCATAGTTATCCAGTGATCTTCTACAATGCCTGTATAGCATGTTTTCAGATCTAAGTGTTTTGCATCTTGGCTACACTTGAACATGTAGAAGTTATCTAGCCTGCCTTGCCCTTGCCCTCCATCTGTGGCCTGGGTTGTGAGTGGGTCAGCTTTGGAGGGAGTTCTTACATAGGAAGTACCTGGTAGTGCTTGGGCTTACTCTGTTTGCTGGGTTCTATTTTCTGTCCATTAAGAACAGACATCCTATTTTAGGTTAGTCTGCCTACAACTTTGTCCCTATTAACAAAATTATCAAAATTTTACCATTATTAATAATCTACTTCATAAAGTCTTGTGCCATGACTTCAAATTTCCATCCACATTACTCTGGGAATGCCATAGTTACCCTAATTAAAATGTGCATTCTTCCTGAAGGGAATATCTAAAATATAACAATTCATTATCTCCAACTCTACTAATTAACAGACTATTACCACGTATCTCAATTCCTCAAGCCATATTCTTAAAAAAAAAAAGGGTTATAAATAATGATATGCTCAGATGATGTGCACTGACTCCTTGATCCTGAGATTTTTATGAAAGTGGCCATGAAAATATAGGTATGATATGAATGGGAGAAAGTTGAGGCTTAAAGAAGTATAGCAATATATTTCACTTTTCTATTGATGAGCTATTTAATCATGAAAACCAATGAAAAGATTTCCTTACTACCCTCTTATCATATCTGCTCTTAATATGATGTCAGACTCCCAAATCCACTAAGTTAATTGAAAAAATAAATAAACTAGACACCCGTAAAACTTTAAGTGATAAAAGCAATCTATCATAACATCTTGCATAAATCATGTGAAGGTTCCAAAATCTTTCAATCACAATTATACTTGTTTCTTTTTGCTGGAAGATAGCTGTTCCCCTTATGCTACTACACTATTGGAATTTAGTAGTATCATTTCAGCTAATTTCACTAGGTAAGCATCTAAGGTTTGTAGGTCCTCTCTCATAACTTGATAATTTGAAATTGCTTTGATCAGCCCCTCCTATGAAGAGTTTCATTATGTTCAGGATACTTTGCATTTTCTTTATCTTAATCATTATCTGTTAGCATCTTCAAAATACCTTCTTTATACTATCACTTAACATTAAGCCCAAGTAGAGAAACCCCTCTTGTGAACTGAACAAAACTAACTCCTATATGGGATTTTCTCCACTATAGAAGGTAATAGATTTGGGTTACTGGTCATGGAAGTTGATGGCACATAGTTTGGTGTCAGGTAAGTCTGAGTTTAAATACCAACTCAAACTGATCTAATTAGTTATCTGAGTTTTGAGGTCCAAGTGTGTCATCTATAATAAGACATAATGACATTAAATCTAAGATTCCATGAGGGAGTAAATGAAGAGACATAGGTAAGACAGTTGGCATACCTGACATAGGAGTTAAGAAATAATAGTATTACATTTATATATTGCATAATAGCATAAATGGATTCAAATTTCTATTGTCACTCACTAATTTCATGATTTCTGGAAGTTAACTTATCCTGGTTTACTAATACATAATAATAAGGCTGTTAATTTGTGTTAAGACTGTAATTTTTGTGAAGTCCTATAGCAATTAATGCATAGAATATAGTCAATATTTTAAAAGATTTTCTTATTTGTACACTTGTGTTTTTTTTTAAACTTTAAAACAGTTTTAAATGTTTATTTTTGAGAGACAGACAAAGTGTGAGCAGGGTAGGGACAGAAAGAGAGGAAGACACAGAATCTGAAGAAGGCTCCAGGCTCTGAGCTGTCAGCACAGAGCCTGATGCAGGGCTCGAACCCATGAACCATGAAATCATGACCTGACCAAAGTCAGAGGTTTAACAGGCTGAGCCATCCCGGTGCCCCTATACACATTCATCATTTATAGCACTATGGAGATTGCTTTATGCATAGTAGGGCTTTAGTAATGAAATAATAAAAGGTTGATTATTTGGTTAAATAAGTAATCATTTAAGGAATATTATAATTAAAAAGTTAATTATTCCAATAACATCCCTGGGAAAATTTAATGCATTAAATAATCTTTTCAGTAAAAATTCATGTTTAATGTTTATACAATTTAGAGATAAAATGATTATACCATAGAATAATTTTTTTATGCTATCCTCAGCACTCTTATGACTATTAAAGGATTGTTCGCATTAATGAGAATTCCTAAAGCAATTTGGAAATAAACTCTTAGATAGCAACTTGATTCCTTTAAACATGACCGAGAGGCAAATGTAACATCTGTTGCCTTTAAAGACATGCTTGAAGTTTCTGTATCATTAAAATGGTACAATATTCCTTATTAGGCATACTACTCCTTGAAAAAAAAATAGCACAAGTGATCATAATTTGGAGACCTATATATGAGATGGAATTCTTTGTTGATTTAGTTGTTAGATATAGCTAGCAGGACAATAAGGATAATGTTAAAAATGAATATAATGAATATATAAAAGATAAGACAATGAGGAGTAAACAAAAGTATTAATTTAATTTCCAGTATTGACAAAATGTTCAACAATCCAGAACTTACACTACTGTTGCTATTTTGTGTTGGAAATGATTGCAGGGCAGTCAATTTTATTTAATGTTTGCACTATTCTGTATATTTGAATACAAAAGTTGCAGGATAAAAAATAACCAGTATTATAGCAGAATGCAAAGACAGTTGGGCACACAATAGCATATACCTGGTTAACAAAGTGGATTAAAATTACATATTTCTATGTAAAATGTTGTATTCTACAATATTTCGTATGTTAAAATGCATATGAAATTATTTTCCCCATTATTAAAATATACAAATAACGTATGTAATATTCTGATTAAAATATTTCCTTTCCACCTTTTAGAGTTATGGCTATATATAATATCACACACTATACTATGATGTATAGACTCTCAAAGCAATAAATTCAGTATGACCAATGCAGATTTACAATCTTGGTGAAGACAATAGAGTAGCAGGAAAAGCCATCTTTTGTACTAAGCAAATACATTAATGTGTTTGTATAAGTTATGTGGTAATAGGGATAAAAAAAATCATCTAAATTTATTAGTGAAAAGACTGGAAAAATAGAGCTTTGAAAGTTCAAAGGAGAAATCAAGGTGACTATCACAAGCAGTTCAATTTTAACACATAAGCTCAATGATATTCAGAAAGAATTAGAAAGAAAAGGAATTCAAAGGTCTCATAAGCATAAAAAAGTCAAAGAAGGTCAGTCTGGAAACAGCTGCTGGAGGGGATCAGAGAGATAAAATTTAAACCTTGTAATTACTGTTAGAAAATTAAGGGAATAAAAATGGCCACCATCAAATCAAAAACTTTCAAAGTGGCAGAGGAGATTACTGAGAAATAGCAATAAAATCCATCTAGATATAGCTACCAGAATTTATATTTAAAGATGCTTAAGAGAAAAAAGAGCATTGATCAATACACTATCAGTAAAGTCCCTAGAAATCATTCAGAGTAAGTAGTCAATGACGGTAAGCAGGAAAAAAGATTTTTTCCTGAGTCATGGAGAATTAAAAACCTTGAGAAAAAGGAATAAAATTCCAAATTTGACATATTTCAAGACCCAGGCTGAGGATAAGCTCCTGAATGGTAGTTAGCAGATCCAATTGAGGCCATCTCTGATTCTGTGGACAAATGGTCCAGTGACCAAGTCAACATGAACTTTTAATTTATGTGGTTCCTCAAGATAGCAATTTGTATTTACTCTAAATAAGCAACTATAGAATCTACAGATCAGTGAGAATTTTTTCTACTTTCGGACTAAATTCCTCCAGAAAATAACCATTTCCATAGGGGCTTATTTATACTTATTAAAAAAAATTCCTTAAGTTGTGTGAATCCATTCTGACAAATTATTGAGTAAGTAAATGAGGGAGAACAGAGGGATTGCCTAGAGCAGAAGAATTCTGAATAATTTACAGAGATATTCTGTATTCAAGGAGGTAGAGCATAACTCCCCATCCTTGGAATATAGACTGTGCCTAGTGACTTCCTTCCAAAGAATACAGTGTGGAATGGGGAAAAGAGTAATTTTACAGTGTAAAAACCTTATAAATAATAACTAAGAATCTAGGTCAACATCGTCAGTGGTAAATTATGTTGATAGTGAATAACCTTGATCAAATGTGATAAGAATGGCATTTTACCTTTTGTGTTCTTCCAAGAACCCATAATTACGGTTTAATCATGACGAAAACATCAGGCAAATTCCAACTGAGGGACATGCTATAAAATGCATGATCAGTATTCTTCCTTAGGTTGTCAAGAACCTCCGAAACAAAAGTATGAGAAAGTGTCACAACCAGGAGGAGCCTCAGGGCACGTGACAGGTAAATGTAATGTGCTATCCTGGACGGTGTGGTAGAATAGAAAAAGGATGTGAGGTAAAAATTAAGGAAATCTGAAAAAGGAATGGATGACAGGAAATTAAAAACAAAAAACCTTGTTAGGATGATATTTAAAATTGTATAAGAAGGGCGCCTGGGTGGCGCAGTCGGTTAAGCATCCGACTTCAGCCAGGTCACGATCTCGCGGTCCATGAGTTAGAGCCCCACGTCAGGCTCTGGGCTGATGGCTCAGAGCCTGGAGCCTGTTTCCGATTCTGTGTCTCCCTCTCTATCTGCCCTTCCCCCGTTGATGCTCTGTCTCTCTCTGTCCCCCAAAAAAATAAATAAACGTTGGAAAAAAAATTAAAAAAAAAATAAAATTGCATAAGAGACCTTAAACATTTTTAAAAACTATTCACATACAGGGAATTGCCATTTACGAGTCTTAAAATTAGGCTCTTGTCAAAAGGTGACATTGTAGTGGAGCTGCACAGCCATTTCTGATTTTACAATTATTTGTACAGTTTCAGTTATTTGCTAATATAATAAAGCATATCAATAGAATGTTAACTCTTTGGAAACAGATTTAAAAATTGAGAGGCCAAAGTACAGTGAATTAAAAGCATAAAAATTTTATCACTTGGGATTCTCAGAATGATTTAAACAACATCAAATACTAATTCACAAAAAAGCAGTAAATGTACATTTTTGTTAATCTTAATACTGAACAAAAATGTTTGATATTTTTATGTACACTGTTTTTAATAGAATAACTTCCAAAAACAATTCAAGCTACACACACACACACACACACACACACACACACACACATGCACACAAATAGGTACTATTTTGATGTATGTACACATAAAAGTATTTGATTTGCAATTTTAAAAACATTATTTCATTAACCAACAGCTACTTATAGCAAAACCATGCTACTATGGAAAGTATGTTTTATCCTTACCTTTGATGGTGTGCTTCTGTGATAGACTATTTGAGTTTACTATCCAATATAGTACTTGAGGTACTAAGGTGTTAGTATGTATCAGTAATAGTATTTAAAATGATAGAAGACAGGATTAGAATGTCCGTTCTAAAAGAAAAATTGATAAAAGATCAAAGGATTTTCCTGTATAAACTTAACTAGTAGAGAACAATTACTGCATAAGACAAAATAAAATCTCGGGAAAGGTGCTAGGACAAACACCTATAAACCCTTTAAAACTGAAAATTAGAAATGCCTTACAGATACAAAAAAGAGGAAAAAAATATCAATGAGAAACTTAGTTTTGAAAGAAAACTCCATTCAATTATTGTAAAAGCAACTGATCAACAACTTTAAAATTATTTATGAGCAAGGCAGATTAGATACATTGTATACTACAGAAAATACTGGCTAAGAAATAATTCCTTCCTTGACAAGACAAAATCACCCTTCAAATGATTTATTGTAATAGCCTTCCAAATGGCCTCCCTACTTCCATGTTTGCCTTCTTAGGATCTGTTTTCAGTACAGGGGCCAGAGCAATCTTATTAAAATATTTGGTCATTTTGCATCCGTACTCAAAACCATGTGATGGCTACTTGCTTCTCTCAGAATGGAGGCCAAAATTCCTCCAAAAGTCTAGAAAGCCTATTGGGCACTAGTGTCCTAAATTAGAGAGTAAGTGTCCTAAATTAGAGAGTAAGGGACTATTCTCCCTTACAATACTACCCTCCATCTCTCTCCTTTGGCTTCTTGCATATTGAACATCATACTTGAATCTACTTGGTATGCTCCTGAGGGTCATTTTGGAGTTGTTGTTTTTTTCTGCATAGAACAAACTTTATCCATATGTCTAAATAACCTTTTTCACCTCAAGTCCTCAAATACTATCTTCAGAATGAGATCTATGCTCACATTCTTAATTTTGCGACTCCAACTCACCACCTTGTATTCTCAATCCTCTTTATATTGATCTGTCTTTTCCATGGCACTTAACATCTTTTACTATTGGGTATCCGGGTGGCTCAGTTGGTTAAACATTCCACTCGTGATTTCCGCTTGGGTTATGATCTCAAGGTTCATGAGCTTGAGCCCCACATCAGACTTAGTACTGATAGTGTGGAGTCTGCTTGGGATTCTCTCTTTCCCTCTCTTCATGCCTCTCCCCCACTTACGTGGTCTCTACCTCTCTCTGTCTCTAAATAAATAAACTTTGAAAAAAGAAAGCTAAAAAAATACTTTAACGGGGCACCGGGGTAGCTCAGTCGGTTGAGCGTCCAACTTCTGCTCCGGTCATAATCTCGTGGTTGACGAGTTTGGGCCCACGTCGGCCTCTGTGCCTACAGCCTTCTTCAGATTCTGTGTCCCCCTCTCTCTCTGCCCCTCCCCTGCACATGCTTTGTCTCTCTCTCTCTCTCTCTCTCAAAAATAAATATTTTTAAAAAATTAAAAATTTAGCTTATTATTCAATTTGTTATGCTAATATTTTTATTTGTATTCTACTTCTAGAATATATGCTTTATGAGAGAAGAATTTTGGTCTTTTCAGTCCATTGAAACATATCCAGAATCTCACACAGAATAGATGTTCAATAAACACGTGTTGGATGAATAAATGACAGTATTTTTTTCCCTGTGGTTCTTTTCAATTATTTTTGTTCATAGATTTAAAATCAGAGTTACTGAACCCTGGAAGGAAAGCTGAAGGAAGTAAATTCACAAGGTAAAAAATGGATCTGAAATGCTGTTGAAATGATGAGTGACTCAGTTACCCAAAAAGAACAGGGAAGCTTTATAATGAGGATAAGCTTATGTTATTTGTACCACTCAAAACAAGGGAGGTATCTTTCATGATTTCCATTCCATCTACCTGAATTGTGAGTATGTAGAGAAAAGCAGTTAAGAGAACTTTTTCTGTAGTCCTACTTCTTGGAATTCCTGCTTCTTCATTTTGAGAACAATGTGAACAAGATATTTTACTCGTTATTTTGTTTGAGTTCCTCCATGTGTTGAATGGAAATGGTAATCATGTTAATCTCCTATACTTTATTAGGTTTTATAAAATCTCTATAGTGACAGACTTCACTATTCTAGAATTAATTCATAAAAAGAAGTGGAATAATTTCCTCCATTTGCTGTGGTTGTGCCATTATCTTTTGACTAACTGACATTCATCCTACATAGTTTTCTTAAGTAGAGATTAGGAAAAGTATGATCTTTATTTCAAGACTGTTTTCCATAGCAATTCTTGAAAGTTACTGGAGCTGAATATAAAATATAATTCTTGCTTTGTCCTGTCTTTTCTTGCAATGAATTTGTGGATATGCTGCAATAATTGAATGTTTATGTTGAGAATTCTGAGACACACCTAGTGAATTATTTTTTTTAATGTTTACATTTGAAATTCTAAAACATAATAAGTTATGCCACAGTGTTGACTCTTAGATAGTCCATACAATTTTTCTTGTCACACAATACGATTTTTCTGACAAGTCGAACAAATGGTCTTTTTATTGCAGAGGAGTCCTCTAAAAATAAATCTTTCATATTTGGTTACATCAATGTTTTGGTTTTCTTTTGGAGGGCTCAGAAATTATATGTATATATTACATTTTCTTTAGGGTCATTGGATTTTTAAATATTTTTAACCTACAGTTGATTCGTATTGCGTGCTATTTGATTCCCTACTATGTTTTCTCTGAACTAACAACAATATAGGATAGAAACATTAATGAATCAATACAAAGAAGTATTAGAAATAGATTTAAAGGGATCCCAGTAATCATGTTTCTTGGATGATGATTTTTTAGATAATAAAAATCACTATATTAAAATTTAAAGTAAAATTTAAAGTATTTAACGTAAAACTTACCAGAATTGAAGGGAGGAAAAAGGGAAAATACACAATACATGATATTTTAGCCCTTTTTCAAAAAGTAATAAACAGGAAAAAGCAGATAATGAGTACCTGCAAATAGCAGATAATACATTTTTTTTCAAGCTCACATAAAATATTTAACAATTAGTAACTATATTTTGGTGTAAACAACAGAATTTTAAAATTAGAAATGAATAGGAATCAATGACAATAAGAAATCAAATAACAAAAAGTATGCAAATACTTGAATGTAAAACAGAAACCTGTAAAAATGATTGAAGGAGGAAATCTCAAAGGAAATTAGAAAATATGTTTCTGGTAGATAATACATGACAAAAGCATATGGGACACAACTAAAACAATTAAGGAAGTATTTAACTTTAAATACATATTAGATAGGAAGAAAGGCTATCAGTCTTTGACAGATAAAATATGATTTCACTCGTGGAATTTCAGAAACACCACAAATAAACATAGGGGAAAGAGGAAAAATACGATTAAAACAGAGGGAGGCAAACCATAAGAAACTCTTAAATACAGAGAACAAACAGAGTTGGTGGAGAGGAGGTGGGTGGGGGGATGGGTTAAACGGGTGATGGGCAGTAAGGGGGGCACTTGTTGGGATAAACACTGGGTGTCATATGTAAGAGGTGAATCACTAGGTTCTACTCCTGAAGCCAAGATTATGCTGTATGTTAACTAATTTTGAATTAAAAAAAGAGAAAGGTTAAAAATAAAGCATGAAAGTATATAAATGAACAAAAAATCAATTAAAAAGGGGAATAATAACAGATCAATAAAAAGCAAAACATATGTGCAATAGATAAAACTCACCAAAGGTTAAAGTTAAATCTTTGGAAATATTTATAAAATTGCTAAACTCCTAGCAAGACTGATCAAGAAGAAGGAAAACACAAATTTCTAACATTAATAATGAATAAAAAGGACTTCACTACAAATCATACATGTCTGAAAACAATAATAGAATAATATAATCTGAACTTTGTGCTAGTAAATTTGCTAACTTAGATGTAATGGGGACATTCCTTGAAAACTACAATGTACCAAAATGAACAACAGAAAATTTGTGTATTATAGTCATTAAAGATTTTTTGTTACTTCCATTTTTGTTACTTTTTCAGTTTTATTTTTGTATAATTTAGGTAGAATAAACTACATTACTACTACTACACCTCTTTAAAGTGTAAAATTGAGTGAGCTTTGAGAGACCTATGTACCCATAGATCCCTTGGCAGAATCAAGATAAGAACAAGGCCAACAACCACAAAAGTTACTCACGCCCCTTTGCAGTCCATTTCCTCTCCTCCTGACCCAAAGGAAGAAATGATCTCATTTTTGTCACTACAGGTGAATTTTATTTTCTAGAAGTTAGGTAACTATTTTATATTTTCTTCTTGTCTGGATTATTTCACTGTGCTTAATGTGTTTTAGACTCATCTATATTCTATCAGTAGTTGGTTGCTTTTTTTGCTGAATGGTATTCAACTGGGGTATACATCACGTAGTCTTTTTGTCTCTATAGTTGGTCATTTGGTTTTTTATAGTTCGGTGCTATATGGTGCCTGTTATGGTAATAATTAACTCTGAGGAAAAAATGGAGGCAAATGGAAACAGAAGAATGGCAGAGGAGAAGTAAAGAAGAAAGAGGAGAAGTAAATTCAAGGAAGACCTTGCATTTATCTGTAGTATTCTGTATATTTTACTTTAAAAGTCTGGAGAATATCTGGAAAAAAATGCTGACGGATAATACTTTGATGTCTCAAATATTGTCTATTTTAAATTTTCTCAAAATAATGTTTTGAAGTATGGTATTGGTATATGGCATTGGTAAACTAATAATTACCATTTTGGAGATAAATTCCCTGAAGTTTAAAACAATCTAAATGTGTAAACAATTTTGACAATTTACGGAAAGAGCCAAGTCAGTTTTTTTTTCTATAGTAATATGGACGTTGGTTAAAATGAATTAAAATAAATTAAAATGAATTCTAATGTAACAAAAACCCAGGTAAGTATGATAACATTAACAAAATAAGTTTAAGTTCTAAATACAAAGACACAGATAGAGATAAATGTCAAATACTTAAAAATTACAAATGTGAAAAAAAAAAACTAAACATAAGGCTTTGCTTGGGATGATACTATACTCAAGGGCAACTGATAAAATTAAGTTTTAACACCACCTAGGAAACTAGCCTGCAGGAAGAACATGACTGGCTGCAATGAAGTGACTGATTGGATGTGTGACTTGGATGACCCATCGAGTGCTTCTAATAGCTTGTGTAGTAACTGGAAAAAATCATTATGATTATGAGTCCTTATTTTTACTGGCATAAGTGGACCATTGCCACATCTAAATAATAAATTAATCATACAATGCTGTATCAATACCTAATGTACCCTGGAACTACAATTTCTTTTACTCTTTCCCATTTAACAAAACAGAAGAAAAGGTTTGTAGGCTAGTTTGTTCAAGTTCATATACATACTTCAATAGACCAGAGCAAGATCGACAAGTACAAGTGAACACTCTTTTCACAAGCTCCCCCTTGCTGCCATTTCTTCTTTATCCCCATGAGCAGCACAGTTGGATCTGTGATTCTTCCATGGAACTTCTGTACAGTGCTGCCAAGAGAACACTCACCCAATCCATAGGCAAGACATCTTTTGAAATGGTTAGTTTTGGTATCTCTCTTCTTGGTGTTAATTGACTAGCAGACAGATTTGGGGCATTTACTTACTTTGGTGGAGTATTTAAGTGACCACTTCAACACTGTCAATGAGATCTTACTTGAGTTAATGTTTTATGCTTTGCAAGTACTTTTACCCACATTTTTCATTTGCTTTTTATCACATCCTTGCAGAATGAGGGGACGAATTTATTTAAAATAGAGTAAGAGGAAGAGGTTTAGTGACTTGGTAGGCTCTCAAGGAAATAGAAGTAGAGCTTGAAACCAGTTATTTTGACTCCTCTCTGAATACTCTTTCCATATTCTTTGTTTCCCATAACATGTAATGCTAGGGGCACTTGAAATAGTTCTTGAAAATAATCTCAGTGAATGTTGTTCTAAACCATCATTTGCAAACAAACACATTACTCAATAATTTCTTTTAACAGTCACACATGTATTAAATCATAATTTATAAATCTTTATATGAAACTTTTCCTGGTAAGCCTACTGTGTGATTTTTTTTTCTTGATTAGACCAAGACTGCTAGAGCTCTCACTTCATAGAGCTCAACACCCATAGAGCTCAACGTTTAAGCGAAACTTGCCAAATAAGAGTAATCCCTGGCATTTGTTTAAATTGAAGAATACAGTTTTTTTCCCCTTATAAATTCATAGCATTTTTGGTCTCCTTTGCTCCAGGGCTACTATCTACATGCAAAGGCATACTAATGGATTCTCATATCTTTAGAGCAAATATCTTGTCTGATCTTGGCATCTATCTAAAGTTAGGCATCAATTTAATTGTATCCTTAAAAGAAATTATAAATTCCTCCTTTTCTGTCTTTCTATCTCCACAGGAAATACCCATCAAGTATTTGTGGGAAGAATACATAGTGGACCATGGGACTGTGTTGTATACTTGAATTCATCTTCTAATGGCTATGAAAAAATGATCAAAATTGCAGGAAAAAAGTTGTAGATTCTTATAAATTACTTCATTTTCCTAATAATTGAACATATTAATGAAGTCAAAAGAAAGTAAAAATGCCCCTGTATATTTTTCGAAAGTACATTTCTTTTTTACTAGAAAAAGAAAGGCTTTTTTTTCCCAGTCCCAAAACTACATAAACAAACTTAGAGTGCCTAGAAGAAAATTGCAGCTGAATTCCAATGTGTTTGAAAAATGTATGTGTTCAGTTACTTCTTGTGATTTTATGTGCTTATTAACTAATTTTTTTAAGAATTTTATTTAAATTTTAGTTAAACCATATAGTATAACACTGGTTTCAGGAGTAGAATTTAGTGATTCATCACTTACGTACAATACCCAGTGTTCAACACAAGTGCCCTTCTTAATGCCCCTCATATATCTAGCCCAACCTCCCCCCCACATTTCTGTACTTAAGAGTCTTTATGGTTTGCTTCCCTGTCTTTTTTGTTTCCCTTCCCCTATGTTCAACTGTTTTGTTTATTGAATTCTATGTGAGTGAAATCATTTGGTATTTGCCTCTGACTTATTTAGTCTAGCATAATATTCTCCTGCTCCATTCACAATGTTGCAAATAGGAAGATTTTGTTATTTTTGATGGATGAGTAATATTCTGCTGTGTATGTATGTATGTGTGGGTACATATATATATATGGTACATCTTGTGTATCCATTCATCAGTTGATAGATATTTGAGCTCTTTCATAGTTTGGCTATTGTTGATAATGCTGCTATAAACATTGCAATGCATGTTCCCCTTTCAGTCAGTATTTTTGTATTCTTTGGGTAAATACATAGTAGTGTAATTGCTAGGTTGTAGGGTAGTTCTATTTTTACCTTTCTGAGGACCCTCCATAATGTTTTCCACAGTGGCTGCACCAGTTTTTATTCCCACCAACAGTATAAGAGGATTCCCTTTCTCTACATCCTCACCAACATTTACTGTTTCCTGTGTTATTTGCAGTCAGTTTGATAAGTGTGTGGTGGAGTTATGAGTGTGATGTTAGCATCTTTTCACTTGTCTGTTGGCCATTGGGATGTCTTCCTTAGAAAAGTGTCTTTTCATGTCTTCTGCCCATTTCTTAACTATGTTTTTTGGGTGTTGAGTTTGGTAAGTTCTTTATGGATTTTGGATACTAACCCTTTATTGGAAATGTCATTTGCAAATATCTTCTCCCATTCCATGCCTACCTTTTAGTTTTGTTATTGTTTCCTTCACTGTGCAGAAGCTTTTTATCTTGGTGAAATCCCAATAATTCATTTCTGCTTTTGTTTCCTTTACCTCCTAAGGTATACTACGTATCTAGCAAGAAGTTGCCATGGCCAAGCTCAAAGAGGTTGATGCCTGTGTTGTTGTCTAGGATTTTGATGGTTTCCAATCTCATATTTAAGTCTTTAATCAATTTTGAATTTACTTTTGTGTATGCTGTAAGGAAGTGGTGCAGATTCATTCTGCATGTGGCTGTCCAGTTTTCCAACACCATTTGTTTAAGAGACTGTCCTTTTTCCTTTGGATATTCTTTCCTGCTTTGTTAAAGATGAGTTGATCATATAGTTGTGAGTCCATTTCTGGGTTTTCTATTGTTTCATTGATCTGAGTATCTTTTTTTTTTTTTTTTTGGCTAGTATCATATAGTCTTGATGACTACAGCTTTGTAACCTAGCTTGAAGTCTGGAACTGTGATGCCCCCAGCTCTGCTTTTGTTTTCTCAAGATTGCCTTGACTGTTCAGGGTTTTTTGTGGTTCCATACAAATTTTATGATTCTTTGTTTTATCTCTGTGAAAAATGCTGGTGATATTTTGGTAAGGATTGTGTTAAATGTATAGATTGCTTAGGTAGTATAGATATTTTAACAATATTTCTTCTTCCAATCCATGAGCATGGAATATTTTTCCATTTCATTGTGTCATCTTTGATTTCTTTCATTACGTTTTCTATAGTTTTCAGAGTACAGATCTTATATTTCTTTGATTAGGTTTATTCCTAGGTATATCTTGGTTTTTGATGGAATTGTAAATGGGATCGATTCCTGGATTTCTCTTTGTGCTACTCCACTATTGGTAGATAGAAATGCAACAGATTTCTGTATGTTGATTTTATATCTTGCAAGTTTGCTGAATTCGTATATCACTTGGACCAATTTCTTGGTGGAGCTTATTGACTACTTTAAATGAAACCACTTCAAATATTGAGCAAATATACATCTGCCGCACTTATCTGGAATATGTTACTATTTCTGCCCCAAGAATAAAAAGGCTACTGGATTCACTGAGTTATTTGAAATTTTTTGAGAGTAAGAGGGCATCAAAACAATTTTAAATTAGTGAATATTTGGGGCAGCTGCTTGGCTTAGTCAGTTAGGTGTCTGACTTTGACTCAGGTCATGATTTCACGGTTCATGGGTTTGAGTCCCACATCAGGCTGTCTGCTGTCAGTACAGAGCCCACTTCAGATCCTCTGTCTCCTTCTCTCTCTGCCCCTCCTCTGCTTGTGCTCTCTCTCTCTCAAAAATGAACAAACATCAAAAAATGAATAAACGATTGTATGTTTTTGTTACTTACAACGTTGACTTCATAATTGTCACAGACAATATGTCTCTTTAAAATACTTGTATTAACTAAAAATTTTAAGTGATAAAAACTTAACAATTTCCTAATGCTGCCTTTTCTTTGTAATTTTTCAGGATGACAATATTGTCACCATTTTAATCAAACCTGCATGCTTAAGATTCCTGTCTGACCCCCATAAGAAATAGCCATATCTAAATCTGTCTCTCAGCTACTACTCCCATGCTATGTATCCTCAAGATGGGAATCATTAATAGAAATCACTAGTTTGGTGCTTGGAATAAGTCCAATCATATTAAACTGTATACAGGAAATTAAAAATATTTCAGGATTCTATTAAATACTTTATTATGTATGGTAAATAACTTTTATTCTCTGTATATTCATGAAAGGAATAGGATATTTTTAGAAGGCACATAATTTACATAGTTTATCAAAGTTATATATGTCTGTAATATGTAAACTAATTTTCTTTCTTAGAAATTTCCATATGAAAAACCATAGTGGGAAACCAGATACATCAATGCATAAACATCACTAAAACTTAGACAAAATTTTAATGACCTAATTAGCTAAATTTTATCAAAAGTAACTTAAAGCTTAGAATAATTCACCTAAATAAGCACCCTAGTTCTTTCAGGCCATTACAGGATTGGTTTCTGCTCAATAGGTTATTATAAGGATTAGTATATTTCTATTATGAATAAATCATTGCTGTCTGTGCCTTCTACTAGGGTAGGATCTTCTTCCTCTCTGTTCTGCTTCTTGCTTTTTATTTGACCATGGATTGTGGAAGTCATGGAAGACTTTCCATTAACATCTTAGGTGCTAAGTTTTTCATTCTGGACTTCAGAAGATCTTTATAACATTTTGGCAGATAATTAATAATTTCACTTCTCATTTTACAAATTATTTATGTTCTGATGGTACACAGTACAGTTTAGTGGGAGGCCTAATTTTCCCATGAAGACATTTGCTATGTTGAATTAGAAGTTTTTGTTGTTGTTGTTGTTTGTCTTTTTTTCTAAATGGGAACACAAGCTTAGGGTGTATTCAAGGGTTTATTTTTCTGTATCACTGAAAACAGCAGATGTTATTCTTGAAACAAGAAGGTTCTTCAAATGGAAAAAGGAAAACTTAGTAATAAAAGTGTATAGTGTCATAAACCCATTTGTGCTTTAAAGTACAATGTAAGTGAGCTGTGGAAAATTTTAATTGTTTTTGGAAGTCGAGAATTTATGGTTGTGATTTATCTGTTGATCTTTGTAAAGATGGTATAGAATATTATATTGTATATGTACATCTCACACTAAAACCTGATTGAATATCGGCTAGCCACATGAATTATTTGTGCATTGGTTCTCTACCTACATAAACCATGATCTATATTTGCTGATATCAACATGGATTGCATCTAGCTCTTAGAAAGTTTGATGACACAAGTGGATATGTCCTTGCATATGTATCTGTCAACAGTTGTGGTTGAGAAATCTAGTAAAAACTCACTTGAGTCCCAAGTGGTAGTTGCTATTCTTGTAGCCTGATATCATGCTGCTTTCTATGTCACTCTTCTTCATGCAAAACGATACAGTGGTGGATTATTGTTTTGCATTTGTCATTTACTCTACCTAGAAAGTTCTTTTTCTAGACCTGTTTTGGCTTCCTGTGTCATTTTATTCAGATCTTTGCCCAAATGTCACCTTCTCAGTAAAGTAGTCCCTAACTACCTTTTTAAACCTGAAACTACCTCTTCTCTGATATTTTCTATTCTGATTCCCTGATAAATATTTCTCTATAACATTTGTCTTGATCCAGTTTAGCAACATAGTTTGTGTGTACGTGTGTGAGTGTTAAGGTCACTAGATAAAAGGCAGGATTTCAGTTAAATCTGAATTTCAAATAAAAGTATTTCTAAATACTGCCTGGGATATATTTTTAATAAAAACATTATTTGTTATTTACTAGAAATTCACATTTAATGATGCATCTTAATATGCAATATATGAGACATACATATAATTAAATGATGGTACCATATACTGTATTTTAACCATGAAACATTTGGGTCATTCTTGCATGAAAATTTGTTTATCTGAAATTAAAATTTCACTGGCTTTTTTGTATTTTCAGTCTGTGTGTGTGTGTGTGTGTGTGTGTGTGTGTGTGTGCATGCATATGTCCCCAGGTAGAATGTAATCTGTTAGGGAATTTTTGCGATTGAACTCATTGCCATAGAGATGAACAAATAAATAGTGAACAGTACATATCTAAGAGTGAATTAGGTTGCTTGACTCTTGGTAGTCTAAGTTTTATTATTTGTTGAATTAGGACAACAATATCTACCTACAAGGATTTGGTGAAGTTTAAAAGAAATAGTATATGTGAAAGCTTTGCACATTATCTAGCAAGGTAGTATTTTTTTTAATACAGGTTTGCTTTTATTTCCACATTCTGCTTGTTAAGAGAATGTTAATGGTCTTAGGATTATTCATTCTTTTGCATTCATTGTCATTATAGTTACTATTGTTACTATCCTTAATCATAATAAGGGCCTCCAAATATTCAAGGTGAAGAACTTTCAAAATTTTGAAGTTTTTGGTATGAGAAATGTCATTAACTGTTTCCCCTAGAATGATTCCAAGACAGTTTTCCTTTGCTTCTGAAAGACATATTATTCAATGTCTATTAAGTCCAATTGGATTTCAACAATATTTTTCTATTTTTGATGATACAAAAATAACAGATTTTTTCTCTTTCCTCATTTGGGAAGGCACAAAAGAAGGCAAACCAAAGAAATCAATAAAGGTTTACACCGAGCCTATAAAATGACACTTTCAATGTTACATCTCATTTTTAATTTTTTTTTTCAACGTTTATTTATTTTTGGGACAGAGAGAGACAGAGCATGAATGGGGGAGGGGCAGAGAGAGAGGGAGACACAGAATCGGAAACAGGCTCCAGGCTCTGAGCCATCAGCCCAGAGCCTGACGCGGGGCTCGAACTCCCGGACGGCGAGATCGTGACCTGGCTGAAGTCGGACGCTTAAGCGACTGCGCCACCCAGGCGCCCCTACATCTCATTTTTAAATAGAAGTCTGTTATAGATAGGAGGAGGGTATAGGTAGTGGGAAATGCTTGGTTAGCATTTGTAAAACTGTGTAAATAACACCATTTCAAAACTTGAAATTTCCTTGTTTTCAGAAATAAGTGGTGAATCCATCGAATGCACTTTAATGCATTTAGTGCTGCTTGTGTTCTACAAGGAAACTTACCTAAAAAGTAGAGTGCCATGATGGGCAGGGTTGGGTCCTCTGGAAAACAGTGCTATCTCCTCTTCCACTAACAATATAGAGCAACTGGCTTTGTTACATCTAATACAGGGCATAACACATTGGTGCTTTTTCTCAGACTAGCATCATGATTTCTTTAGAAATCAGGTTTACATAGGTTTAACCAATAGATGCTTGCTTTCAAAGATGGTTGGAAAGTGATTATTCTCTATAACTCATAGTGTAATTCAAACTTCTCTTAGGAAACAACATTTACATACACTTTAGCGAATATTCCTATGAAGTGAGAAATATTTTGGAATTCATACAATCACACTCTAACTTAGCTTTTCTGTAAATTTGAACATTCACAAGGTTATTTTATTTTATATAGTTGGAGAACATCTAGTAAGCACAAGATAGCCTTAAAGCCAGATATTAGTTAGAATTTTCTTGTGATTACATCACTATAAAATTAAACAGATATTTAATGTCTCATATGGTGATAGTCACTGTTAAGTGTTCTTTTGAGCATAAGACACCAAGTAAAAAAGGGACATGCTACTACTAAAATTTTTATTTTCATTTTTACAAGTACACTTACCTATCAGAATCCCCACAGTTCTAAAATGGACATCAGAATATGCATAATCTTGAATTTTCACATAAAGAACTTTAATAATAGATATGCACAGAGAAGTCTATTTCTGAATTTTTCATTTACTCTTCTCTGTTGAAGCAAAACATAGAAATTATGAGTGCAGACTTTATTATTATATTTTTTAAGCAAGCTGTATGCCCAGTTTGGTGTCTGAATTTACAACCTTGAGATCAAAAGTTGCATGCCCCACCATTTCAGCCAGCCAGGTACCACATGAGCATAGATTGTAGCTCCTACTTAGCTGCTTACTACTCATGTAATCCTGTAAAATTTCTTATTTTCAAAGCCAGAGTGTGCTAATTTGATTAACGCGGGACTATAATACCATGAGACCCGAAGACCTTCAGTGATTATATGGTGACATAGGTCATGAAGGGTGCTTACCACCAAACTTGGTATATGTTTAACACATAAATTGTGATTTTTTAATGATTTTTTTTGATATTTATGTTTGAGAGAGACAGAGACAGAGAGAGCAGGGGAGGGGCAGAGAGAAGGAGACACAGAATCTGAAGCAAGCTCCAGGCTCTGAGCTGTCAGCACACAGACCAACACGGGGCTCGAACTCAGGAACCGTGAGATCATGACCTGAGCTGGGAGTTGGATGCCCAACTGACTGAGCCACCCAGGCGCCCCCATAAATTGAAATTCTTACTATCATTTTATATCATCTCACCAAGATATGATTACAACCACTTTGAATTTGAAGAACTCATGACTCTCTTGGCTGTTATTAGTATTAATAATATCATCATTTTAGTTTTTAAAAATATTAAAGTTTAATGTTATAGACAATCATTACATAAATATGCTTATATATTCATTCCGCACATATGTACATTTTACATGCCATGCTTGATTTTTTGAGAAAATAATTGTCATAAATTTTAACTACATTTTCATATTTTATTTTTTTAATATTTATTAATTTTGAGAGAGCACACAAGCTCATGAATGGGAGAGGAGCCAAAGGAGAGGGAGAAAGTGAATCTCAAACAGGCTCCACCTTGTCAGTGTGAACTGCGAGATCAATACCTGAGCATAAATCAAGACTGGGACACTTAACCGAATGAGCCACCCAGTCACCCCACACTTTCATATTTTAAAGTAAAGAGGATAAATAGGTTACTTAAAAATTACTATTATCCATACACTTTGCAGGATGCTAATTTCTAACTTTTATTTGGTAGAAGTCTTTGTATTTTGATTAACTCTACTATGATTATAAGAGCTTGTGATTTAGGTAACATGTAAATGAATTTAAGTGATATTTGCATACTAAGACTCATTTAATCATAATATTCGTAATCAAGTGAAAATCGTTTTAGGTAAGTGTAGCTTTAATGAATGTAGTGAATTACCTTTAATTTGCAAATGTGCTTTTAAATAATGCTTTTAAAATTTGACTTAATACAGAAAAAACATTGATCATTCTCTTACAATTTTAAAGAAAATACTGGAAGCTGACAAGTTTAATTCAACCATTTTTCTTTGTTTCTGAATGGGAAGTTTTAAAATACCTTATTAACCTATTGTATAATAAATAACAGTATAATAAATCATAATAGTGGAGTCTATTAGTCAAATCACTGACTAAGCCTTTTAAAATGATAAAATTCTACCTTCCAGTTAGTCACCATCTCATCTATAAAAGCGTATTCAGCTGAAAAATAAATCATGAGTTACTGTACAACTTAAATTTCCTGGAAAATGGATCAAGTATGCATAAATATAATTTGTATTGGTTTCTTGTACTCAGTTTATCAAAAAAATTAAGAGATACCCAATAGTTCCTAGTTCTATTAGAAATAAAGCAGAAATTTAAATGACTCAATTTAACATATTGGTAGCCATCTGTTTATATGTGAAGTTAAATAATGCAGTTTAAAAATGTAAACATTTCTGGGTGCCTGGGTGGCTCAGTTGGTTAAGTGTCTGACTTCGACTCAGGTTGTGATCTCACAGCTCCTGAGTTCAAGCCCCACGTCTAGCTCTGTGCTGACAGTTCAGAGACTCGAGCCTGCTTCGGATTCTGTGTCTTCCTCTCTCTCTGCTCTTCCCTTAAACACACTCTCTCTCTCTCACTCTCTCACTCTCTCTCTCTCTCTCTCTCTCTCTCTCTCTCTGTCTCTCTCAAAAATAAACATTAAAGAATGTAGACATCTGAATCAGAAAGTCTGTGTTCCAATCCTACCATCACAGTTACTTTATGACATTTGGAAAATTAGTTAACTTCTCTAACACTCATTTTTCTCACCTTAAAATAACAATAATGAGGTGCCTGGGTGGGTCAACTGGTTAAGCGTCTGACACTTGATCTCAGCTCACGTCTCCATCTCATAGTCATTATGTTCAAACCTCACACTGGGCTCTGCACTTGGCATGAAGCCTATTTAAAAATAAGATAAAATAGCAATAATAGTATCTAGCTCATCTATTTGTTGAGTTATATCATATTTGTCAATCTACCAGAAAATGAAATTACTTAACAAAAATCAGCTATTACCATTATCACTACTATTTGCTAGAAGAAAAAACATATTTTTATCAATATGCTTCTTGATAATTTTGCCCACCTTTATTGGACTGGTTTAAGATGAAAATTATAGGGTATGAAAGGCCACCTATAGCAACCAGTAGTGGATAAATAATCTTTGATCTATCCACTGACATGGACATGAATCCTCTGGTTTCCAAATGTGAGACTGACAAAAAATGTGTAGGGTGTATCCTCAGTTAGATTATGGGTGTTTGGAGTACTTAACTATAATGCATCCCATAAAACCGTTAGGGTCCTGGGGCAGTTGGGTGGCTCAGTCTGTTAAGTGTCTGATTTGGGTTCAGGTCATGATCTTACGATTCATGAGTTCGAGGCCCACATCAGGCTCTGTGCTGACAGCTCAGAGCCTGAAGCCTGCTTTGGATTCTATCTCCCTCTCTCTCTTCCCTTCTTCCACTCACACTCTCTCTCTCTCTCTCTCTCTCTCTCTCTCTCTCTTCTCTCTCTCTCTCTCTTTCTCTCTCTCTCTCTCTCTCAAAAATAAACATTAAAAAAAACTGTTACAGTCCTCACTCTCTATCCCTTTCTCCCTATAAAACCCAGTTTCCATGTATCTTGTCCATTGTACCCATATTTAGATGTTTCTGAATTCCTTTGGGAAACCCACTCTGCGATTAAACATACCTGTAGGGGAACAACCCAGTTTTTATACCTTGAAGACAGGTTAAAAGTTTTTTATGGTCTGACACAAGCCCCATAAATTTGTGTAGTGTCAAAATTAACTTGGGCTGAAGTACAAACCCAATTGTCAATGACTTACTGTCAGGCAAGAAAATTTTGACTGAATGTGCTATCTTTATACTAAAGATCTTTATACTAAAGAACACTAAAAATGTGTTCCAAGGGGCGCCTGGGTGGCTCAGTCAGTTGAGCGGCCGACTTCGGCTCAGGTCACGATCTCGCGGACCGTGAGTTCAAGCCCCACGTCGGGCTCTGTGCTGACAGCTCAGAGCCTGGAGCCTGTTTCGCATTCTGTCTCCCTCTCTCTGACCCTCCCCCGTTCATGCTCTCTCTGTCTCAAAAAAATAAATAAACGTTAAAAAAAAAATGTGTTCCAAGATAAGATATTTTAAAAGTGAATGTTTTTGGGATGCCTGGATGGGTCAGTCAGTTAAGAGTCCAACTTCAGTTCAGGTCATGATCTCATTCATAGCTTGTGAGTTCAAGCCCCACATCGGGCTCTGTGCTGACATCTTAAAGCCTAGAGCCTGCTTTGGATTCTGTGTCTTCTCTCTCTGACCTTCCCCCTCTGAGGCTCTGTCTCTCTGTTTCTCTCTCTCTCTAAAAAATAAACACTAAAAAATTTATAAAAGTGAATGTTATTAAATATAGAAATAAAAAAACATTAACTTATTTTAAGGCTGTCACATCAAACCGGATATCCTCCTCTCCCCACAACCTCATTAGTTCTTTTTTATAAATGAAGATCAAAGACTGGGAAAACATTGAGGTATTGGAGAAACTAAATTCAAAGAGGTAGATTATAGGTAAAGGATTCCTGTTTTTGAAGCACTAGGCATGCACACGCACACATACACATACACATACAAACATGTCCTCAAAACATGGGAATGATAAATATGTGGTAGACAGTTAACTAATAGCCTGTACCTATTTACAAGTTCCATTTTTAATTTACAGCTAATCTCTGTCTTCATAGTGATAATTATGAAGTCAGTAAAAATTCTACAAAATTACCCACAAATCTGAAGCTCAATTTTTTTTCTTGCATTCTTTTTTAAATTTTATTTTGAAGTTATCTCTACACCCAACATGGGGCTCAAACTTAAAACTCCAAGATCAAGAGTCTCATGCTCTACCAACTGAACCAGCCGGGTGCCTTTAAAGGTCAAATTTTAATGTGTCACAAAATTCTCAAACCATCTCAAATTTTTCTCAAATTTTCAGTGAGGATATTTCTATATTTTATTTGAAATATTCATAAATAGTAGAAGTACAGTCTACAGTGTACGTATAGTCTCTGAATAAATTTGGACAATGGGAAAAATGACAGAAATATTTTCTTTGAGTTATCATAGTGATCCCTTCCATCAAAGTCAGGTTCACAGAGACTTGTTAATGACCATGTAAAGGAGTTGCCACGTAGGAAACAAATAGGTACATCACTCAAACACACAAGCACATATACTGGAACTTGCTTGAAGATTCCAGCTTGGCAGATCATCCTGAAATAGAAAATAACTTTGAATTTGACTAAGTCTGAAGAAAGATTAGATTTTAGGTTTATTAATTTAAAGGATATTTTTGTCAACTTTTAATTTTCTTTTGCATTATATAAATTTCATAAAGATTTTTCTTTTGTTCAAATGTGATTTTTTTTTTTTTTTTTTTTTTTTTTTTTTTTTTTTTTCTGAAATTTATTGACAAATTGGTTTCCATACAACACCCAGTGCTCACCCCAAAAGGTGCCCTCCTCAATACCCATCACCCACCCTCTCCTCCCTCCCACCCCCCATCAACCCTCAGTTTGTTCTCAGTTTTTAACAGTCTCTTATGCTTTGGCTCTCTCCCTTTCTAACCTCTTTTTTTTTTTTTTTTCCTTCCCCTCCCCCATGGGTTCCTGTTAAGTTTCTCAGGATCCACATAAGAGTGAGACCATATGGTATCTGTCTTTCTCTGTATGGCTTATTTCACTTAGCATCACACTCTCCAGTTCCATCCACGTTGCTACAAAAGGCCATATTTCATTTTTTCTCATTGCCATGTAATATTCCATTGTGTATATAAACCACAATTTCTTTATCCATTCATCAGTTGATGGACATTTAGGCTCTTTCCATAATTTGGCTATTGTTGAGAGTGCTGCTATGAACATTGGGGTACAAGTGGCCCTATGCATCAGTGCTCCTGTATCCCTTGGATAAATTCCTAGCAGTGCTATTGCTGGGTCATAGGGTAGGTCTATTTTTAATTTTCTGAGGAACCTCCACACTGCTTTCCAGAGCGGCTGCACCAATTTGCATTCCCACCAACAGTGCAAGAGGGTTCCCGTTTCTCCACATCCTCTCCAGCATCTATAGTCTCCTGATTTGTTCATTTTGGCCACTCTGACTGGCGTGAGGTGATACCTGAGTGTGGTTTTGATTTGTATTTCCCTGATAAGGAGCGACGCTGAACATCTTTTCATGTGTCTGTTGGCCATCCGGATGTCTTCTTTAGAGAAGTGTCTATTCATGTTTTCTGCCCATTTCTTCACTGGGTTATTTGTTTTTCGGGTGTGGAGTTTGGTGAGCTCTTTATAGATTTTGGATACTAGCCCTTTGTCCGATGTGTCATTTGCAAATATCTTTTCCCATTCCGTTGGTTGCCTTTTAGTTTTGTTGGTTGTTTCCTTTGCTGTGCAGAAGCTTTTTATCTTCATAAGGTCCCAGTAATTCACTTTTGCTTTTAATTCCCTTGCCTTTGGGGATGTGTCGAGTAAGAGATTGCTACGGCTGAGGTCAGAGAGGTCTTTTCCTGCTTTCTCCTCTAAGGTTTTGATGGTTTCCTGTCTCACATTTAGGTCCTTTATCCATTTTGAGTTTATTTTTGTGAATGGTGTGAGAAAGTGGTCTAGTTTCAACCTTCTGCATGTTGCTGTCCAGTTCTCCCAGCACCATTTGTTAAAGAGGCTGTCTTTTTTCCATTGGATGTTCTTTCCTGCTTTGTCAAAGATGAGTTGGCCATACGTTTGTGGGTCTAGTTCTGGGGTTTCTATTCTATTCCATTGGTCTATGTGTCTGTTTTGGTGCCAATACCATGCTGTCTTGATGATGACAGCTTTGTAGTAGAGGCTAAAGTCTGGGATGGTGATGCCTCCTGCTTTGGTCTTCTTCTTCAAAATTCCTTTGGCTATTCGGGGCCTTTTGTGGTTCCATATGAATTTTAGGATTGCTTGTTCTAGTTTCGAGAAGAATGCTGGTGCAATTTTGATTGGGATTGCATTGAATGTGTAGATAGCTTTGGGTAGTATTGACATTTTGACAATATTTATTTTTCCAATCCATGAGCAGGGAATGTCTTTCCATTTCTTTAAATCTTCTTCAATTTCCTTCAGAAGCTTTCTATAGTTTTCAGCATACAGATCCTTTACATCTTTGGTTAGATTTATTCCTAGGTATTTTATGCTTCTTGGTGCAATTGTGAATGGGATCAGTTTCTTTATTTGTCTTTCTGTTGCTTCATTGTTAGTGTATAAGAATGCAACTGATTTCTGTACATTGATTTTGTAGCCTGCAACTTTGCTGAATTCCTGTATCAGTTCTAGCAGACTTTTGGTGGAGTCTATCGGATTTTCCATGTATAATATCATGTCATCTGCAAAAAGCGAAAGCTTGACTTCATCTTTGCCAATTTTGATGCCTTTGATTTCCTTTTGTTGTCTGATTGCTGATGCTAGAACTTCCAGCACTATGTTAAACAGCAGCGGTGAGAGTGGGCATCCTTGTCGTGTTCCTGATCTCAGGGAAAAAGCTTTCAGTTTTTCCCCGTTGAGGATGATGTTAGCTGTGGGCTTTTCATAAATGGCTTTTATGATCTTTAAGTATGTTCCTTCTATCCCGACTTTCTCAAGGGTTTTTATTAAGAAAGGGTGCTGGATTTTGTCGAAGGCCTTTTCTGCATCGATTGACAGGATCATATGGTTCTTCTCTCTTTTTTTGTTAATGTGATGTATCACGTTGATTGATTTGCGAATGTTGAACCAGCCCTGCATCCCAGGAATGAATCCCACTTGATCATGGTGAATAATTCTTTTTATATGCCGTTGAATTCGATTTGCTAGTATCTTATTGAGAATTTTTGCATCCATATTCATCAGGGATATTGGCCTGTAGTTCTCTTTTTTTACTGGGTCTCTGTCTGGTTTAGGAATCAAAGTAATACTGGCTTCATAGAATGAATCTGGAAGTTTTCCTTCCCTTTCTATTTCTTGGAATAGCTTGAGAAGGATAGGTATTATCTCTGCTTTAAACGTCTGGTAGAACTCCCCTGGGAAGCCATCTGGTCCTGGACTCTTATTTGTTGGGAGATTTTTGATAACCGATTCAATTTCTTCGCTGGTTATGGGTCTGTTCAAGCTTTCTATTTCCTCCTGATTGAGTTTTGGAAGCGTGTGGGTGTTCAGGAATTCGTCCATTTCTTCCAGGTTGTCCAATTTGTTGGCATATAAGTTTTCATAGTATTCCCTGATAATTGTTTGTATCTCTGAGGGATTGGTTGTAATAGTTCCATTTTCATTCATGATTTTATCTATTTGGGTCATCTCCCTTTTCTTTTTGAGAAGCCTGGCTAGAGGTTTGTCAATTTTGTTTATTTTTTCAAAAAACCAACTCTTGGTTTCGTTGATCTGCTCTACAGTTTTTTTAGTTTCTATATTGTTTATTTCTGCTCTGATCTTTATTATTTCTCTTCTTCTGCTGGGCTTAGGCTGCCTTTGCTGTTCTGCTTCTAGTTCCTTTAGGTGTGCTGTTAGATTTTGTATTTGGGATTTTTCTTGTTTCTTGAGATAGGCCTGGATTGCAATGTATTTTCCTCTCAGGACTGCCTTTGCTGCGTCCCAAAGCGTTTGGATTGTTGTATTTTCATTTTCGTTTGTTTCCATATATTTTTTAATTTCTTCTCTAATTGCCTGGTTGACCCATTCATTCGTTAGTAGGGTGTTCTTTAACCTCCATGCTTTTGGAGGTTTTCCAGACTTTTTCCTGTGGTTGATTTCAAGCTTCATGGCATTGTGGTCTGAAAGTAAGCATGGTATAATTTCAATTCTTGTAAACTTATGAAGGGCTGTTTTGTGACCCAGTATATGATCTATCTTGGAGAATGTTCCATGTGCACTCGAGAAGAAAGTATATTCTGTTGCTTTGGGATGCAGAGTTCTAAATATATCTGTCAAGTCCATCTCATCCAATGTCTCATTCAGGGCCCTTGTTTCTTTATTGACCGTGTGTCTAGTTGATCTATCCATTTCTGTAAGTGGTGTATTAAAGTCCCCTGCAATTACCACATTCTTATCAATAAGGTTGCTTATGTTTATGAGTAATTGTTTTATATATTTGGGGGCTCCGGTATTCGGTGCATAGACATTGATAATTGTTAGCTCTTCCTGATGGATAGACCCTGTAACTATTATATAATGTCCTTCTTCATCTCTTGTTACAGCCTTTAATTTAAAGTCTAGTTTGTCTGATATAAGTATGGCTACTCCAGCTTTCTTTTGGCTTCCAGTCGCATGATAAATAGTTCTCCATCCCCTCACTCTCAATCTAAAGGTGTCCTCAGGTCTAAAATGAGTCTCTTGTAGACAGCAAATAGATGGGTCTTGTTTTTTTATCCATTCTGATACCCTATGTCTTTTGGTTGGCGCATTTAATCCATTTACATTCAGTGTTATTATAGAAAGATACGGGTTTAGAGTCATTGTGATGTCTGTATGTTTTATGCTTATAGTGATGTCTCTGGGACTTTGTCTCACAGGGTCCCCCTTAGGATCTCTTGTAGGGCTGGTTTAGTGGTGACAAATTCCTTCAGTTTTTGTTTGTTTGGGAAGACCTTTATCTCTCCTTCTATTCTAAATGACAGACTTGCTGGATAAAGGATTCTTGGCTGCATATTTTTTCTGTCTAGCACCCTGAAAATCTCTTGCCAATTCTTTCTGGCCTGCCAAGTTTCAAAAGAGAGATCAGTCACGAGTCTTATAGGTCTCCCTTTATATGTGAGGGCACGTTTACCCCTTGCTGCTTTCAGAATTTTCTCTTTATCCTTGTATTTTGCCAGTTTCACTATGATATGTCGTGCAGAAGATCGATTCAAGTTACGTCTGAAGGGAGTTCTCTGTGCCTCTTGGATTTCAATGCCTTTTTCCTTCCCCAGTTCAGGGAAGTTCTCAGCTATGATTTCTTCAAGTACCCCTTCAGCACCTTTCCCTCTCTCTTCCTCCTCTGGGATACCAATTATGCGTATATTATTTCTTTTTAGTGTATCACTTAATTCTCTAATTTTCCCCTCATACTCCTGGATTTTTTTATCTCTCTTTTTCTCAGCTTCCTCTTTTTCCATAACTTTATCTTCTAGTTCACCTATTCTCTCCTCTGCCTCTTCAAGCCGAGCTGTGGTGGTTTCCATTTTGTTATGCATTTCGTTTAAAGCGTTTTTCAGCTCCTCGTGACTGTTCCTTAGTCCCTTGATCTCTGTAGCAAGAGATTCTCTGCTGTCCTGTATACTGTTTTCAAGCCCAGCGATTAATTTTATGACTATTATTCTAAATTCACTTTCTGTTATATTATTTAAATCCTTTTTGATCAGCTCATTAGCTGTTGTTATTTCCTGGAGATTCTTCTGAGGGGAGTTCTTCCGCTTGGTCATTTTGGATAGTCCCTGGCGTGGTGAGGACCTGCAGGGCACTTCCCCTGTGCTGTGGTGTATACCTGGAGTTGGTGGGCGGGGCCGCAGTCAGACCGGATGTCTGCCCCCAGCCCACCGCTGGGGCCACAGTCAGACTGGTGTGTGCCTTCTCTTCCCCTCTCCTAGGGGCGGGATTCACTGTGGGGTGGTGTGGCTCGTCTGGGCTACTTGCACCCTGCCAGGCTTGTGATGCTGGGGATCTGGCGTATTAGCTGGGGTGGGTAGGCAAGGTGCTCGGGGGCAGGAGGGGCAGGCTTAGATCGCTTCTCCTTAGGTGATCCACTTCAGGAGGGGCCCTGTGGCAGCGGGAGGGAGTCAGATCCGCTGCCGGAGGTTTGGCTCCGCAGAAGCGCAGAGTTGGGTGTTTGTGCGGAGCG
Organism: Prionailurus viverrinus; assembly: GCF_022837055.1. Lineage (NCBI taxonomy): Eukaryota > Metazoa > Chordata > Mammalia > Carnivora > Felidae > Prionailurus > Prionailurus viverrinus. The sequence continues at coordinate 163,094,174 of NC_062561.1, forward strand.
AGCAAGTTCCCTGGCAGGAACCGGTTCCCTTTGGGATTTCGGCTGGGGGATGGGCGGGGGAAATGGCGCTGGCGAGCGCCTTTGTTCCCCACCAAACTGAGCTCTGTTGTCAGGGGGCTCAGCAGCTCTCCCTCCCTTTGTCCTCCAGCCTTCCCGCTTTCCGAGCAGAGCTGTTAATTTCTGACCTCCCAGACGCTAAGTCGCGCTTGCTGTCGGAACACAGTCCGCCCGGCCCCTCCGCTTTTGCAAGCCCGACTCGGGGGCTCTGCTTGGCCGGCGAGCCGCCCCTCCGCCCCGGCTCCCTCCCGCCAGTCCGTGGAGCGCGCACCGCCTCGCCGCCCTTCCTACCCTCTTCCGTGGGCCTCTCGTCTGCGTTTGGCTCCGGCGACTCTGTTCTGCTAATCCTCTGGCGGTTTTCTGGGTTATTTAGGCAGGTGTAGATGGAATCTAAGTGATCAGTAGGACGTGCGGTGAGCCCAGCGTCCTCCTAAGCCGCCATCTTGCCGCAACCTTCAAATGTGATTTTTGAAATAGAAAAATCAGATGGGTTTATTTTCAAAATACTACAAAACAGAAAATGCTGTTATTACTTAAATATTAATAAGGAAAGTATATCCAGCTACATGAATATAATTAGTTAAGCCCATAGCTTTAAGTACAAGGAAGAGTTTCCCTTAGTTAATATGGATCATATGCATCTGTAGTTATGTCTCATAAGCATGACATTTTCTAACATAGAATTCTATTAACATTTTATCTTAGTTTTAAAATGTTGGCTTGGTTGATAAATATAGTGCACAAGGCTTATTTTTTCTTAATTTAACATATAGTGATGAAGCACCCAGATAAATACCTAAGATGATGACAAATACTTCTTTCATATATAAAGGCAGTTTTATATGTACTATGATGTCAGAAGTATTACTGTAATGAATCTCCAATTTTCAGAGCTTGAAGAAAACGTACTGTTTTTACTGGTTGTACATAAGGATGGAATGCCCTATCTAAATGTGCTTTCCACCATCCCAACCACATATCGACCCAGGCAAAACAAACAAACAAACAAACAAACAATGATCCTGAATGAGCCATAATGACTGGAGAGATAAGGAGGAAAAGGGGATAAACCAAAAAGTATATTTCTATGCATAATAGTGCCAATTTTTATTTTTGTTGTTTTAGAACTGAGTGTGTAGATACTAAACAATAGCTGGGTCTCTAAAAAGTCAATTTATATCAATTCAGCAAACATTTTATTAAATACTGCAATTTGTCTTCCTCTGCACTAGACACTTAGAAATTAAAGTTGAAAAAATGAGGTACTTTTCCCCTTGAAGGAGTTCAGTGTAAAAATGAGTACAACATGAGTAAAATGGTTCTGGCAAGACAGTGAGTGATAGGCTAACAGCACAAACACACTACCATGAGAACACAAATATGAATGTGACTAACTACCCTTGTTGAACAACAGCAACCCTGCTGGATGAAAGAAATATGAACTGGACCATATATTGTAGTTAAGCATGTAAACAAACTGTAGAATGAAAAGGTTCAAAAATGGCACAATAGTCATGAATATTAAATTTTGACTCCTTAACTATAATTTTTCTCAATAAAATTCAAGTGGGGTCATATGCAATGTCATATCCTAGATTAGATTCTGCAACAGAAAAAGAACAAAAGTAGAAAAACTGGTGAAATCCAAATAGCACCTAGAATTTAGGTAGCAGTAATATATTGCCATATTTGTCTTAGCTATTTATATTTATGATAGTCAAAGTCATTTTTCTTGGAGTGCTAACTTATTCCTGGCTCTCACACTATAACAACAGTTTGCAAGAATATTCCTACTGCCTTTAATGCACTCGGCATCCAAAAGGAAAATGCCTGTGAAACCCATTTTCTATTTGAATGGATTCTATGGGGCTTGTAGTAGATTCCTCTAAAATGTAGAGCTTATAAATGAAAGAAACTTGATAAAGTTTTCAGCATATTTAACAAAATCCTAAAAGGGAAATAGCATTACCAATAAAAAGTTGTGAATCTAAAAGAAACTTTTCTAAGTTATCAATAATAAAAACAAATTCCATAGACCATGCCAGAGGAAAAATTGAAATGTTTATTTCTCAACTTTCAATTATTTCTATAAATACAAATGTATATAAATTAATTTATATAAATATTCACATTGTATCTTATTGAAGTTGTGTTTTTATATTATATATCTTAAAATGACTCCATCAAACCTTATAAGCTGGAGGTCACAAAAGTACTGGATTCGTCTCTGTAAGAAGAGTCCTTCAAAATGATGGGAAATTAAAGCAATAAGTAGAAACAAAACAAGAAATACTTATCTAAACTGATTTGTTTGGCTTAGACCATAGAGAAAACAACAAAAGGATGAAAGAAGCAATTAGCAACCAACATTGTTAGAAGAGCCCATACCCTGAATGATTTGGCATTCATTAGCAAAACAAAATACCTATTTGCACAAAATGGGCATTTGGACGTATACTCTGCATACAGAGAGCAAAGATTGTCTAGGTCTGATGAACAACAATGTCTGTGTTATGGGAATAAATGGCAAAGAAGGAAAGGAATTGCATGAGTCCTTTATTGCTTTTGACTCTTATGTAAGGAGGAGGATTTTCAGAGATGAAACTAGGTGAATACTGGTCCCTTAACCCTGATGCATCACATCTAATGAGGGATGAGGCTAACTGTAGATGAGATGTTATAGCTGCTTACAGAATGATCCACCAAAATAAAAAAAAAAAAAAAGAAAGAAAGAAAACAAGGATTTTATGCTCAAACTGACCTGAGTTTCCTGAGTTGAGTCTTGAAACCTGTAATAACTATGTTGTGTAAGACTCATAGATCACTTCCTGACTGTACTCTGAAAATAGTGTTTAACCAATGGCTCTTTAAGAGAGATGCTAAATGCTGGTTCCCTGAAAATTAACAGAATCATTATGGAATAGATTTTCATATGGCCAATAAACATGACTCATGAAGAGTAGATGGTCATGACGGTCAACATGCAAATTCTGTGGCCAGACTGCTTAGACTTATGTGTAAGCACTACCAATGAATAATGCCAGGACATCAGGCAAGTTACTCAGTCTCTCTGTGAGTAGATTTCTTCATCTATACAATGGGAATAATGATAAAACCTATCCCAAGTTTTGTGATGAGATTAATGGAGTCAACATTCTCAAAGTAATTAGAACAACACCTGGAACATAATGTAAAGGTGTTTTTAATTCAAAATATCATTAAGTAATGTATTAATCTGTAGGCAGAGAGAGGAAACTTGGGGGATAGGATTATTATTATGAAAAGCTTCAGTTGCCTTTTTACAGGAAAGGACCTGGTCTGAGTGCAGTAAAAAACAAAAATGCCAGTCCTTACTGCTTAAGAGTTAGCATTATATATGGAAAAACTCTTGAATCTATTTCCCCATACTAGTCACCTATTTTGCACTCTCATAGAGAGTTATTTTAATGCATTGTATGAATACTTTTTTTGTTCAAAATTGGCATAACTATTTTCTGCAAAAGTAGTATCTGCAAAAGTAGTATTGTATCATATACCTCATTATGTGTCTTACTTTTTTTTCAATATTCACCATTCTATGGATATACACCAATGTCGCTTTCTCTACATCTAAACCATTTCCTTCAACCATTGAATGATATTTCATGGTATGATTTCAGTCCATTTGACTCATTTTGTTTTCCAAATAATAGAAAGTTTGATTGACAGATATTTGAAAAAATGTGTCATTTGTAGTGGGGACTTAAAACTGCAAGAACTTCTATGCACTGCTAAAGAACATATTGGTATAGGCCTAGTGGAAAAGCAATCTTTTAGCAATTATTCAGATAAAGCAACTGCTCATTATTTTAACTTCATCAATTGCACTCTTTTGATCAATATTCTCAGTTATATTGAGAGTTAAGGTTTTAAACACCACGTAGAGTTAAGGCATTAGTGCCACTCTCTGCTACTGCTTCTTGTTCACGTTGGGGTCAGGTTGGATGTCTGCCTGGAATCCATAGGTTAGTGTTTTGAAATCTTGGTACTTGAGTTGGCTGCTTTTTAAATTCCATTTTTGGCCTTCTAGACAGAGGGAAATTATTTGTCTGCTCACCAGTGACTGCAAGCATGCAATTAAAGCTTTTAGAAAACATCAAGCAGACTTTAGAATGACTATAAGCAGAATAATACCCAACATTTGGAGGGTACTCCAAAACCATGGTCCTATGATCCAAGCCAACATAAATGAAATAGATCAAAGAAAGACCCCCTTTGAAGGAGTCACTTTCTTAGGTCAAGTGGCTTCTTTATGTATTCCATGTAACTATCCCCACTTCCCTAGAAGTGTTTATCCAGTGAGCTTGTTCCAGAAGAACTGAGGTATTAGAAATCAGAGAAGTTTGTGGCAGGTAGGAAGACCTATAGGATCATCATCATCTTAGCAAATCTAACAGTTTACCCTCCTTTGTAACGTACTGAGAAATGTTAACAGTGAACAACTGTTAACTGAACAACAGGGCAAGACTGTAGGTGGACAAAAGAATCACATAGGCCTTTGTGGTCTATATGATTAAGGAAAAGATGGTCAGACAGAGAAGGAGGAAGGGAAAGAAACATTCTGTGACATCTTGGGAGGAGCAGTCTACCTTGATGTCAGCTACTTCTCTTCATAGTCAGTTTGATTTTGAGGTTTCCATCTGCACAGGACCAGATGTCAGATGGAACCTTCTTTGGTTGTGTAATATGCACTCAGGTTTTGATACTTTGTAATTTAGCAGTCTTGTCACTGGTCAGGAGTACTTGGTAGGGTCCTTTCCATGAACCTCACTTTTGCAAAAGCATCAGAATAAAACAATAGCTGTGTATAAATAAGCGACTTTAAGAAAATGCCAATGGTTAAAGATCTGATGAGAATTTATTTAATAATGAAATGTAATTATTTTGTCAGCATACTACAATTTAAGATAATAATCGGGCAAGAAGACTTGACAGGTTTCTATGAACTTCAAACAATTTCTGGAATACCCAGATTAGTAACATAGATCCCTATACACATAATCTAAGAAGGTTTATCATCACCTGCTTGACAATGCTTTTCATGTAACTTAACATACCAAATAAACCTAATTAGTTTCACATCTCTTCTTTATGAGGTTTAAGACAAATTCTTTGAAATTTTTGACAGACCCTCTGGGAAATCTTAAAGTTACTTTGAGGACAACAGGACTCCATTTAGAATTTGTTTTTGAGAAAATGTCAGAAGATTTAAACATTTGATTAAATAGGACCACAGATCACTATGAAATAATACATAATTATCTACTCAACCACAGTGACAATGGAAGATGTCAAAGACAAATACAGAAAGTTACACAGGTGTAAACAAAATTTAGCTCTTTTAATACTGAGAAGACTGGATTTTCTTAGGTAATCAAAGAGCTGATAAAGGCAACATGAAGAACAATAAACTGTTTTGGTAAAAGGCAAAATCTTTGTCCAAGCAGATTACTTAAGGGGTAAAGAAAAACCAGGGTGTCTAGGTGACTCTTGATTTTGGTTCAGGTCATGATCTCACAGTTCGTTAGATGGAGCCTTGCTTTGGGCTCTGCACTGGCAGTGCAGAGCCTGCTTGGGATTCTCTCTCTCCCTCTCTCTCTCTGCCCCTCTCCTGCTTGTGGGTGTATGTGCACATGCACACTCACTCTGTCAAATAAATTAAAGAGATAAAGAAAAACCCCCATTTATAATTACTTACTAAGAAATGATCAATAATCTAAGAAAACTTTGTCCTTAGAAAACCAAAATCTAATTTTGTATCAATTTACTTTTGACATTAAAACTCATTTATTAAAAATTTTAAATAAACTCATTCCAATCTTGGCCCCATGGACCCACACCTAAAACTTATTTCCCACAAACATTCTACATGTTTTTCTATCTGTTGAGATTTTGTCCTGTGTTTCTCTTTCTCATTCTGGAAAATGATAATTTTACTTAATTTTCATATACGTTTTTTTTTCCTTTCACCCTTATCATTTCTAAGTAGTTTTAAGTAGACATATCAAAAGCAATTCTTAACTTTTAGAATCTTTAATTCTTAGCACAAACCCAGAAGTAAGCAATTGTGGACTGCCAGAATTATAAATACATTTCATAATTTCTAAAAGTTTATTCTTCCTCAAAGTGACACCAAACATGTTTATTAGATAACCCAATATCTTTAGTTCCTTTGTAAAAGACAGCCAAAAGTGGATGAACCGATGGTCATTAATTAGTGTTACAGTATTTTATCTTATTGGAGAATGATCTAAATGATGTGATGTGAGGTGGGATCCAGGAATGTACCATCAAGAAAGAATTTGTAAGACACATTTGGTGTGAAAAGGTGATTTATTAAAGCACAATGACAGGGCCCATTGACAGAAATTCACTGGGATTGTGAGATTGTGAGGAGTGACTGATTATATACTTTTTTACTTAGCAGGGGTTAGGGATAGTTCTTAAGTCTCTAAGGAATTTGGAAGCAAGACTTCCAGGACCTGGAGAGGCTAACTGCTGTTAAGATGATGTTATTTCATGAGACCCTTCAGATGTATATCACTGGGCCAGGATGATTGCTAACATATATGTTGCGGGAGGCAGGTAGAGATAAAGGAAGTTTCTAAAGGGATTTTGTATGTTGAAGATTTACAGGATCCTGGAGGTCAGGCTAATGTCAAGCTAATGTTGCCTTTTGCATCTAGCAAAGTATTAACTTTGAGACAGTTTAGCTCTGAGGAAGGTCCCCCTGCCTGTCCTAAGGGCTGGTCAGTGGGCTACAAATTGTAAGGAAGTTTAATTTTTTCTACACTTCTTTTGCCTTTGTTCTCCTTATCATAGCTATTAAATAAATATCTATCATTTACCTTATCTCAATGTAACTTTAAGGTTTCAATTTACCAAAATGATTTTAGAAAATGTTTTTATGGGGACATACCATAAAGTATAATTATTGTAGAGAAGTTCATTTACAAACTTTTGTCTTACATTTATTGAACGTACTCATTCTTAATAATTATATTTACATTACTCATGAAAATTTCTTAACATGATGCTTAGCTGTTTAATATCTTAAGTTATATTTCTTGCTGACAAATTCTGTAACAGATAACATGAACCTATTAGGCTTTTTGAAAATCTAGGTAGATTAAAAGTATTATTTTTAATGCTGATAACTCTTAAGACCCTCCTGTTTTAATTGAACCAATAAACTTAAACTAGTTTTTATTTATTAAAGATTATCCCAGGTCATGTGAACTTGAAAGACCTTTAAGTTGTTGTTTATATTTCTGAGAGTATATTTGATTTATATAAATGTTTACTTTTTTTAAACCAATTAAATAGACCTCTTTAAAAACTTATTTTGGCAATGCTATCCTGAGGTAGAAAAATACTGTACAGCTATAACATACATACATCTACAATATAATATACATACATACATCTATAATATACTGTACATCTATAATATACTGGGGTGCAGCCACACCCCAGCAGACTCTAAGACTAGAGTGGGTGATGGTCTAGGGAAGCCAAAAAAAAAGACCTGGAGACAGCAATTGAGACAGAGGTTTATTGAGGAACTTACATACATGTATAGGGAGTCCAGGAGTGGCTGACTGCACAAAGCATCTGCTGCTGGGGTCTATGTGCAGCATGTTCTTATAGCACAGCAACTTGGTCTAGCAACTATCAGCAGCCCTTCCCCTCCTTGCACAGCCAATGTTTCCAAGGAGATGGAGAGAGATCTCCATAACAAGGGAGTTGACAGCTCCTTGTCCCTCTGACCTTGAATGCTGGGCAATACCTGCAAATTCTTGTTGGGAATATAGAGGGAGGACTGTATCTCGACATCTCCAAGATAATAATTAATAGGGGCATTCAGGGTATGCTTGCACAAAATAGTTATCCAGCATGTACCACAGACATATGTAGACATATACAACCATACAAACATATACAGAGATCGTAGAAGCTTTTGTTTTCAAAATTTAGCTGTGAGATGGGTATGGTAAAGCAAAATTCACTAGTTTATAAGAGAATAGTTGGATCCAAATTGTGCTCTGGAAGATGGAATAAGTTTATCTGTTCAGATGGCTTCTACATTTAGTAATATTTGTGTAGAAGACTTTAAAGATTTTTTTATTCTCTTAGTTTCCAAATAACCATTTTTTCCTCTTTAATAAGAAATACCACCCTGAAGTTTGCATTTCAAAGACATGGCCTTGATAAGAGTTCCTAGAGAGGACTGGAGAGAACATTTACATCTCAAAGGCACAGGGAAATAATTCAAGTTCTTCCAAGAACTTTTAGTTTCTAAATCTAGAATTTTACAATACCTACAAGTCTTTTGAGATGAAGAGTTTAGGTTAGGGGATAGATAAAAATTAGTCGTACTTTTGCTGTTCTTGTAAAGACTCAGTTTGTTGAGAGAGGGAGAGAAGGAGAGAGAAGGAGAGAAAGAAAGAAAAAGGACAGTTGTTTTTAATTCCTCCAAGATAGCCTGAATGACATCAAAGAACTGACCCACACATTTAACTGCATTATCTGAAGTTTGCTTCTTAAGATCAGGGAGAGAATCTTCAAGGTTCTTAGATTCTAGATTTAGAATTGTTCATCTTTGTAATGTTTTTCTTTCCCTCTGGGTATATAGTTTCATTTAGCTTAGGGGAGAAAGCCTAAAACAAAGAGTTGCTATTAGGATCTGAACATCAGCTTCCAATTTGGCCAACTTCTGACCATAGAGCTACTTTAAAAATCCTTTCAAATATCTCATCATTTTAGCCAGTACACATAATTACTTGAAACAGTATTGAATGACCCCATGGATAAAAGAAGCATCCCAAAGAGGCTGCAAAAGGTACTATTCTTCTGAGATCCAAAGCTGCCTCCAAAGATAGCCAGAAAAAGACTCAGACACTACTGTGAGAGGTGGCAGCAATCCATAGGACCCTAGGCACAAATAGAGTGCAACCCATATTTCTGTCCAGCCATATTTTTACATGCTTGCATAGACAAAAACCTGACCACCTGTGTGTCCCAGGCAGGCAGAAAACCAAGCCAAGTTCTCAGAACACAAAAAGAGACAAGCATGAAGGAAATAGTTACCCTGGGAGAGAAAGGATAAACAATGGCGCCCCAAAATGAAATTCACAAGAATTTAAATGTGGAAATGAAGAGCCAACATTTAATTTTACCTTCCTTTCTTGACTGGGCACTACAGAGAACCAGAAGAGCTGACTTGGGTAAGAATTCTTGCCTTTTGATGGCTTCTGCCAGTTTTTTCAGGATCCCATCTGTAGCCTCCGGAGTGAATGGCATTTAAAGCAGACATCGTAGGGGCACTTGGGTGACTCAGTCAGGTAAGCATCTGACTGTTGATTTTGTCTCAGGTCTTGATCTCACAGTTTGTGAGTTTAAGCCCTGTGTTGGGCTCTGCACTGACAGTGTGGAGCCTGCTTGGGATTCTCTCATTCTCTCTCTCTCTCTCTCTCTCTCTCTCTCTCTGCCCCTCCCCTCCTCATTCTCTTTCTCTTTCAAAATAAATAAATAACCTTTAAAAAATTCCTTTAAAAACTCATTTAAAAAAATAAAGTAGAAATTGCAGCCCTGATTATCTACCAGACTTTGGCAATGTTTTCCATTAATTTTAATTTTAGTTTGCCTTTTGGTTTTTAAGGAAATAACTGGTAGTGTTTTACTGGATAACCCCCACTTACAGCCTCATCAAACCTGAGAAGGGTGTCATACAGGGGGCCCTTCCTTCAAGGGTAGATATGGGGCATTCAAGTTGGTGTGGAAAGATTTGACAAAACCTTTTGAAGACCATCTTTTTTCCAGTGTTCTAGTTGATTGACAATAACACACTGATTTCAGGATCATTGTTTTGATGATGAACCCCTGAGAAGGTACAATGGTGGAGGCCCATGTATTTTAGGTTTCTGGCCTTGGAGCAATTGTAGCTGTTAAGGCCACTGTTAAGGCAGACTTTACTTATAGCGTTGATGTGTTTTCAGAGTACAAACAATTCAGATGGAAGATTAGTAGAATGAGTAGCCAAGAAAAGAAAGATAGATGGTAGTAGTAGGAGCCATAACAATCTTTTCTTTCTTTCTTTCTTTCTTTCTTTCTTTCTTTCTTTCTTTCTTTCTCCTTCATGTGTCTTTAATTTTTCATTAGACTTTTGCAATGAATCTTTTAGTGAATCTATTTTGGAATCTTGAAGGCTTTTGGAGTCTCCTGCATACTAGTTAAAATTGGTATCCCATTCTGTTTGTTGATTTGAGAACACTTGCTTATGTTTTTTTTTTTTTTCTTTTAGAGAAAGAGCACAGATGAGCAGGGGAGGGGCAGAGGGGCACAGAGAGAGATAGAGGGAGAGAGAGAGAGAGGGACACTCAGAAAATCTTAAGCTGGTTCCACGCCCAGCATGGCACCCAGCATGGAGCCCGATCTCAAGACCCTAGAATAATGACCTGAATGGAAATCAAGAGTTGAATCTTAACCTACAGGAGCCCTTGATTTCAAGTGCACTTATTAAATGAATGATCTTATCTAATGGAATATTGCCCACAATGGCTATTGAAATTCTAGGTTGTTTTTGTAAGATTTTGCTATTTTTGTAGATAACTACAGCTTCTGGTACCAGAGTTCTTGGACATAAAATAAACAGATATGCTGAATGGTAGAGAGCTCAATTCTCTGAAACTTGAAGATCCCATTTCTTTAGCTAAGCATTGGGTCTCTCAAAGCCAAAATAACACCTAATGGGCATGTGCTGCAGAGTTGAGGATTTTGTAGTGTTTTACAGTGTACACAACAGTGTTTCTGTTGTGCAGAATTGTTCTCGAGGTGAGTAGGTAACCTACTGTCAATTTAACCTGTTCTGTGGCCAACTTATCCTACCTAACATGGGAGTCTTAGCTATAAAATGAACACTCTAATGGTGTTTAAGAGCTCTACCCATGCCCACCAACTTTGTGACTTTGGCTCTTGAGATTTCCACTAGCCACAGATCTGTTAATCTGTTCATAAGAGTATTTCGTTATAGTGGCGAATAACCTAATGACTGTTAACAGTCTGACTAGTGCCTACTTAGATTTTGATATGCCATTCGTCAAAAAGAGTATGATTTTCTTGTCTTAATTTATTTCTCCAAGTACCCTAACTATTTTTGCTATGGACTTACCTTGAGGCATTGGGAGTCCACTCATAACTGTCATCTTGTTTCTTAGACTGAAGGGTACCTATAATTTTTGTTTGAAATAATCGTTCCTAATTCCATTAGACTTCATATTTATGACTGCCTTTGCACAGTTTCTGAAACCTGTAAATCTCACCATGAAAATCTGGAGTCTCTCACACCCCTGAGTTTTCCACATAGAAGGATTAGGGGAAAAAAAAATTTGAAGAGCTCAGAGCACAAAATAAGTGGAGCTCAATCCAAAAGAAGCTTACCAGAGATCTCAGCGAGTGGCTAAAGAGGCACTGAGCCAGAATGCCTCTATAGGTACATTCACCTGTATCTAGGAGCTGTCCTCAGAAACTCCAGAAGCTGTCTTTAGGTCCCATCTTATTGCCAAAAACAGTCAAGTGACAAAAATAATACAATTTATTAATGACTTTGATGTCCTTTATACATGGGAAAACAATTAGTGGATTGAAGCACTATTTCTAAGGAATTTGGGTCAAGAAAGAGTTTTATAGAGTGTTAGAAGAGGCAATGCAGAAACAGGGCATGATTGGCTATGAGGTCCTATTTTCTAGGGTAAGGTAATCTAGCTAAATTTGAGCTGGAAGATTGTGATGAGTATATGTTTGGATTCCTTGACAAGAGTTTTCCATACATGCAGGCCTGCAGGATTAGATTTGGGGTATGAGGTAGGCACGGAAGGCAGCCTCCATTTTGGGGATCTCAATCTGCTAATTAATTTTATCAGTGGTGACTATTCTTCAATAGTCACATTTAACATAGTAGTCATGTCCTTTAGTATTGATATTCTTTACTAGGAATATTTCCAAATTTTCTTTGTTCTTAACTTTGCTATTTTTGAAAAGTATATAGGCTAGTTGTGCAGGTTATCCTACAATTTGGGTTAGATTGATATTTCTTCATGGTTAGAGTTAGGTTATTCATTTTTGTCAGGAATTACACAGAAGTGATGCATCTCTTAGTACATCATATCAGGAGGCATTGTTGCTGCTGGTAACTCTGCTTCATGGATAAGGAAGTCCTGGCCAAATCCTCCACCTAGTTACCACACAATTTTCCTTCACAATTGAAAATTAATTTATGAAGAGGAACTTTTTCACACTATCCTGTTCAGAATCAATATTCTTCCCACTAGTTTTGGCAGACATTGAAGATTTTTCTTAACCACAGAATTTTATTAGTGTTAAAAGTAAAAGAGCTTAGATTTTTGTCCTAATTATTTGTTTATTCATTTATTGATATCTGTGTGGATTCATGGATTTTTACTTGTTTCAGTGGGTTATAATATATTGCTAACTTTATCTATTTTGATACTCAAATTGTCTCAGATTTGGCCAAGATTGCTCCAAGATGTGTCCCTCTCAATAGTTCCTGTCTTATTTTAATATGTCCCTATTACTTTTAAAAAGCATTTCCTTATTTTCTGGCAATAAGGTGTTTTAGTCTCATCTGTATTTCTCCTACTTCTGTGTGAAATTAGCCATTCCTCTGAAAAGCACCATGTTCATACAGTTGAAAACATATTTACACTGTAACCTAGGTGTGCTCATTTCCACTGATGTATCATTGTATCTAGGCCTCTCTCTTAACAAAAGCATTTCAAATGCAAAAAGAGAAAAACTAAATGGAAATCTCCAGTCATGGATAGGAACTAGAGGTGTCAATGAGAACTCCTGGTTCTATAAATAGTTCGGTTGATGGAGGATATAAAAATAGACACATTAAATATGCATACACACATACATATATACTCACATATTTTGTATTTATTTTAGTGTATCTCCATTGATCTAAAAGTAGTATTTCATTATGTGGTAGGATAAGTCTCTTGATACTTTTTTTCTGAACTCTTTGCAGATGTTATTCCTGCCAATTAAATATTAAGGTAAGTTTACTGTGTTCTTCAGAAAAAATCAACAAGAATGTTGATTAAGATTGTTTGAGTATGTTTATAACTATCTGAAAGTACTGTTAAGTGGGTCCTGAGAAAACATGCCAACAGATCTGGATTTGAATACTGGCTATATACTTAACTACATAAGTCATCAAAGGGCAGATTACAGTTGTTAACCTTAAAATATAGAAAACTGTCAGTTATTTTACCAGCGCCCCTCCACCCCCCCCCCCCAAAAAAAAGTTTTATTCAGGAATAAAAGAGATATGCAATCCAAGAGAAATAAGCTGCAGCAAAACTGTAGGCAACTCTGGGGAACAAAGAAGAGGTATGTTTTTTTAAGGAGAAAGGGGATAAGCTGGAAAGGTTGTTAAGAATTAAATTCATTGGGGGTGCCTGAGTGGCTCAGTTGGTTAAGTGTCTGACTTTAGCTCAGGTCATGATCTTACATTCGTGAGTTCAGTCCCTGCATCAGGCTCTGACGTTGTCATTGACAGGTCAGAGCCTGGAGCCTGCTTCAGATTCTGTGTTTCCCTCTTTATCTCTCTGCCCCTCCCCTGCTTGTGCCCTCTTTCTCTCTCTCTCTTTCAAAAATAGATACATAAAAGTAAGTCCATTGGAGTAAACTGGGACTCAGAACTGTGGTGGCTTTTTATTGGCTGAGTTGTTGCCTAGAAGGGATGAGAAAGTGTTTCTTCCTCCACTGGAGGAGTAGAACAGTATCCACGTGCAAGGTCAAGTTTTTGGAAGGTCAGTCTCTTTCTTCCTGTTGGGTCTGCAATTGATCATAAGTGGTAAGGCTTGAGAGTCTGTCTTGCTGAAACCTCCGAACTCCATGTTAGTGAGATTTCCCATTACTAATTTTTATACAGTCTAAATAGGCTTTACTATTCTCATCAGTAAAATAGACATAAAAATATATTATAAAATCTTGTCAAAATAAGCAAATGAAAAATTAAGATTATTATTTACAAATATATTTTTCTCCTCTTTCCAAATAAATTTATCAGTTATTTCCGCAATACTTAAGAAAGACAAACCACCTTAAGCTAGAACTAATCAGTCTAAAAATAATAATAAGGGATAATAATTTCATTGATTTTTTTATGATTAACTGATTAAAATTGCAGCACAACAACTATGTAGCAACTCACTATCCAGATCCTTATCCTCATATTAAAAAAATTTTTTTTAATATTTATTTGAGAGAGAGAGAGAGAGAGAAAAGAGGAGAGAGAGACAGAGACACTGGGTGGGAGCAGAGAGAGAGGGAAACACAGAATCCAAAACAGACCCCAGGCTCTGAGCTGTCAGCACAGAGTCTGATGCAGGGCTCGAACTCAGGAATTGTGAGATCATAACCTGAGCTGAAAGAGGATGCTTAACCAACTGAGACACCAGGTGCCTTCTCGATCCTATCCTTATATTTTAACTTAATATACTTTAGTGTCCTTAAATTATAATATTTACAGATTATACAGGTATTACTTATAATGCTATGCTTTATAAATCTATACAACCTATGAATTAGGTAGACATACCATTTTAACAATCTTAGAAATTATAATAATGAGGAAGTAACACAAGAGACAAACAGAACCACTAAATTTAATGAAAAAAAATTCATTAAAAAAATGTTCCCAGCAATCATTTTCTAAAGTTATCAGTGCCTAAGAAATTTTGTCCTTGACATTTCTAGGTCATTTTTGTTACGGTAATGAATGCATTTAGTCCTCAAACACGCACACACACAAACACACACACAAACAATTTTCTTTTATAATAAAATTTGTTTTTATTATGTAAGGCCTTTGTTAATCTTAACTAGGAGATGGTTCTCTTTCAAATAACATTGCATCCACATTTAGGAAGGCCTGCTTCACAAAGTACTATCTGATAATGTTTCTCAATCAACAGAGCCCTTGAAACTGTTCAGCTTGTTAGGCATTTGCTATTGAAGAGTGCATCCATCTTTGAAAACAAGATGCAGGGAAATACAGTCCTCATTTTCTCCAGTACTTAGTTTGTTCAAAGGACTGTAGCCATTTCAAGAGGTGCTAAAGATATGAATGCATAAGGCTTGATCATGCTCACAATGAAGAAGTATAATGAGCGTTTATGATTTGAATTGAAGAGTTTCAAAAGGATGCAAATTAGTATCTTATCTAAAAGGATAAAAAAATACCCCATCAAGTTAAAGAGCAATTTTCCAGACTCTAAGCTTATCATGAGCATTTTCAAAAACAACCAGTGTTTACTACAATTGCTGAAAGCATACCACATTAGTTCACTTCCCCAATGGGAGAGTATTTCAAAAATATCAAGGACTCTCACAACTCTTTACAAAGTACACAAGTGGGGGTAGGGGGATGGTAATAACTGGAAAATGTCATCTGAGAAAACAGTATACATTTAACTGTCAAAGTTAAGAGTAAAGAGATGTCATTTATATTCATCTTTATTAGTTTTCTATTATTGTATAACAAATTACCGCAAATTTACTGGCTTAAATCAACATCCATCAATTCTGATCCAATTCTGTAGGTGAATAAGTCTAGGCAAGCTTGGCTGGGCCCTCTGCTTAGGCTGTCTCGAGGCCAAAACCAAGATGTCAGCTGGGCAGAGCTCTTATCTGGATGCTCTGGGGAAGAATTTGTTTCCAAGGTCATTCCCAATGACAGCAGAATTCAGTACCTTACAAAACTGAGGACTGAGGAGGAGGGAAAGAAAAAAAAAAGGACATCACCAAATCTTTTCCTAATAAGACAGGATAGTAAAGGGGAACAAAATATACCATCACCAAATATGCTTCTTTAATGTATTATTTTTTCAGCAGGCTGTTTTTAAGAAACAGCAAACACAGGAGAAACTCTGAAAACAGTAAAAGTTACCCTTTTGTAACAGACATTTACATTCATAAGGAAAATCTCCATTTGTAACGGTGTCTCCCTCTAGCATAAAGAAAACGAGGATGGCCAAATATCTAGAAAGTTTTATCAATGGAGAAGTCTTGGACTTCAATCTATATAGCAGTCTTACCCTTGCTGAAATGCTTTGCCTGATAACCTTCCATAAGCAGCGTCTTCCTCCCTCAACCTCTCTTGTGTGGCTGGAGATGGTATTTAAGGTGGTAGCTTGGGACATTTCAGGGAGTTACTCAGTTTTCCTGGGTATCTCCGAAGTATACAGGAGGTATACAAGTTATTAAAATTGTGTTTGTTTTTCGCCTGTTAATCTGTCTTTTATGACAGCAGGATCTCAGGCAAGAACCTACAAGATAGAGGAGGAATGATTTTTCTTCCCCTGCAATAGAAATTTCTTATTTCTCTCTTTCTTCCCCCTTGACTTTATTTCCCTTAGACATTCCCTTTCTCACCTTTAAAGTACATTTGAATGAACAACATTCACTAACTTTGCTTGATGTGAAAGACAAGATTATGAACCCACATTCCTGTCCAAGTATCTACAGAAGGTTACACTTGGGCAGACATGTATTGAACTGCTGTAATGGGAAGGCCCACTGCTTCTATACAGTGTGTCTATTTTTAGTGACACCACCCAAGTATCATTTTTTGTGAAAAAAGTTACTTCCCACAATGTTAACATTAGAGCATTTTATGCTACCATTAAAGAGGCACTAATTAGCACACAAAATCAGGACAGCTTTTTATCTTTCCTCTAAATTACAGAAATCATGAAAAATTCTATAGTATTTGGTATCATCCTTGTATGTTTTTTATTGCTAGAACTATAGAACCCTGCTAAACTCATTTTGCAAAGCCCACATGTCCACAAATCATTAATAACGTGCATTTACGGTATAAGAATTTTTCTTAAAAAGAAATGTTGAGTTTATTTTAGACATTAAAACATTTTCACTTTTGCTGCATAATCATAGAAAAGAGTTCTATTAGCAGGCCTCCGGTTTTCTACAAATATTCCACATCAATAACAATTAATGTAAATAAATTTTTTAAATGACAGGTTCCAAGGGGAATGATTCAAAAGTTAGCTTTGTCCTCCAAGCACTGAACCTGGATAGAAGAGGACAGAAGAGCATCATTTTATTTGATTTTCAGAAATCATTGTCTAGAATGTGCTATTCAAAATGTGCTTCTGTAATGAGATAAGAAAATTGCTCCAGAATTTGAATCATTGCTGAGTACATCCAACTTGGATTATATAGTCACTTGTTTCTTCCTCTGTCTAACCCATAGTCTAGGCATTTAAAAAATCATTGTGATATTTCAGGGCAAAGGTTCAATTTTTAGGCCATTACTTCTGGTTATCACAGAACTGTGGTCAGTAGGCCTTCAAAAAATGCTAGTTGACTTGAGCAATTATAATAGTCATATGCTTATTTGCAAAGTAAGTAATTTTGGGGTGTCTGGGTGGTTCAGTTGGTTAAGCGTATGACTTTGGTTCAGGTCATGATCTCGCAGTCTGTGCTTTCGAATCCCGCATCAGGCTCTGTGCTGACAGCTCAGAGCCTGGGGCCTGCTTCAGATTCTGTGCCTCCCTCCCTCTCTGCTCCTCCCCCACTAGTGCTGTGTCTCTCTAGCTCTCAAAAATAAGTAAACATAAAAAATTTTTTAAAAAAGAAATTAATTTTATATATGTGTATATATATACATTACAATCATTTTCAAGTATTTATAAAATGTAGTGGGGGTAGAAATATTTCTGATTATGTTAAACCTTAATTGCTTTCATAATTTAATAGCTTCATTATACTATTTTGAAGACCTAGAGAAGGAACTTTTCCATGGGTTATTTAAAAACAACAGCAGCAAAACAAACAAAAAAACCCCCATATATCGTACAAGTCTTGATCAAAAGAATACAGGCAAGACTGATAAGAGAGCACCTACTTCCTTTCTAATAAAATATTATTTCTGATATTTTCTATTGGGCTTCACAGGATAAGCTATAAGGTAAAACTATCTGTATTAATAAATAAGAAGTGGAACCTTTTAGTATGCAAAAATCATGTCCAGATGGTAAAATGTTCCCTGTGTCAGTTTGGCCTCAATTACTCAGCTAATTCCTCCTCTGTGTGACTTAAAAAAAAGAAGTGTGAGTGTGTGTATGTGTGTATGTTTTCATTAATATAATTATGTATTTACTTATATAGAAATATATTAATGTATTTATTTATAAAAATTATTAATTTATGTGAATTATTTGTTAAGCTCACAACCTGTGACTCCTAGATTCCAGTATTCCCACTTTTCACCCTGATGCAATTTGAACCCAATTACATTCCTTTAAAGAAAATGAGCAGTGAAAATAGAATTATTGAACAAATAAACAGTGGCTTACTTTAAAAATATCATTCTGACCTTCCCCAAATCCAACTTCCCCCAAGCATATAGACCCTGTTCTCTCACCTGTAGTCCTGAGGTAGTCAGCCAGTGAAGCCACGGGCTGGCAGAAACACAGGGGTACATTATAAATTTTTGTATGTTTTGCTTTGCTTTTAATTTCCTTCTCATCTCATCAGTCTGGGATTAGAAGGGACCAGAGTATTTCACATTTAACACTTTGGTAGTTTACCACCATCAACATTCAGAAGTTCATTACCTTTAATACTCTGTAGTTTCTGTGTTCAAGACGAGGAGATTTTTCTTCGTGTGTAAAATACATTTCTTTTTTTCCCCCGGAGGTAATAGATACAGTTATGGGTCTCAATCTTCTGAAGAAACCCAGTTCCTCTACACAAAGATTTTACCTTTTTTATTCGGTAGCAATCACTTCCTTACTGTAACCAGGAACATGGGGGATCTCAAAGTTTTCTGGAATCAAAGCCAAATGGATCTAATGTAGGAATGCCTAAAATGCCTGTGGATGAAAAAGAATAAATGAATACCAGATCCTTTGATTAGCAGCTAGAAGACATCTGCAGAAGAGCCTATAGACATGTTTTTCAAAGCATCTCTTGCAGATCTTTGGCCAGTTCTGTAAACTCTGGCTCTGCCATGTGTGCTAATCCCTGGCTTGAGCTTCTTGAAGACACAGTTTAAAGTCTCAGGCTCATGTGGTCCTGAGTAGTGGATGCAGGTTAACCCTGTTCTTGACCTGATTCTATCCCTGGTCATTAATGATTAGACCACATTTCTCACCTCAGTTGTTTTGCCTACAGGATCTCCTCTTTGACCAACCTAATGCCTTTACACTGGAGAAAGGGAAATCAGAAGCCATTATGCTGTAACAAATCACTGACATGCCATTTTAAATCTAAAGTAATTTTTGAAAAAGGAAATTTTAGAAATGTCAATTATAGCCACACCCACAGAGTTCTTAATAAGAAAAAAGGTTGATTAAAAATAGTCATAGCTTAGAATCACAGAGTGCCTAGTAAATCAGACAATTTTAAATGGCAGAGTACAGAGATTCAGCAGGAAAATCCAAGGATTAAATCTGACTCTGTTTTTACAGTACTTTCAGCACAGTAGAACACACAAAAGATTAACTTAGGAGGTCAGGATTGTGGCATCATGGCATGAACACTGAAAACAATTTAGTAAATTTTAGGTGGTAAAGGGATTCAGGCAGACAAAATTCTTTAAAATAGTCTGAGACAATGTTGCTCAGATAGGTATCTACTTTGGGGCAATTTCACTGTTGATGACCTAGGAGAAGGAAATGCCATGGGATAACAAAATATACAATTAATAGAAAATCAGACTTTTGGCAAATCCATGAAGTAAAAACAAAACAAATGGTTTGACTAGATAAGAACATTAGAAAAGAACTTAGTTATAATTCTTTTAAATATTTAGCACACAAAAACGGAAGTAATACAATAAGGATACAGATAAATAGGGAAATAAAGAAAAATATTGCTTACACATTCAGACAAAGATATAAGTGGAGGGCTGAAACATTATTAAGAATTAGGATATTAAGACTTTATAATGATTGAAAATAAAATGGAATAAAATATTCAAACATAACTGATAAAAATTAGTTGAGATTAAGTAGAAATTGTTTTTGAGCAAGAACATTGTTGTCTACTGTCCAAAATGAATTTTGGGGTGCATGGGTGGCTTAGTCAGTTGAGCATCCAACTCTTCATTTTGGCTCAGGTCATGATCCCAGGGTCATGGGATCAAGCCCTATGTTGGGCTCCACCTGTGAAGCCTGCTTAAGATTCTCTCTCTCTCTCTCTCTCTCTCTCTCTCTCTCTCTCTCTCTCTGTCCCTCTCCCATACTCATGCTCTCCCTCAAATTAAAAAAAAAATTTACATTATTATTTTGAATCTATAATTTCTATATTTTAAAAATATATTCCATTTCTTTACTTTTTTAAGTTTATTTATTTTGAGAGAGAAAGAGAGAAAGAGGGAGTGGGAGAGGGGCAGAGAGAGAGAGAGAGAGAGAGAGAAAGAGAGAATCCTAAGTAGGCTCCATGTGGTCCGCGCAGAGCCCAATACAGGGCTCCATCCCATGAACCATGAGATCATGACCTAAGACAAAATCAGCACTCAGAGGCTTAACCAACTGAATCACCCAAGGCACCCCCCCCAAAAAATTTTTTACATTATTTTGAATCTATAATTTCTGTATTTTAAAAATTTATTCTGTTTTTTTTTTTAATCAGAGCAAATCTAATGTTATACATACGTGACTTATCTGCTTCAACCTTTCATGTCTTTACACACACATACCTAAAACTTCTAAGTATACCCCAAATATCTGAATTCTTATACAGTAAATTAGCATAGAGATAAGTCTATATACAATATTACACTCTCTAAGTTCTGTGTCTGGTATCGCCATTTTTCTTCTTCTAAATCTGTATTTCCTAGGTTACTTATGGTGTTCATTACTTAGGAATCTTTTACTAAAGTCTTGCTTCATATGCGAAATTTATTGCAAAGTTTTAGATGGAACTGTATTTCTCACTAGCTGTGCTATAAGCATAAATGAGTAAATATGAAAATATGAATAGTCTATAATAGTCAAAGTAGTATATTTCATAAGAGCATTTGTGTGGAAGTATATTGAAGATTCCTCTAGCTAGGGTATCAGCTATTTTTGAGTGTCTATGATTGTACAGAGGTAATCTTCTAATACTTTACACAAATTACCTAATGTAATGCTCACACACACAAACTATTGGGTAAAAATTATTCCTATTTTATAGTTATAAATTTGAAGTATGGAGAAATAACTTCCACAAAACCACAGTATTCAATAACTTATTTTGTCAGAGCCAAGATATTATGAGCCTTAATTTATCTTTTTTTAAAACTTAGACTTGGAACCACTTTGATACCTGTGCACAGTGAAATAGGATCGAAACAAAGGAAACGACTCAAAAGACAATTTCACCTAACGTCAGTTCTCTCTCATTGGGATGTAGTTGAAGCCAAGATATTGATCATTACTGAAAAATACCTATACCGTGTTCTAATCTTGATATGCCTCAAAAATAAGAGCGACCCTAGGATATTCTGCAAGAAGGAGAGCTATCACTTGTCAGTAGGTCTAAATGATGAAGAAAACGTGATTCTTTATAACAATGATAAAAATTCCTCACTGAATGAGGTTCATTTTAACCAAGTGGGGGCTTCAGATAGGTTATTGCAACATATTTAATCCACAGTACCCAGCATTAATTGGAAGAAACATATCCATGATCGTTTTTACCATTGGAGAAGCCAGTTAAAAGAACACTTTGTACCTTAATTTTATTTGTACATTTCAGGCAGATTAAGAAAAAGCAAAGTATAACTATACTGCTATGTTTAATAATGTTCTGAGATATGAATACCTTCTACAGTGGTTGCATTGCATGATAAAGATAAATAGGTTGGTTAAAGAAAAAACAAAAGCAACAAAAACAAAGGTATGCCAGAGGCTAAGACTGGGACTTGGAGAGGGAGTAAAAAAAGGAGGAAGGAAGGGGGTAAAAGGAAAGGAGGGGAGGGTACAGGAGGGGAAGAAAGAGAAGGACGAGGAGGTAAAGAAAAAAGAAAAGAAAAACAAAACTCATTTACTTGCTGGGCAAAGAACTAACACCTAGGAAGAACTTCACATAATAGTATCCCTAAAGGGAAGTCAGGAAATACTAAATTTTAGAAAAAAGGAGTTCATAATCCTGGTCTTAAGTAATCATCTAAAATTAGCCCTCCAGATAGGATAGAATGGATTGCTAGTCTGTATATGTTCAATTAAAGGAAGTCTCTTTGTTCATCAGAAAGCATCTTCAATTTGTAATGATTTCCCAGATGATATTATGTAGAACCAGTTATAATGAAACACAATTTTTAGGGTTTTAAAAAATAAAATACTTAAAAAATCGCGTAATAATTT
Organism: Prionailurus viverrinus; assembly: GCF_022837055.1. Lineage (NCBI taxonomy): Eukaryota > Metazoa > Chordata > Mammalia > Carnivora > Felidae > Prionailurus > Prionailurus viverrinus. The sequence goes on from NC_062561.1 coordinate 163,116,679, forward strand.
AAGATTTACATAAAATTTGTGAAAACTAGAAGTCCAACAGAAACCAAATGCAGCTTTCCTTATTAAAATCTTACATTAGTATAGTGCATTTGTCATAGTTAATGTACCAATATTAATGCTACTGTTAACTAGAATTTATACTTTATCTAGATTTCCTTAGTTTTTGCTTAACATCTTTTTTCTGTTCCAGAATCCCATCCATGATCACTACATTTAGCAGTCATATGTCTTTAGTTTCCTATTGGCCATGATTAATTTCTCAGACTTTCCTTATTTTGAATGACCTTGACAGTTTTAGTGGGTACTAGTCAGATATTTGTTAGAAATGGCCATTTTAAAGAAATGATTATTTATTTTTGACAGAGAGAGAGAGCACAAGCAGGGGAAGGACAGAGAGAGAGAAAGAGAGAGAGAGAGGGGGGGGGGGGGGAGGAAGACACAGAATCCAAAGCAGGCTCCAGGCTCTGAGCTATCAGTGTTGAACCCAACACAGGGCTCAAACTCATTAACTGTGAGATCATGACCTGAGCTGAAGTTGGACACTTAACCGACTGAGCCACCTAGGCTAGAATGGCCTTTGATTGGAATTTGTCTAACGTTTTATCTTGGTAGGGTTGACATTATGTTTGTGAAGGAAATTGCAGGGATAAATTGTCATTCTCATCATATCAAAGCAACATATTATAATCTGATATCACTATTGAGGTAAATCTTGATTACTTGGATGAGATAGTGTTTGTCAGATTTCCCTACTGCAAAAACAATTTTTCTTCTCCAATTGCATATGGTACTCTTTGGAGGGCAGCTATGTGCCATCCACATTTTAGGAGTAAGGAGTTAAGACCACCTTCTTGAGGACAGAGTATCTACATAGATTCTTTGGAATTTTCCCACTTGGAAAATAAGTCTATTCTCCCCATTTATTTATTCAATTATTTATATCATTATGGATTTAGGAATATTTATTTTATAGCTTATAATTCAGCATTATTTTATTTATTTTGTTGCTCAAATTGTTTCAGATTAAGCAATTGGGATCTCTTTCTGTTGGCTCCTGTGTCTTTTTGAAATGCCCCCATCATCATTTTTTTGTTTGTTTTTAAGCACTTCCTCACCTTTCTGCCAATGCAAAAAGCTGTTGGCTCATCTTTCATATTTCTAGCAGTGGTTCTCAAATTAGTCATCCGTTTGTGCATGAGTACCTGGCTTTGTTTTGTTTTTTTTTCTCTGGGAAATATAAAAATCTAAAAAAATATACACAGTATATATAAACATGTATGCATATAAACATACAAAGTTTTAGATATCCTACATGTTGTGTACCTATAGCTACAATTACATATATACATATTCAGATTTTACATATATTGTAAACAAAATCTAGATACTTGGTATGCATGGCACTCTTGGGATTTAGTACTTCTAGTCCCTTTCAGCTGACACAAAGAAAAGTATTATGTGTGTATTTTAAGACATACACACACACACACACACACACACACACACACAAACATAAATATTCTAAATGTATCAACTTGTATCTATATGAAGCTAAACATAGGTTCATATTGATGTCTCCCAACTCTAATTACTATACTAATTACAATTACTATATGGACCATTTTAGCCTTTTCTCCTTGGATAATCTCTAACTTTTCATAAACACAATGAAGACACCTGGCTCCAACATCTGCTCTTTAATTGCTCAGTTCCATTAATACAGTGGTTTCAGATTTGTTAACCTTAACCCCATAGGATACAAGTTTATTAGCTAGAGTATAGTGCTTAACTATGGCTCCTTTTACCTTTTTTTAGTCTTACAGATGCAACTCATTTCCAAAGTTACTTAGTTCAGCACTTTTTCCCTCCACCCTATTTGGTGTGTTTGTTCCATGCATATTTGTATTACAATTAGATTGTTTTGTTTTGTCACTTTTTACAAAATGGAATCCACCATTCTCCTAAATAAATTGTGTTGTTTTTTAGTGTACATTAAAGTTCTCTTTGTTCTGTAAAGTTCTATATTTTGATAAATGCATAATGTAATGTTTTCACCAGTATCACATCCTACTGAATAATTCCATCACGCTAAAATGTCAAATGTACTTCATTATTCAATTCCATCCCTAAACACTTGGTGACAACTGGTCTCCTTACCATCTTTGTAGTTTTGCCTTTCCAAAATGTTACATAATTGGAATCATACAATGTATAGCCTTTTCAAACTGGTTTCTTTCACTTAGTAAAATTCATTTAGATTCACCCAACTCTGCATAGATAGATAAATCACTGCTTTTTATCTAAGAATAAATAGTATTTCATTGTATCGATATACCACAGTTTGTTAATCTACTTAATGAAGGACATCTTTGTTGATTTCATTTGGGGTTTTGTGTGTGTGTGTGATTATAAATAAAACTACTATAAATCTACATATGCACATGCAGGGTATATATATTGTATATATAACTTTTCAAGCCAGTTTGGTAAATATGTAGGGGAATGATTGCTGGATCATATGGCAAAGCTATATTTTGCTTGAGAAGAAACTTCCAAAGTGTGTTTCACAGTATATTATATTTCATTCCCACCAGTACTTAATGAAGTTTCTGATGCTACATATCTTGACAGCAACTGGTGTTATCAAATTTTGAATCCTAAGCATTCAATATGTGTGTGATGGTGTCTCAATCTTGTGTAAAATGTGCAGTTCCCTAATAAAAAATGGTATCGAACATCTTTTTTAAATGCATACATGCCATCTATATATTTTCATCGGTGAGGTCTCTGGTCAGATCTTTTACCCATTTTTTAACTAGGTTGTTGAAATTATTTTTGGTTGAGTTTTAAAAGTTCTTGGTGTCCTGTGGACACACATCATTTTTCAGTGATGCGCCTTGAAAATATCTTCTCCCAGTATGTGGTTTGTCTTTTCCTATTCCAACATTGTCTTTATTAGAGCAGTGTTTTTTACTGAAGTCCAAGTTAGCAACTTTTTCTTTTAGAAATCCTGCTTTTAGTGTGGTTTTTAATAACTTATTGGGGTGCCTGGGTGGCTCGGTTGGTTAAACATCAAACTTCAGCTCAGGTCATGATCTCACATATTTGTGAGTTCAAGCCCCGCGTCGGGCTCTGTGCTGACAGCTCAGAGCCTGGAGCCTGCTTCGGATTCTGTGTCTCCTTCTCTCTCTGCCCCTCCTCCACTCGTGCTCTGTCTCTGTCTCTCAAAAAAAGAATAAACATTAAAAATATTTTAAAAAATTATTGACAAAGCAAACTAATTTTCTCCTATGCTTTCTTCTGGAAGTTTTTTATTTTTGCATTTTACATTTAAGTTGGCAATAGAATTTGTCTGAACTTTTGTGTAAGGTTTATGTATAGTTTCTTTTTTTTTGTACACAGTTGTCCAGTTTTACCAGCCATATTTATTGAAAAGCAATCCTTCCTCCATTAAACTGCTTTTGTGCCTTCTCAAAAATCAATTAATTATATTTGTATAGGCTATGTCTGAGTTTCTTTTATATTTCACTGACCGATGTGTCTATTCTGTTACCAATAACATGGTCCCTTGATTACTAAAGCTTGCATTGTCTTTAAGTCACATAATGTGAGTCCTTCAACTTTGCTTCTAGGTCTTCTGCCTTTTACATAGGAATTTTAGAATCTGTCAGTATCCCCAAAATAGTTAAAACTTTAGTTGATATGGTTTTGAATATACAGATCAAGTTGGGAAGAATTTATATCTTAATACTGAATTTTCTAATAACAAATACATAATAACTTAATTCATATAGATCCTCTTTGATTTCCTTCATATTTTCTACTTCCTAGCACACATACAGAACTTATACATATTTTATTAGATTTATATATAATTTACATTTATATTAATACTATTATAAATGGTTTTTTAATTACATAATTTATTAGGTATTGCCCAATTCCCAATTTCCAACAATAGGAAAGTAAGGCTTTTACATATTGACTTTATAGGTTTCCTGTGAATGTGCTATAATTATTTATTGGTACTAAGAGATTTTTGGTAGATTCTTTGATTTTTCTACGTAGACAGTAACTCTCACTCCAAATAAAGACAGTCATTTCTTCCTTTCAAATCTATACCTCTATATCTATATATCCTTCTTTTTAAAAATTTTTGTC